>NW_024468041.1:0-569871 GCF_001896365.1 Talaromyces amestolkiae | reverse complement strand
TCAGCCGCCCCGTAGACACTAAAATTGCAGTGCAGCTAGGACCCCTAAGCCTGATCAATTTGATTAATGAATTTCAAAATGAGCCTTGTTGATCTTAGTTGACTTGATCAGCCGCCCCGTAGACACTAAAATTGCAGTGCAGCTCGGTCATCTACGTTTGGATAATCCTTGTCGTAGGATCGTGTGTTGATTCGTACAAACTTAGAGATTAAACAAAGACACGTGTTAGCGTGTCTAATGCCTTCAAAAACACGAAAATTGCAGTGCTGTCTGTTCCGCCGGGTTGTTCATCTGTGGGCTTTTTAAATGTTGTCGCGAAGCCTTTGGATATCGTCATGTGTTGTCTTGCAACAGCCGCCGACGATAAAATGTTGGAAAGGGCCTTTTTGATGGGCGTTATTCACCACATCGGCCAATTGTGTCTCCCACGGAAGCTGCTACGAGGTTAGCAACTGATACTAACAGCCTTCTCCACAGCTTCCGACAAGTTGAGAGTGTATCTTACCCTGTCTCCAGTATCAACATCTGGTTTCTCCCATTTCTGCGTTGTCGTGTTATAGACCTCGCCATTGGTGCCATCTGGATACAGCACAAGGGTAGGTATAGTTTGTATTTCGTCTTTAGCAAGCAATTTCGAGATGCTATTTCCGAAAAGCTCGACAAGATGCGGGAGTTTATGTGTCTTTGTGCAGTTTATACCAACACCCCACGGGGCAACTCCATCACTCATGGGTGCGAGAGCCGCTGTGACAACTTCCTCGATTGAAGTTCCGTCGGGCAGAGTGTGCATATAATCAGGCTCCGTACCAGGGAAAACACACGCTACCCAGAAAGGGACCGTAAGTCCTGCCGTGTGCATAGCTCTCCTTACAGCGCGGATCTCATCTAGTCTGGGAAGCGTCTCAAAAGCGATATACTCCACGCGACTCAACAGATCGCCATCGGCTTCCATGAAGAGGCGCAACCGTTCCAGATGCCATTGGAATAGAGCATCTTCATCATTATGAAGATCATCGTATTTTCCACTATACTCCTGTCCAGGGATCATACAGGCACCATACGGGCCTAGACTCAATGCAATTTTCACTTGCTCACGACTCCCTTTGGCTTCCTCGGCAACTTGTACCGCAGTCTCCAAAAATGGTCCAATAGCATTCCGTGGGATGCCATTAGGGAATTCAGCTGTTTTTGTGCGTCCAAAACCTTCAATTGATGCTTGATAGGTGGCAGTTAGCAGCACGTCAGCGCCGGCAGCGGTAAAATCCCGCTGACATGCTAGAAGAGTAGCAGGGTCAGAGATGAGCATATGAGACGACCATAATGGCGTTGAGGTACTGTTGAATTCAACTCCATATTTGTCTTGCAAAGACGTCCCCAGGCCGCCGTCTAGAATTTTGACATATGCCATTGTGACTTTTATGTTCAACGTTTATCTCAGAAATTCCCCGCCGGTATCGCTGTGTTGGCTTTCTGCCGATCGCGTGCTTCACCTGCTCACCGCCCTGATTATAACAACAGAGACGGAAATGGAATCGACGATTTGTTTATGTTCGAGTGCTATTTAGACTTAAGCGTACCCTGGAGATCGCCTTCCCTCCTGAAATCAGAACTCGGAGATACATTTTAGAAAAGAACAACAGCTAGCTGATTACCGGAATCCTGAGCAGCCGAAGTGGAAACATATTTCCATTGGTCAATCATAAGTACGAAGTCAAATCAGGTTAGGTAGCATTATCTGATCGTATATTCAAAAAATAGTCTTGCTATGGATAATGTTTTGTCTCTGAGGAACTGTGTTATCTGTGTCAACGCTGGATGAGCGTTGGAGATGAAACCCTTTGCCGTAAGATCGGCGGAACCTTAAATGACTCATACTTGCTCATTATTGGTCGGCTACGCGATGATCTATAAATCGAGACGTTTTCAGATCGAGGAATTGCATGATTCTATATGTAAATGGAAGATTATCCCTCAAGTCACGCAGAAAATAGTTGAACGAAAATGAGTGCATCAACCAACCCATCCCCTATCCGCGCTCTCATCCCGAGCCTTTATATAGGCAGGCATACTCCAGGACCTTTGAATTCCATAACCGATGTACCTGGTGTTCTCGTGCACACTGAGTCTGTCAACAAAAAACCATCAGAAACCGAGCGTGGACACGCCATCAACACCGGGGTCACTACTATTCTCCCCCGGCGCGATTGGTTTGACAATGCCTGTTATGCAGGGTACTTCCGATTCAATGGCAGCGGCGAAATGACCGGCTCCCATTGGCTCGACGAAACCGGTCTTCTCAATTCGCCCATTGTGCTCACAAACTCGTTTTCGGTTGGCCCTTGCTATAGCGGAATTTATCAATATGCTATTCGTGAATATGCCAAGAATGGTAAACCGGCGGATTGGTTTCTTTTGCCTGTTGTTGCTGAAACTTGCGATTTATATTTGAATGATATTGCGGCTATGGCTGTTACTCCTGAGATGGTAGTTCGGGGGATTGAAAACGCATCTAGTGCCAGAGTTCGGGAGGGGAACACTGGTGGAGGAACTGGCATGATCTGCCAAGGATTCAAGGCTGGTACTGGTAGCGCAAGTCGCTTAATCGAGGGTATCGAATTTGGTGAAAAGAAGACGTACACGGTCGCGGCTTTGATTCAGGCGAATTTCGGTGCCAAACGAGACTTGCGTTTTGGTGGTGTTCCTGTCGGCAGAATCATGATGGAACGAGAGCAAGCCGAAAACCCATCAGCTACGAATCAGGGTACGACTGACGACGAAGAAAAAAGACTGGCTTCAAAAGACGGCAGTATTATTGTCGTTCTTGCTACGGATGCCCCTTTGCATCCTGTCCAACTTCAACGCCTTGCTAAASGAGCCACTGTGGGTGTGTCACGAGTCGGCGGCTGGGGCTCAAATTCCTCTGGGGATTTGTTTCTCGCGTTTAGCACTGCTGAAAAGATTCCGAGAAGTCCTTCGTTCTCTTGGAAGCCGACTATAGAGCAGACCGTGAGCGTTGTGCAGGATGTCACTATCAATGCGTTATTTGAAGCGGCTGCAGATAGTACAGAAGAGGCCATTTATAATGCTTTGGTAGCGGCAGAGACTATGGAGGGGCCGTTGGGAGTATCCAAAGCCATTGATCACCAAGAGCTGAAGGAGATAGTCGAGAAGTATATATGATGACTACGAGAATTGAACATTTTATGTCTCAAGGTATCCAGAAAGGGTTGTAATTTTATGTCATGTACCCAGGTAGCTTGGCTCAGTCTTGTAGACACTAATAGTGAAGTACACACAATAGTTGCTTTCCCCCTTGAGTCTCAAGGTGACGAGTCCAGGTAACAACGTTTGCTACCTGCATTCATTGAGCGTTTAAGTGCAATGCTCAACATTAGAAACATCATATCATAAAGAAATGTGAATTGTTGAATGACGACTAGTGTCTGCCACACCAAAAGCTTGAAGGACCGTCGGGCCGAGGCTTATTACTTATTGAACTAGCGCTTAATCACATATATTTTATTCTCAACTGTTTCTTCTCTTAGCTCGTGTCTATATCATCCAAGAGCAAAATGGTATGTGCTCGATATGAGCCAACAAAACGCACACAGAATTCGATGAACGAGGACGGCCCATAGTATATTGACACTAGCATGCGCCATCTGCAACACTAAGCTTAAAATCAACCCTAGTACATTCTCTCATCTAATCATCGACATAGATGAGTTGCAAAGTGGATTTGGTGGGTCCCCACGAGCCGAGGCTCCGAGTACATGTGATTGTGCCTGAGGCAACGAACATTCATCTTTTGCTGAAGGTTCCATACCTTGAATTAAGGTTGTACATAAGTGAGTATAGCAAGTCATATGTTACTTTGATATACAGTCATAATGGAGGATGGGGTGTCCCCAACGTCGGGGCATCGAGCAATGCATCAGCCTACAAGATATCTACTTTGGCCAATCATATAGATGAATATTCCTTCACGTTCACAAGTATACTCCTCAATCATACCAATACCAGCTATGCATCAGATGATGTGACCAGGCAACAATGATACTTGCATCCATTGAATGTTGAAGTAATTGCTACGACGATGTTGGATCATTATTCTGTAAAGAAAATGTTGAATGACGATTAGCGTCTGCCTAACCAAACCTTAGGGGACCGAGGCTTGTCGATCGTCGAGTTGAGTCGCGGATTAGTTCTTAATTACGTGTAATTCCCATCTCTCTCCTCTCAGCTTATGTATATCCTCGAGGAGAACGAATGAAATACTACAATAGGTGATAAAAGCCAAACAAGATGCTGCTCTTCAATGAAGAATTAGCGGTAAATCTCACGATTTCCATCGTTGAGACAGTCGTGCTATTATCAAGTAGTACCAACTATGTCTCCGGATGGTCTTTCAAAGGTTTACTTTCAGTGGTGTTTGCCATCAACTTTGCGATTCAAGTATTTTGGGATTTGTTGATTTATCCGTTTTGCGTGAATCCTTTGAGACATGTTGCGCGCGTCACGGTACCTCCTCCCATCACCTGCTCGTGACTGCATGTTTAGAAAATCAACTGATAGAGAAAAAGGGCAAAACAAACCAAATGGGCATAATAATGGACTCCCCCCGCGGCCGCCTACCGCTCGAATGGATGCGCACAATCCCCAACGACGGCCTAATCCATTTCCGCGACACATTCCAACGCAGCTATCTCGTCGCCACAAACCATCAAGCCTTACTGGATATCATGAGTACGAATACATACGACTTTGAAAAGCCCTGGAAAGTGCGTGCGTTTTTAGCGCGGATTCTGGGTTTTGGGTTGATCCTGTCCGAGGGAAATGCGCATCGAGTGCAACGGAAGGCTTTGACGCCGGCTTTTAATATAAAGAACATTAGGAAGTTGTATACACTTATGTGGGACAAGACGGTGATTTTGTTGGAGCAGTTAGAAAAGGAGGCGAAGGAAAACCCGATGGAAGGTCTAAATGAGAATAGTAGGTCCGGGAAGATTGAGATGTCTGTTTGGGCGAGGTATGGCCTATGATCCTATTTTCTCTACTTGCAGAATGATGATGGCTGACTTTGGCAGTCGTCTTACACTCGATGTCATTGGTCCCGTAGCGATGGGCCGCGATTTTCAATCTCTAGTCAACAAAGAGAACAAAATTGCGGACAGCTTTTTAAGGATTCTAGAACCATCCCGCGAGAAATTGATCTTCCTGGGTATCAACTTCATCTTACCTCAATGGTTTGCGAGTCGTATTCCCTGGCGATTGAATAGACTCGTTGACCAAGAGACCGGATTCTTGCGCGCTGTATGCCATGACATCGTCCGTGAGAAGCGGGAAGCTCTCAAGTCGCATAAAGTTGATACAGAGGAACTCGAGGCGGATATACTGGGCACGATCATGTTGCGTGGAGAGTTCTCAGATGATGAGTTGGTGGATCAAATGTTGACTTTTTTGGCTGCCGGGGTATGTCCCATTTCCGTTCGTTCCATGACCCAAAGGCTAACGATGATAATAGCATGAAACGACCGCAAGTGCCCTAACATGGGCTTGCTATCTACTCTGCCTCCATCCCGATATCCAGACCCGTCTCCGAGAAGAGATTCATGCTACCATCCCCTCTGCCGAACACGCCATAACATGGAATCAACTCGAATCCATGCCCTTACTCAACGGGGTATGTCAAGAAGTCCTTCGCCTCTACCCTACCGTACCTGCCACAATCCGCGAAGCAGTCCGCGACACAACCGTCGCCAACACCCGCATCCCGCGCGGAACACGCATCATCCTCTGTCCATATGCAATAAACCGCAGTCCTCATTTCTGGGGCGAAACGGGAGATCAATTTATTCCGGAACGATGGATTGATACAGACGACAAGGGCAACAAATCAATAGTGAATCATAATGGCGGCGCACCTACCAATTTCGCGCAGATCACGTTTTTGCATGGACAGAGGTCATGCATTGGCAAGGATTTTGCGAGGGCGGAATTAAGGTGTGCGGTTGCTGGGGTTGTGGGCAGATTTGTGATGGAGATGCAGAGGCCGCAGGAGGAGATTCATATTGCGGGTGCGGTGACGACGAAGCCGAAGGAGGGAATGCATTTGAAAATGACGAAGGTGGAGGGGTGGTAATTCTTGGCCGTTAGGGCTTTGGTATAATGAAGTTACGATCTAGTACATTTTAGTACGTAATGTACATTGTTGGTATGATGTATCTGTCCAATGGGGTGATCGGAATATCAACCAAGTAAATAAGCCTGGTTTCGAATCTAATTCACGCATCTTGGAATTAGGTGAATAGTAGCCCGGTGAATAGGTTGCTACGGCCGAATGAACCGCTAACCGAGGCTAAACAAAGCTACATACCGTCTGTACGAGCTATGCTGCCGGAAGAGAGTGGTCCAGGAAGAAATTTTCCTGAAGCAATCACAAAGGATTATTTTCAGGGATATCGCAGACTAGTAGTACACTTTCACAACCACGAGCTGGTGGCATGATGCAAGATGCTAGCTCGTAGTCGATCACATCAAGATTTCTAGTTGTCCAACGAATTAGATGATATGTACATCGACGGATATTTTGCCTATGGGACTCAATTATTCGGGTCTATTCAGCCCTGTTCCAGATAAACTCAGCGGGACCAATTGGTGTAAGAGTTCAGAAAATGCATGTGTGATCAACTCATGTAACCGATGACCTTAAAAGTCGAAGCCATACTCAGTTGGCCGTGGAAATAAGACGCGGAAGAGGCGCTGTGATTGGTGCCTGTGCCGTGCCCGCTGTTGCCCTTCCAAGACTTCGATTTCCCCGCGAAGTTAAACTACAAAAAGAAAAAATTTCCTTCATTCTTCTTTTCTGTATCTGTCCCTTGCTTATCGCTCTAGCAATCTGACTGCAAATTAATTGCCGGGTGTCAACACTGGCCGGACAGTACTGTGGTACACACGTGCACACACATTACAACAAACGCACGCGACCCCCGGAAGAGACAGAAACAGACTGCAAAGGGATACACAGAATATCACATGATTTTCAGATTCGTCTTTGATTCATCTTTGACTTCTTGGACGAATAATGCAAGCAAGCGCATGATAGCTGTATCTGTTACTACTGCTCGCTGTTTATCTATCAACTATCTCTTTATCAGCTATACTAGCTAGTTGCAGTCTGCTAGCTCACCTACTAGGTTCATACGGTACTAGCCACAGCTGGAATCAGATAACAAAGTCCAGAAACTGACTGGGATTGACGCTGCCACACGCACCATCTTTCTACTCCATGCATCCTGAAGATTCAATATAAAACATTGACTCGGCACATTCTTCTTCTACACGCAAAGCCAGACCCTGGTTCCTCCTTGACCAGGTCCCCCAACGCGGCAATCACACTTCCCCGCAGATAACTACGTACTGTAAAAGTATTCCCCAAGATTTTCATCGACATGACAGGCCCCATCGACCGGTCTGCCGACGATGCCGCCCTGGCCCGTCTAGGCAAAAAACAAGTCCTCAAGCGTCGCTTTGATTTTTGGTCTCTATTCGGTTTCGCTGTTTGCGAATTGATTACATGGGAAACTGTACTAGCCCTTTTCAGCCAGGGATTTGAAAATGGCGGACCTTCCGGGCTACTGTATGGATTCATTATTGCTTGGAGCTCGACATTGTCCGTGTATACAGTTATCTCGGAATTGGCCTCTATGGCTCCTATTGCCGCTGGACAGTACTACTGGGTCTATATGCTTTCCTCCGAGAAGTATCGCGTGTTTGCTAGTTATATCATTGGATGGTTGACTTCGCTTGCGTGGATCGCCACTGTTGCGACTGAGAGCCTGTTTGCCGGTGAGATGCTCCAAGGCATAGTGTTTCTGGATTATCCGACCTACATACCCACAAGATGGCAGGGAACCTTGCTGACGTGGGCTGTCGCTCTGGTATCAACTTTTGTCAACGCTGTCATCCCAAGCATGTTGCCGCGCATTGAGATTGGTACGGTTGTGTTCCATGTTGCCGGTTTTGTGGTCATCATTGCGCTGCTTTGGCACTATACCCCGTCCTACCATAATGCCGACTTTGTGTTTCGCACGAGCTTGAACGAGGGCGGTTGGCCTACTCAAGGCTTGTCTTACTGCGTCGGTTTTTTGGGTAACGTCGCTACCTTTGTCGGTGCTGATGCGAGCGTTCATTTAGCCGAGGAGGTTTCAGACGCGGCGAGGACTATTCCCCGAGTTATCACTTCAAGCATGATTTTGAACGGTATCGTCGGATTTGCCATGATGCTTACTTTGTTATTTTGTTTGGGTGACGTTGATTCTGTTTTGGAATCGGAAACGGGATTCCCTTTTATTCAGATCTTCTATAGTAAGTCTGTGTTGCCACAATACGCTTGACATGATCTAACGAGAAAATAGATAGCGTTCAGTCAGTAGCCGGTGCTACTGTCATGAGTGCCATTGTTCTCATTCTGACCTGGGCCTGCGCCACTGGTATCATCACCTCCGCATCGCGCATGACTTGGGCTTTTGCGCGCGATCGTGGAACCCCATTTTCCAGGATTCTCAGCAAGGTTGATCCTCGCACTCAAGTACCCATTATTGCCGTCGGAGTCGTGGTTGTCATCGCCTGTTTGCTTACTCTCATCAACATCGGATCTTCTACTGCTTTCAACGACGTCATATCACTTACCATCACCGGTTTTTATGGTAGCTACCTAGTACCCTCTGCTCTTCTGTTATACCACCGACTCAAGGTCGGCAACATCTTACCCTACGGATCTGTTGTGGACGGACAAGATCTTGGTGTCAGCAATGCTGCCTCCGGAGTCCTGTCGCCTTCAGACAACGACGAACTTAACACCAACAAAGAGGAAAAAGTCGCAGAAAGCAAACCCGGAAACGGTAACACACCCATCTCAGTCATCGCCGCTGACGAACAGGGTCGAATCACATTTGCGCCTACCCAACTCGTCTGGGGACCGTGGCATATTCCCGGGCTGCTTGGAATTATCAACAATGCGTATGCATGCATTTACATGGTCTTTGTCATTTTCTGGTCTGTCTGGCCTCCTGCCACGCCCGTTGCGGCGGATACCATGAATTACTCTGTGGTCGTCACTGGCGGCGTCATTATTCTTAGTATCGTGTGGTACTGGATCAGAGGACATAAGGAGTACAAAGGACCGTTGGTTGACAAGGAGGTTATTGAGATTATCCAGAGGACTCAAGTTGGAGTAGTATAGGCTCCACTGCGAATTGCGCAGCGCTGAGCAGATTGGGTGGACCGAAAAAGAGTGATCTGTGGAGAAATATACATTGGGGGCGTATAGATTACCAGGGATTATACTTTGAATGTTCCTGTCTCAATGTGTGTTTGATAGAGTTAAGATACCATATTGTTAGTTAAAGCGTGACTAGAAATAAAGAGCGAATAAAACTGCTGCCTGATCTACTAGCCAAATGGCGCGGAAACCGGTTGTCGCACATCCGGCCGCCAAAAGGATTCTCGCCGATAAGCTAGTGCTTATGGCAAGCCCCCAGCTTTGATCGAAAATCTACATTAAGTACGTTTTTCCTTTGGATATATTCTTTGCTATTTTATGTATGAATAGAAATAGCCGCGGACAATAGACAATGCCATCGTGGAAACGCAAAATCAAACTCGACTCCAGAAAGGAGACTGATAGCAAAGGGAATGCTTCATCCGCATCTTCCGCATCGTCGTCGCCGACATCATCAGCTCACGCCCTTCTCTCCGCTGTACACGACACTCTGACAAACTCTTCCAGCCGTCCATCAAGCCCAAGTAGCACATCCTCGACCTCCGACTCGAACAATGACACTTCCAGCTCAGAACAAGTACCATCCCCCTCAGATCTCCATCGACAAGCCCGCCGCGATGCCGAATTCGGTCCCTTGGGCCATCCATCGCACCTCTACGCCTCCCAACACCCCGGCGGCGCAGTTCCAGACCCTATTATTGACGAACCACCTTATTTCTACATGCTCACTACCTACATCAGTTTCTTGGTGCTGATATTCGTCGGCCACACGCAAGACTTTCTGGCACGATGGTTCACACCCCACAAACACCGGCATTTGATGGTTCAAGACGGGTATGCACCCATCTACAGTGATTTTGATAGCTTCTATGCTCGGCGACTCAAGTTGCGTATCAACGACTGTTTTGAGCGTCCCACAACGGGCGTGCCTGGGAGATATATTACGTTGCTGGATAGGGAAACTGTGGATTATAATGAGCATTTTAGGTTTACGGGTACGACGACGGATACCCTCAATCTCAGCTCATATAACTACCTGGGTTTCGCGCAAAGTGAAGGCCCTTGCGCAGATTTTGCGGAAGACACGCTCCGAAAATCCGGGATTACGATGACGGGTGCGATTGGCGATGCAGCGACGACGACTCTACATGTTGAAGTAGAGCGACAGATCGCGCGATTCGTGGGCAAGGATGATGCGCTCGTGTTTTCCATGGGTTTCGTGACGAATGCTACCATCTTCCCTGCCTTGGTGGATAAGGGTTGTTTGATTCTGTCGGATGAATTGAATCATGCATCGATCCGGTTCGGCGCCCGGTTGTCGGGGGCAAGTATTCAGGTCTTTGCTCATAATAATATGGCGGACCTGGAAAAGAAGTTGAGAGATGCTATATCGCAGGGACAGCCGCGGACTCATAGACCTTGGAAGAAGATTTTGGTTACTGTTGAGGGTCTCTACTCGATGGAGGGCACGATGGTGAATCTGCCTGGTATTTTGGAGTTGAAGAAACGATATCGGTTTTATCTGTATATCGATGAGGCGCATTCAATTGGTGCCGTGGGACCTCAGGGTCGTGGCGTCTGCGATTTTTTCAAGGTTGACCCGGCCAACGTCGAAATCCTGATGGGCACATTTACGAAATCGTTTGGCGCAAATGGTGGCTATATTGCTGCTGATAAGGCCATTGTTGATAAATTGAGGGCTACATGTTCCGGACAGGCATTCGGTGAAGCACCCACCCCGCCTGTCCTAGCTCAGATCTTGGGTGCACTACGACAAATCGCAGGCGAAGAAATGGGTAAAGAGCGTCTCCAACGTCTGGTCTTCAACTCACGCTATCTCCGTCTCGGTCTTAAGAGATTGGGATTCATTGTCTACGGCCACGACGATTCTCCCATCATCCCACTCATGCTCTACAACCCTGCAAAAATGCCCGCCTTTTCACACGAAATGCTTAAACGCAAAATTTCTGTGGTCGTGGTGACATATCCCGCTACACCATTAGAATTGTCGCGGGTCAGATTCTGCGTTAGTGCGGCACATACCAAGGAAGATCTCGATCGATTGTTGATTGCCTGCGACGAGGTTGGCGATGCTTTACAGATCAAATTTTCGTCTGGGATTGCAGGTGGATTACATGAAAGACCGAGTCTGGATGAGATGGGGAAGAAAGGGGTTAAAAGGGAGAAGCCGAGGTGGAGAGTCGAGGAGGTAATTGAGAGGGGGGTTAGAGATGTTAAGGGGCAGCTGTATTAGCCCGCCCTTTGGTGCTGATGGATGATAAATGTGTATTATAACCACGGATTAGATTAGAGGTCTATTGACCTGCTTCTAGATAATGAATAATGTAATAGCTAATAACAATAAGGCATCAATGTCAGCAGATGCACTAAATGATTCTCTTGGGCCTCGATCGAGCATCTTTGTTGAATTTAAATCAATTTTGTGTATAGTTTGCTTCTATTTCCACTGATTAGCTAGTAGGTTGCTAAGTGTACCCTTGTAGAGGAAATTTATTTTATTCGAGAGACGAGGGATGGTGTTAGGGCTTGGGTTTGAGTAGCCCTAATCTGATACCAGTACAAATTCTGTCGCTATGTAGGTGGTGTTAATTCAAGTATTAGTAAAGTCGACACCCGAGAGAAGTCCTGGGGTCACTTTGATAGTTAAGTTTCATTGGATTAATCTGTAGTATATACAACTCATATGTACACAACCCTTACTGTACTTTCTAAGTATCTACCACATTTCAAGATTGGCCTTTCTGCACTTACTGATTTGCAGATACAGTGACACTACCCTCTTCGTATCCCTCATCTTCAGCAACAGGCCACTGATCCCCCAATCTATAGCCCTCCTGAAACGGATCCGATGGGTCAAGAACAACCTGCTTGAACGCCGTTATCCAACCTCGACCCTTGACTGTGGGTAAAACAGCAGGATACTTTCCCACTGTAGTGAGACCACGGATGCGGCTCACAAATTCCGTGCCAATAATGCTTCGATGCTTGAATATCTCGCCTTCCTTCAATTCGCCTCTGGCATGCATCACGGCCAGTCGTGCGCACGTCCCCGTACCACATGGACTTCTATCAAAGCGTCCAGGAGAAACGACCACCGCGTTGCTAGCAGCTTTGCAGCCATCTTCCTCGATTTTGACAGGCGCAGTGAATGCCAGCACACTAAATCCCGTAATACCATCATTCTCCGGATGCACTGGTCTATAAACCGCTCTAACGGCCCTCTTAATTCGCTCCCCAACATCAACTAACTGCCGCGCAAACCGATTATGAACCTCCAACCCAACTGAAGTAGCATCAACCAGAACATACATCATGCCCCCATACGCAATATCAACTGATATCTCCCCAATGCCCGGCACATCCACCTTCATATCAAGCTCCAACACAAACGAGGGGACATTGTTAAACTCCACACTTTTACATTTTCCGCCTTCACACTCAGCAGTAACAGTAACTAATCCCGCCGCCGTATCAAGTGCCACATCCGTAACGGGCTCTTTCATGGGTATCATCCCCGTCTCCAAAAGCACAGTCGTCGTGCAGATTGTATTTGATCCAGACATGGGCGCATATTCATTACTCTCCATGATCAGAAACCCTGCATCTGCTCGCGGATCACATGGTGGAAGGATCAGATTGACGTTCATGGGCGCGCGGCCACGGGGTTCGTTGAGAAGGAACTGGCGCAGGTCGTCCTTTTTGGTCTCAAAGTAGCGTAGCTTTTCGAACATGGTGCTTCCGGGGACGTCTATCACGCCGCCTGTGATTACATCGCCGACTTCACCTTCGGCGTGGCAGCCGACAATGGTAAGGGAGCGTTTGAAGTGCATGGTTCACTCAACTTGGGGTCCGGGGGATGGTAGGTATGTCAAATGAGCTGCGGCTAGAGCTCTGCTGAGTAGGTATCATAAATGATTATTTCAACAACTCAGGAGTAACAAAATATACTATTTTAGTCCTTTTTGCAGAAAAAGAAAAGAAACCTCAAAATGGTCACGCGGGCAGTTGGGGGTGTGGGGGATTGCTAGCTATATCGCTTTCGTTATTCTAATTTGGACTGGAAAGTCATCAAGGAGGCTAGAAGCTGTTTTCCCCCTATCCTAAATTACTTTGAAAATTATTATAATAGAGCTTCTTGACCGACTACACCGAAACATGTAGCAAGAAAGGACGTGAAATGAGAACGGTATCTCAAGAGCCCAAGCTCTAACTGTCCGCATTTCGTAGGTCTTACCTTGTCTTTACCTTGAATAAAGGCTAGCCTCCTGGATTATATATTCCTTTGATGAATGAAAATCTTCTGTTGCCTAGAGTCTAGAATGTCACTAACAATCAAGCTTGTCCCTGTGACTGAGTTGCTTCAAAAGGTGGCTTACGCTAGAGATAGCACTACCGCCCCCTCGTTCTCCACACAAAGCCCCAGAAGAATCTGTAATAACATGGTTGAACTGCTCTAACTTCTGCTGAAATAAAACAAACCCCGAGACTATTGTTTTACTTGATGCAAAATGAAATATAAAAGCAAGCAGACATTGAAATAACACTGAGATTAAAGCGAGAATAGACGTTATCAACATGAACATAATCCGGTAGACTCCAGATGTCATGAAAGCTCTCCCGGTACAACTTTGATCCAAAGCGCTTTCTACATAGCACACAATCTGAGTACATTCTTGAATCTTGCATAGAACTCCGTAAGTAACCATGCCAGGCCTACCCCTAAATGGGCTCAGTCAGGCCGAATACCACGACTACGATTCCAATCCAGATCCGTGTATCCGCGAGTTTCATTAATATGCCTCTCAAACTCCTCAGCTACTCCAATCACCTGCTGGAAGTGCTGGTAATCAAGCGTTGTCTGGCGGAAATGAGCTAATTGCAAAGATGTGCGTACGATATTTCGAATCTCTCGCCCATTTAGTACCACAGCAGCGAGTTCATTTATGTGGCTCTTAAGATCATCGATCTTGACATCAGGGTTCGACTTGCTTAATCCATTGATGAAGTTAAGCCATATCTCGTAGCGACCTTCGACGCTAAGAGCTGGGTAGTGGATTGCAAGCTGAAAACGAGATTTGAAAGCACTGTCAAAAGTTCCGATGCGGTTGGATGTGAGAATGAGAATTCCATCGTAATATTCGAGCACCCGTAAAAACACGGATACCAGCGCGTTACGTTGGAGGTCGGTCTCCCGACGCTCTTCGAGGAACACATCTGCCTCGTCTAGCAACACAACGCAACCCCAGATTGTGCCGATCAGCAGGACCGAGTCGAGATACTTTTCGACCTCCTCGGCATTTGTCCCGATATCTCCACATGTCACTCGATACAAAGGCTTTCGGGTCAGTTCTGCTACTGATTCTGCAGTCAACGTCTTGCCTGTTCCGGGACCTCCATGAAGCAGCATGATTAGGGCATTTCCTTTGCCTTCGATTATGTCAGTTGATTTGGCAGACACAGTATGTACAGTGACGAGGGCTTTGATAAGCTCCTTTTTGCTGTGTTGCAAGACAAGTCGGTCAAATGCGCCTTCGTTCCAGTCAATGTCTTTGATATGTTCCACGAGAAGAGTTCCTACGGCAAAGTTAATACTCAATAACAGTGTGCAAGGCTGGCAAAGTACTAACGCCACTTCTTGTCATGCATTCCAAATCCAAATATCTCATGAGGAAGGAGCAGGGTGAATGAAGAATCCGGCGGCTCCTCGCTCTTCATTGCTTCCATGCCTAGATCATCTTGCGGGGGAGAAGAGGTTCCGTGCATTTGTTGATAGGTAGTGCCATCGATCATATACCGTGGAGTCGACTAAAGACTTAATAAACTATTTTTAATGGCGTCGAAGACATAAAGAACTCACAGTGTGCAGCTCTAGAATCGAGTTTGGAGGATTATATGCCACAAACCTCGCGTGGCGGCACTTCCAAAATATCAGTCCCCTAGCTTTTAGTCGATCAACTACCTCGGATGACGCAAACCGTAATGGATATATTTCAAGCTGGGAAATCGATATTGGCTCGTCTGTAGGACCGGAAGATGGCCAAGCGAGTGACCAGTTTTCATCTTTCCTGTAAAACGACCCATTGAATTGCCATGACCACAGCCTAAGAGTAATCGGCCCTTTGTATCTGCTATCACCCCAAGGAGGTTGTACAATTTCTGAGTTTGGCGGTCTTGTAAGCATATAGGCCCGAGTATGGCCGTTTTCAGTGGTTACCAAGACTTGGTTAGAACCGTATAATTTTGCCATGTGCTCTTGGGTAATCAGACCCCCTGAAATTAGCGCATCAGCTTCTTCCCATTCAAGTTTATTTGTAAGTTGCATGTAGTCCAGTAAGTCACTTAGATGACGAATCTCTGTTGAATCAAGAGCACCAAAAGTACGTTCTTTGATATGACTGTAATAGTAGATCGAGTTATGCAGTATATTCATGTTCCCGGCAGCCTCAAGATGCTCGATTTCAACGCGGCTCATTCCAGTCACTGCTACCAAAGCATCCTTTAATGACTCGGAACGTATCTCCAAGGTCTCGGCTGATGGGTTCGCCGGGGGACTGTTGGTTCGCAGACTGAAGAAATACGGTCGGATCGAGTCAGGGACTTCTGGGTCGTCCGGTAATGGTAAGCGATGAAACAGCTTCTGAACAATATCGAGATTGCAATATTCAAAACAATAAAACCGTTTGGTAACGATGAAGTTGATATTTTTCATATAACGCTCGAGATACTTCGAAACGTCTGCAACCTTTACTCGGCCTCTGAGGGCACTCATCTTGCTGTCTCCTTTGAATAGTCTCGGATGATCGAGATACACGGCCAACGTTTCATGATCACTATGGCTCTCTGCGCATGAACAAAGAACGTAATACAAGATTATGTATGGCTTGTTGTTTTGATCGTTTTTTGGATATGGATAGGAAGGCTGTTCTTTCTTGGATTTTGCTTCCAGCTTCGGTGCTGTTATTTCTTCGTGGAAACTGGCTCGAGAATCATCACTGCTATTATTAGTGTAACTTTCGTGCTCATCAGGATAGCTCGTAATGGGGTCATGGTCAGGAATGCCATCGAGGTTTTTCGAGAAGAAAGGCGAGCTGCGGGATTCATATGGACGATATTTTCGGGGCATTTTGCTGTCTTTCTCTTTAGATCAACTTATTTACTTGTTGCGAAATGTTTGTTGAACCATTTCAGATGCAGCCAGCAATCAATAAATGTTATTCGATAGTTCAGCCTTGCGCGATACCCCGCGATACATACGGCTACCACAGCCTTGTCTAGCATCAAATCTGTACTACCTCTTCTGTTAGCCGCCCATTCTACATATTTATCAATAATTTCTGCACCCAGAGACAAAGGATATGCCGGAATACATGCCACTCTAAATACACCAAATGCCCGCTCGCCATGATTATCGAATCGGCTGGATATGCGCCCTCCCATTAGAATTTGCTGCGGCGCAAGCCATGCTGGATGAAATCCACCCCCGGCTACCGAATGTAACAGGAGATAGGAATAACTACATCCTCGGAAGCATCGGTTCCCACAACATTGTCATCACTTGTCTCTCAGCGGGTGTATACGGTACCACTTTGGCAAGCACGACGGCCACACAGATGCGGTTCAGTTATGCGTCGATACAGTGGTGTTTACTGGTCGGAATTGGTGGAGGCGCAGGCACATCAGATACCAAACCAGATATCCGACTGGGTGATGTCGTAGTCAGTGAGCCTATGATGCATTATGCTGGAGTGATACAATACGACTATGGAAAGGCAGTGCGGGGAGGTGACTTTGTGCGTACGGGAACACTCGACAAACCTCCGGAAGTGTTGTTGAAGGCACTGGCGCGGTTGAAAGCTCAGCATATGGTACATGGGAGTACAGCTCATCTCATTCATCAGCAAGTCCTCAGCAGGTATCCTCTTCTCCGAGAGGAGTTTTCTTGTCCAGGACCTCAAGAAGACCGCTTATTTGTTTCGGACTACAACCATGAGGATACTTCTGTTTTGACTTGTAATCGATGTGACCCAGCGAAGTTACAACACCGAGATATACGGCCTGACAGCTATACTAGAGTGTTTTATGGTCTGATTGCATCCGCGAATCAGGTAATAAAAGATTCGAAATTGAGAGATCAGCTGTCACAACGTTATGGAATCTTGTGCTTTGAAATGGAAGCCGCAGGCGTGATGAATGTGTTTCCTTCATTGGTAATTCGAGGAATATGTGATTATTCAGATTCACATAAAAACAAGAGATGGCAACGCTATGCAGCGATGGCGGCAGCGGCTTATGCCAAAGAGTTGATCCTTTTCATGCCATTATTTGACATGGATAAGTCGGTACTGGAGATCATGTCTACGCAATCAAGCCTGAAGGAGAAAGCAGTAGAAAAGAAGGAGCACTTGGCAACAATTTCAATGCCTGACAGACTGAGGATGCCTATAGACAGCCTGGCAGGTGGTCTCATGACAGGAATATTGTCCGATACCTACAAAAGCTCAACGAAATCTAATGACGCTTCTTCAAACCCGGAAAGAGACAAAGAAAATCCTGCCATTGATCAATCTCGACTGAGACATTCTTACTCACCCCGATGCAGAGCAGAGTCAGAATCCCGTGAAACTTCGAAAGTAGAAAACGACATATCTTTCAATCAGGAGAGTCCTAGAAATACCGTATCTCACTTACCACGGAGTGCCAACAGAATGCATGTGGAAGTTGAAAGCTTGCTAGAGAGAATAAGGCCGGAAACAGACCCCCAAAATATCCTTAATATCCGACTTTCTATGGCTCGCAAAGAAGGCTCTTGGCATCCCTGGCCAGGTGATTGTGTCGACATCTACCATGCTCTGGGTGATTGGTTTAAAAATGGATCTTCTCCCCTATTGGTAGCTCCTTCATCGGGACCACATACCAGGGTAAAAGATCTGGCTGTCGAAGTGATCAGATATTTGATACGACGGAAGGAGATACATGGCTCCGATTACCAAGTACTGTGGGCTTTAGGGTTGAACCATTCTGATCGCCCAAAGGATGAGTTACTTAAGTCGCTTATAGCTTCTATAAGCAAAGCCTATCCAGAGGAATTCCGTCAAACGTTAGCTCAAGTCGAGATCAAACCCAAAATTGAAGTCGACGAGGACGGACTATGGGTATTGCTACGGCTGTTGATCTCTCATATCACCAATGCCTTTGTTGTAGTGGATCCTGAAGACCACCAATTCATCTCACGGATATCAAATCTTGCAAATGATTGCTACATTAATAACGACACAAAGAGTAAGGTGAGATTCTTCATCGTCTTCAACGGCGCCGAGATACAATACGGAAGGGTCGTCAAGGTACCGCCACTGCCACCACGGGCGGGAATTCGGAGTTTTCTTAGAGAATCTCTTCGCTGGGAATCATTTAAACCAGAGTTTTGACGTACTGATAAACTTCGCAAATTCAGAGACGTCGTGTATGGATATTTGCCAAAAAAAAAATCGTCAAGCATGTTAGTGGATGTATCTATCCGAAAGTATCAAAGTCTCATAATGATGAAGGGACAACATTCATAGAACGAATCATGTTCTCAAACGATGAATTTAAAAATACGTTCGTTAGTATATGTTAAAAATTCCAATGATTCCTTTAACTTCCATTACACGTCACTCCAACCATCGCTCTTCATTCCCTATACAATCCCAGTGTCTTTCTTTCGTGCTTTTTCTGTAAATACCGTAATTTGGCACCTCGATCTTTATCATCTCGCGACAAATCCTCTGATATAGTAGGGTTGACAGAAATGCTCCAGGCAGTCGTTGTCTCTACCGAGTAGTGTTCTCTTCGTCTGATATCCAATGCGTCCTGTGGATTACCATGGATATCAAAGCTGCCATGCCCCGTTGAATTAACTGAATTATCAAGCGGAGATAATGTAGTGATTTCAGGCGCACTAAGATTGTCCAATGCCAACGGGGGTGATCCTAGTCGATCCAGTCTAGCAATACCAGGCTTGTCCGGTGCCAAACTATCCAATGAGGTTATTTCAGCCACAGAAGGTAGCTCCCGCAGTCGACCACGTCGCCCCTGAGTGTCGCTGCGCGTTTCGTCTTCGCCTAATTCCCACTTTGTTTGCCTTTGGCTTGGCTTCGCAGTGTCGTTCGTCGCCTCATCTTGATTCACGGAGCGAGAGAGAGATAATGCGCTATTAGATAATGGGGGCGGAGGCCAAGGTCTGTTTCGAAGGGAGAATTTGTCGTCCATTGAAATATCGGAAAGCATGCCGTTCTCTTCAAAAGAGAATTCGTCAAAATTCAAATCGGCTGTGGAAATTGTGCGACGCGTGATTTTGCTACCAGTCCATGACGCATTTAATGATTGCAACATCAGTTTCGAGATTCTGACTCACGGCATTGAGATTAGTTATCATTGAAGAGTTTCATTTGCCTTCTTCATTTGTTCGTGCCAAATAGCCGAGTATATCACTGATAGAATTGATCAAATGCCTCAGATATTTACGGAGGGAACTTGAAGAGGAAAGGAGGGGTTGAATAGGTAAGATGCATCATGACAAGGCTCGCTACGTTGGCAAGGCTGCAAACTTGTGTAATACCGCCACATCAATTGAATATGACATGCACCTACGAGTGTTCAAAGCGTTCTGATGAGATTATTACGGTCGAAAATGAAAGGTAAGAAATCTCCAACCCATGTTACATCTAGCTCAAATATTCTTGGGCGTCTTGATCTTTAAGTAGTGAAAGTACATCTTGCTTCATCAGACTACAACCATGTGCTCACTTAGCCTCCTTATGACGCCCAAATGAATGGTCCTTGCTTCTCAATAGATTATGATCTTCACGATTGGCTTTGGCATGGTTGGTTGAATCATTATCATGAGGTCCTTGAACATATAGTGATTTCAGCGTTAGCCTATCAAGCCTTTTTTGCAAATATTGTAACTTAGAAGCCTGATCGTCATCCTGTCTTGACAGATCTTCTGATATAGTAGATTTGAGGCCAACTCTCCATGGATTCGATGCTTCTGCCGAAGGACGAGTTTCTCTGGGCATCACTGTAAAGGTTCCGCTCCATTGACGTGCTGCTGGCGCGGGAGTATCTGGGGGGTACCAAGGATAATCCCAATGACCTGAATGAATGGCTGAGCTGTCCATTTTCTCTGTATCCTTCTGTAATGGACGCCCACTTTCCATGGGTGACCGCAACATTCCATTTGCCATACTTACGGAATCTGATTCTCGATCAGAGTCGAATTGAACGTAATCTTCAATTGTCCGTAGCGTCTTTGGAAGCCGCTCAGGGTCAATTTCATCAATCTCATCGGCGTCATGCTGTAGATATGCATTCGTCCGAATCCAGGCTTCGCGTGTTCTCGATCGTAAGTTGTCGTTCAGTTGCTCATTCGGACCTCCACCCCAAGTCTCTCTTATCGTGGTAGTGGACGTCATTTCGCTGCTAGCACAATATGCCCAATCCTGAACTTGAGTGAATCGCGTAACGTGAGATGGCTTATGGAAGAATAGGCTTTTCTCCGTCACTAGATAGATTCGCGCCGTGGGGTGTTCTTTCAATGGAGGCTGGACGCGGAAGCTTAGGTTTGCACTTAGTTTCTTGTTCAGTGAGCCAAGTCCCTTCCCTGAGGCGGCGATCGAGTCTAAGTTACCTTGACGCTTTAATAGAGCAGAGTCGTCGTGGGACAAGATTTCTAATTCGACTGGATCGCGTGAAGTACGACTTGAGGTTTCGTTGCGTACTGGTCTAGAACAAGGAGCAGTTGTATCCAGTACTTCGACTCACGCGTTCGAGGATAGATATCAGGAACGATGTCAGTTTGGCTCAATTAACAATAGAAACCTGACATAGAATGATCCGACCGGTCAGGGTAGATTGATCTTCACAAAGAAATTGACAGAGCAGAGTGAGCAAATGAGTCATGCATAATCACAAGGCTGGCCTCTTTGGCAAGGCTGGGAGCCATGTGACCTCAGCCACATTGAATGAGTATCGTATGCAACTAAGTATCACGAAGCTGCTATGATAACTCAATTGGCAGAGGCCAAAGGAAATCAAGATATTCCAAGCCTCCTAACTTTGATATCGCTACCCAATAATCTTCGTTGAACTTCGGTTGGTTCTTTAAGTCAAAGACGACATATTTGCCATAAAGAAACTTATTGTGTTCAGAAAGTATGAATGAAAGTATTTAGATTTCATACGGAGGTAGTTCGTTCTGGGTTCTGAGTGGGTAATTGGGGCTGTAAAGGCGCCAGCGATGATTACATACGGTAACGCTTATTCTCACCCATTGCCAGCTGCTAGTGAGTAGTTTTGTGTATTGTCATTACCATCCCAGATGCTTCATCTTCTCCACGCCAATGCTCTCTAAACAGTTACCAATCCAAGTAGACAATCATACTAAATTCCTTGAGATTTTAGAACAATGAACAATCTCAACGCGGAATGAATCGCTATCATTCCACTCGAATTGAATAACTTTATCCTGTAGTGAAAATAGAATTGGCGCTGTTTCTACACGGACAAGTACCCGTCCCTTCTTTCCCTGACGGGACTGAATGAAAAAATCCCATGGAAGGGATTGCCCTCAATAATTTTTTTTATTCAATCAACAAGGTCACATCGCATTGTGTCGGACTACTGTTTCGGTGACCAATTGACACATTTGGAACGCGTTCTACGTCAAGAATAAATCCTATACGATCGCAAAACCACAATCAATGAAGCGGACAAGTCACCAACAACGCCAACGGCGACGATGGTAGGCACCTCGCGATCATCGATCAAAGACTCGGTGCAACCACATCAAGCACACGCGAAAACGCCTGTCCATCCGGATTTTCAACAGCTTCGCGATGAAGGGAATCTTGATAACGGCATCAACCCCGACGATCGCGATCAAGACGAAGACGAAGACGAGCTACAAGTCACGCAGAATCCTACCAACGCAAGGCCAGACAACACGAAAAATTCACGAAAAATGCTAGCGACGAGCAAGAGCCTTCCCAATCTCAGGGCGCACACAATCAACTCCACTACATCTACAATAAAACGGCCTCGATTATCATCGTCGACATCTCCTTCGCCGCCGCCGCCCTCTCGCACTCCCTTGTCGCATGCTCCACGTTCTACTCCCCGACGACCTCCGAAACGCGCTCCGTTAACTAATCGCCACCCATCAGGTTCGCAACAAACTACGTTGGACAAGTTTTTCGGTGGAAATTCGATCAAGGATAAAAATACTCGCGCAGAGACTGAGACTCAAAGGCCGACGAAGAAGGCACGCTTTGAACGCGATGGAGATGCCGCTATCGGAGCTCAATTCACCACGTCTTCCTCGACAGCAGCAACAACAAATCAACAATTTCTTGACAACCGCGAATCCCCCGATCCGCTGAACGTCATATCGTCTCCTCCTAATGGCGATCGAGTACGTACGCGACAGAGATCGAATACCTTAACGACATCCACCACGACCGGAACCACCACAATACCTACAGAAACCACTACGAGCCGGTCCTCGCGGAACAAGGCACATCCAGTCATTATTGCTGATGATGCCACCACAACGAAGCCTGAAAACGAGGTGGGTGTGAACGCCCAAAGCAAGCCAACAAATAACACAGCCCAAGCCCAAGAAAAGAGATCTCTGCGATCACATGATGGAGGCTCCCGCTCGAGAAGTGAACTCGCGCTTTATTTCCCCAACTATGAGCAAATCATTAGTCTTGAGCCGGTGAAGACAGAATTTCTCGCTCCGGAGACAAATGTGACAATACTCGATGACCTGACCGAGCCGCCTCTTCCATTGCCCACCCTCCAATCGGGATCTCCATCGCGAACGAGGAAACAGCGCAACTCTATCGAGCAATTTTCGCCATTTGGGAATCCTCTGAATAATTTACACGGAGTTGAAAAGATTGAACTACCAAAAGTAGAGGACAGTGAACTTGGGGTTACGGATCCTTTGAATGAAAATGTCTACTTCAAAGCCCACCGTCGACACGAAAGGCAAGAAAAGCAACTACGGAATATCGAAAAAGAGCGAGCTCAACATGAAAAGATACAACTTGATCGTCTGTTAGATGAGCTTCAAGGTCATGATTGGCTTAGAGTGATGGGTATCAGCGGTATTACGGACACAGAAAAGAAGCTCTACGAACCAAAACGCGATTACTTCGTAAAAGAAGTTTCGGCATTGATAGGAAAGTTTCATTTGTGGAAAGAGGAAGAGAAACGACGCAAGCATGAACGCGAACAAATGCTTCTCGAAGCCGCCAATGCTGCTGCCGAAAAAGAAGAGCATGCCGTTGATGAAGAGATGTCTGAAAGTGAAAAGCCATCCTCAGATATTGACTCGAGCGAGCTGGATGCCGCAGCTGCTCAACAACTTCTACAAGAAGCGCGATCCGCAACAGCAACAGGTGCAACGACATCCTCTCCACCGACACCAGCACACCCTCAACCCCGTCGGAGACTAGTAGATGAATTAACCAGCACACCACCCAAATCTCGATCAACTCATCACAGAACAAACTCCAAACATGCCATACATACCACAACAAACCAAGACTCCCCGTCCAATTCTCAGGTCCACCATCCAGAGATTCAAGAATACGACGAGAACAAACCTTTTACATCCTTCTACCGAAAACGACATCTCCGCGACGCGGCATTCTCAAGTAGCCGTCGAGGCGGTCGCAACAGATCTGCATTTGGACAACCATTACCAGAGCTCATTGAAGAACGAGAATTCGAGCTTCCCTCAGAGATTTTGACGTCGAATATTGTCTTGTCCTTAGAACGGAAGAGGAGACGGTTGAAGAGGGAGAGTCGAGGTGGTTGAATGCTTAGAGTTTGGACATCATATATCCATACTCTTAACATGTTTTGGGGTGGTATACTTTGGGAGATGTATTTTTCTTACTGTGTCATTTAGCGAGGCGTTTACTCAATGTCAAGTTGCAACATTAGTATACCTAGGTCACTCACCATACAAACCATATTTTCCCTGCCAGCTGGAATTATCTTTCTCAGGCTGCCGCCGCTATTGTGAGGGCGCTCATGGTTCGACTCACTGAGGAGATTTCAGTCCAAATTCACACGCACTCACCAGCTCAGGGGGCTGAAAATTCCGACCCTGCCACCTCCTCGTGGTGCAGCCTGGTAGCATCACTCGTGTACGGGACTCGTATACGGGCACATATACAGACAGGCTTGGAATAGGGCTTAGAAAGTTTGCGCGCCAAGGCATACAGCTTACAAATGACTTCAAAAGAAGGTCTATATAGAAGCGGCTTTGGAACATGATGTACGCGGAGAAGAGGACTGAAAGATTACCCATCGAATTTGACTTTATTGCTTCGTACGTACGTACCTAAAGACACCTTAGTGCGCCCACAAAACCTGACTCTTTTATATGTATTGTGATATTAGAAATAATGCTACCAATCATAGTAGTTATCAAAACGAAAGGGTCCCTCGTACTTTGAAGTTTAGAAAATAGATTATATATGATGCAATAGATGGGAAATCCAGGTGGGACAGTTACTATCAGATTATCCGGATATTTAGAAGCAGTCTCAAGGAAGCTATCTGCTTTATAGCCCGTCATGACAGGTCACAAATGATGTCAACCCTATCTGCTGGAGGCCAGCAAAGCTAGCCGGCCAAAACGTCTATAAAGACCCCAGCTTTGGAGCCTCATGTATTGAGACAGACGGAGAACGGAGTACATCCACTCCTAGTAGTCATTTTCTTCTTTCCCTCCTTGTAGAACCACTACTGGTATTCAGGAATGGCCTGAACTAAACCCAGCAATCCGACAGATAGGTACCTGGCGAGCGCCATGACCCGTGAAACAGACTGAGCACGTAGTTACACTGTTACATCGTCTGAAAATAATTCAGAAGCGATTTGTGGACAGCAATTTCAAACGCGAGATATAATTCCGTGTTCCGCGCGTTTAATGCGCTTCTCGTAGTTTGGACTGCCCGATAAGCGCAATGCCCTACTTCTTGAGGATTGGTATATATAGAGCACCGGGCACAATTCGATATTTAAGTCAGAGTTCATACTACTTCGATGAGAAAACAGAGACTACTTTGCTCGTCTTTATTTTGGCAAATTCCAACCCGACTCCAGATTGGTTACGCATACTACACGATGTCCGAGAAGTCCTCCTCTCACCCCGACCTGGAGCGAAGAACTCCTTCGCCGTCTGTCACTCAGTATGGATCACCTGAAAGTACAGTTCAACCACCAATAGATCCGAATATCATTGACTGGGATGGACCGGACGACCCCGAGAAGCCGATCAACTGGCCGAGATCTCGCAAGGCAGGAGTGATTGGTACCGTCTGCTTACTGCGTTTTGTCACGTATGTTTTACAGAAATTGTGGTCAATAATAATACCAGCTTGAATGCTTACCAACGACATACTTAGTCCCCTCGCTTCTTCAATGATGGCATCAGGCATTGTCCAAATTGAACACGAGTTCAACACAACTACTGCGACCTTCACTACATTTACTGTGTCAATCTATGTATACATACCGTGGCCAGCCCAGTATCAAAGAAAAATGTATAATAAGCTGACAGTAAGACAGATTATTGGATTTGGCCTGGGCCCATTGGTCCTCGCTCCTCTCTCCGAAGTGTACGGCCGGAACACTATATACCATGTCTGCAATGTCCTCTTCACCATATTTACCGCGGCTTGCAGTCTGTCACCCAATGCAGAGGCCCTTTTTGCCTTCAGATTATTAGCAGGAATTGTTGGTGGTGTTCCCTTGACCAACGCTGGTGGAACAATCGCCGACATTGTTCCAGTTAACCGTCAAGGATCGTAAGTACCCGATACTTTTTACAGGTATAGATTTGCTAAGGCATCTTTTTGATAGCATTATGACTCTGTTCACTCTTTGTTTGCTTGTTGGGCCTGTCCTTGGGCCCACCGCAGGAGGATTTCTGAGTCAAGCAGCTGGCTGGTGCTGGATTTTCTGGCTTTTGACTATTATGGTAGGGCTGAAACTGACTTCCACAATTTAATCTTGAAAAAACCATTGTTCTAACATTCGAAAAATTACAGAGCGGCCTCGTCACTCTTCTTGGATTTGTCTTCCTTCGTGAGACCTACGGTCCAGTTTTACTTGAACGAAAAGCCGCGAAACTTCGTAAAGAAACCGGTAATCAGCTACTTCGAGGAAAGGGGACGTCACAAATACCATATCGCACAATTTTACTACGAAACCTGTCAAGACCAATGCGAATGCTTATTCTCAGTCCGGTCATTCTGGGGGTCTCTTTGTACATGGCGCTAGTGTACGGTATCATCTATCTACTCTTCACAACATTCTCGGTGGTTTTTCGGGATACCTATGGATTCAGCGAAGGAACTGCAGGGCTTTCATATTTGGGCACGGGGGTTGGAATGGTTCTTGCTCTGTTTAGTATGGGATGGTACAGTGATGCCATCTATACTCGCTTGTCAAAAAAGCATGGCGTAGAACTTCCTGAGTAGGTCAATGTCCTCTCATATTTCACTTGTCATCAAAAAGGCTAATATTATCACAGGTGTCGACTTGTTCTGTTTATTCCGGGCGCGGTTGCACTTCCCATAGGGTTATTCATCTACGGTCAGTTTTTATACAGCTTCTTTTCCAAATAAGACTCAAACCTCTTTATGTTTTTAGGATGGACGGCACAGTATAGATTGCACTGGATAGTGCCCATCATTGGAACTGCTTTTATTGGAGTCGCTACTACGGGATCATTTGTGAGTTCATAATCACTTCTTTTAACGTTAACGGTTCCTAAATGCCTTTTCGCAAACAGAATACAATTCAAACATATCTTGTCGACGCCTACACAGTATATGCCGCGAGCGCCATGGCAGCAAACAGTCTTGTTCGCAGTATAGCCGGGGGACTTGTTCCTCTCGGGGGACCAAGCTTGTATGATAACCTAGGACTGGGATGGGGGAATTCTTTGTTAGGATTTCTCGGGATTGCCTTTGCAGGAATTCCTCTCCTATTTTACCTGTACGGCGAGCGGCTGCGGAAGAAATATGATGTGGAATTTCATTGAGCGGTCGTCTTCTAGAACGCTGTTGATCATTGCATAGTTTTAGCTTTGAAGTCAGCTTAAACTAATACCTCCATGATATGGAGGATTTTTTTTTTCAATTTGATACAATGGGAATCTCGAAGATCTGTGGACGAACAAAATTAATTTCAATTTGTTGTAATGGATTTTTAGCTGAAGTAGAGAGCGATTGGATCAAGCTGCGAATATCTTGCACAGTCTCCAGATCCAAGACGGTGTTTTCAATAGCTACTAGAGCCTCTTCCGGTTTTACGCCAGAAACTAATCTCCTCCATTTATGGCAAATCTCTTCGTTCGTAACCAGAATTAGCCCTTATTAACTAATACAAATACTCGGAAAACATTATTATTATTATGATAGCTACCTGCAACCCCCTCTTGACGGGACCAAGCTAAACTTTTAGCCCTTAAATTTATACAGCTACCGATTACTACTTTACCATCACTTCACACGAGATATCCTAAACCGATTTGCAAAATATCACACAATCTAGAAAGCTAACAAAAGAAAAACCAAAAAGAAGGGAATACAGACACATATACACATTCTAGACCTCAATATCCTCTGACCCGCCCCAATTGAGAGTCCAATCAAACGGTAGACTGAGATCTGCCTCGGAAAAGGGATTGGAAAATTCAGAATCATTGACAAAGGAGAATATTCCTGGGGATAGTAAGAGAGATTCGGATGTTTGAGTAGAAGAGGTAGTGATAAGAGGACCATTGCTTGGTGTAAATGTAGATGATGTTTTTGATGACTGCGTAGAAAGTTGGATTGCCCAATCTTCAGAAGTTGCTTGTTCAGCTGGCTGCTGCTCTAGACGGCGCTTCTTACGCCTCGTCTGGCATGAGTTTGCCTGGTGTATTACTGCCACGCAAAGATCATAGCACCGAGTAGTGGCGCAAAGAATCTTCGAGCAATAAGTTGAGGTATGATCTGCTTTACTCACACTGCGAAGGATATCTACCGCACGTAAAAGCAGTTGAAGGTCATCCGGGACACATATAGTCCGAGGATATTTTAAGAGCCTCGCGAAAACTTCCAAGAATGCCACAAAGGGACAAATTTCGAATACTCTGCCCAAGTCACAAAGCGTTAATCACACAACTACCTGATTAAATCCGTGGATGCGACTCACCTGCGTAAGGCAGCCTCTTTTCCCCTTATTTCTGTCTGCTGTTCAAGATTCTGAAGTCTCGCCATAGTGGCACGCGCTTCGTTGAGGCACTTCATATCCCCTGCAGGATCAATGTTGAAGCGAATTACCATAATGAGACACATTCCGTGAAGAGTAAGAAGTTCGGGGCCAATATAATAGCATGGATGATGAGATGGTAGCAAGTCCGTATTAGACAATAACTGCTGATTTGATATCAGCCATTGTTGCAAGTCTTGCTCTATTTGATGGACCGCGTTATTGTGAGAGTTGGCAGACTGGCATGTCACTTGTACAGAATACAGGTTCATGTAGATGCGCTCCTGGATTCTGGCAAGGGAGATCCGAGCAAGGAACATCCGCTCGGAGATGTCAGTCGAGGAGGAAGAAGGTAGAGGTACCCCACAATCATATGAGGGCAACGTAAATGGCTTTCCGGTCAAGAAGAAAATGATTTTATCTAGGACAAACAGGGTCCAGAACAGATTCTTGCGTCCAGAGATAGTTGGAGAAGGAAAATGGGCCTGCCGGTGCAAGCCCATTGCTTTGGCACAGTGGGATGCATGCTCCATCAAAAGCTCTGCTACTTCTATTTGGAAATTATCGAGGGCAAACAAACACTGTTTTGCATCCTCCGTTAGCATGAGATAACCGAGATGTGTGTACAACAGATTCAGCTTACAAACGATGCCAGAGCTTGTACATTCATGATTCGTGGCTTGAGAATCCGGTTTGTATCTCTAAACGCACGGCGGAGATTGATAAGAAAAGGTTTAAGGAGCTCCGAGTCCATGTTTTTTTCGCTTGTATCCTGAGGGGTGTTGCGATATTTGGCTGACAACGAATGCAATGTAATGCAATTGAGAATGAGATAAAGTGCAATATCTGGCTGGTTATCTGTTTCTGTATAGGCTTTCTTGATGTATCCTTCGACCTGGTCGCTTGACTCAAATATTGGAAAGATGGGATTGATTTGCTCAAAAAACGGTTGTACCAAAGTCTTTACCAGGCCTTCGGGGGGAAGTGTCATTGGTTGATCATCATGGGATAGATCGGTATGGTCGCTGTGAATAAATGGTCGAAAGGCGTCCCTGACACGATTGAGATAAGCGAGCGTAAACATTCATGTTTTGGCTTTGACTGTCTGGGTCCAGTGGCGTTTGATTTAGTAATCGCTGCTCGAGGGCCATCCCAGCATCTCGCACCAACAGTAGCATGGAGCTCGACCCGTGGTGCTTTTCAATGCCATTTTCGCCTAATGCAACATGGTGACTATCGACCGATGAGTTAAAACCGGGCAAAGCCTTGGCATCAGACATAGCATCTTGTCCACCAAAGACTGAAGATCTTGTGAAATCATTGTTGGGGCTGTTCTGCTTCCTTAATTGCTTCTCAATGACTTCGAGTCGTGCATGAAGGCTGGAACTCCCGCTCGCCTCTTCCAACGCTAGTAGACGATTCTCGATGTCATACTTAGTGCAGAGTCCCTGTTACAATTTTTGTTGCACATTACACGGTGTGATACCGAAAGAATTTATATAGTGTACGGCCCGCTGCTCGGCAGATCGTCCCGCACCACATGAGGACCGGTGTTGGTTGAAATGGCGAAAAATTGCGAATTCACTTCAACGTGGGAGTGACCTATCAATTCACATGTAGCCTTACGCTTGATATTGGTTTAGTGGTGGGAGTATGCATAGTATGGTTACATGCCATGAACTGATAAGATCTTCTGCATAGTAAAGTACTTCCAATCCTTGCTAGGTGCCTTCTTCCGGAATCATCTGCGTGTGCGTATCCTTCGTAAACTTAACAGCCCGGTCAATGCATGTCTAATGAGAGCCATAGGAGCCCCGGCCGAATCCGAGCTTCAGTGCGATAAGGATAAATCTGGTCGATCATCTTTTGATACGATACGAGTGGCATGGAACTATACATCAGCGCCTCAAGCAAATATCACTCTCCTCTGAGAGAGGATAAATATTGACTGACTTATTTAAAACTACGTTCTAACTCAATCTTGTAGGCCAGTAATTTCTTTTATCTTTGTAAAACTCGATCAGGGTGCGGCAATATTATATCTGCATTGCTTCAACGGAGCCTATGAAACAATCGCTTATTCGTTTCCTGATCATGCCAACACTTGTCTCGTCAAGTTAGACGGTAAATCATGTCAGGTAGTCAAGTCAAGCCGGGAATTTAGAGTTGGCTAAAGTTGATTCCCAAATCAATATACCAATATCCTGCAATTGCGGTTGAGGGCGCTGTCCAGTTCGTGATAACCTTCTCATTAACAATCTGCTCGCCAGTTGCACTCGTCAGACGTACACCCAGTGGCAAATTAATAGGCCCAGCATTAGCCGGCAATACCCAGGCACCATATCGCTCCTGCGGATGACCCTCCGGGTAATCGGCCTCTTGGACAAGAGCCAACCAGTTCGATTGCCCATCAGGGCGTATCTCGAAGCCTACGATCGATCCCAGTCCGCCGGCATTAACTGCTGTAATCTGGAAAAAATATGGCCCAGCACTACCCCGGAGCCATAAGTATACGTTGCCTGCTTTGGGACATGGTACTCGCTTGTATTGCGTCGGGATCACGCCCTCGACTAATGTACCAGCCTGTGCTCGTGTCATGGCCACGTCGGATAGATCCAGGTGAATTGAACCGTTGGGGAGCGGGCAGCCGTATGTAAAGTCAGAGACTTCCTGGCATTGATCGACGCCAGGGCCGCCTGTGTTTGGTTATTTTAGAAAATTTTCACTAATAAGAAAGTAACGGAAACGACTTCACTTACAACACCATTTAGTATTTGCCGCACATGGGCAGCTATCGACAATCTCGAGGATGATCGGAGGTGAATATCCGGCATCAGTGGTAGCATAAAGTGTGCCGTTGGGATAAGTGCGGACCAATTCAAAGCACTCGCCGCAGGACAGGTAATTGTCTTGCTCCTCACTGGTATCCAAAGATGGCAGCATCGGCCAGAACTGTGTATAGTAATTGCCATTCGGTGCCGCGAAGTTGCCTCTAAGTGTAAAATTGGCTGGATCAGTGCATAGGTCGGGATACATAGAGCAAAACTGTGCACAGTCTTCACCCAAGTCGATTCCTGAGACACTGGCAGTCGTGCACATGCCATACAAGCCAAACCCACAGGCTCCTGCTGGGGTTTCGCCGAAATGGGTAGATCGCTACGTAGTCGGTGTTAAAAATTGAAGTCACAATAGCATCAGAAGGAAGGCGGTCTGTGTAATACTTACACTGTAGTGCCATGGCATGCTGGCGTTTACAGAGGTTATATCAGGATAGATGGTACCAGAGCCACAGTCCGCGTTATTGCATTCAAGGCTGGTATAGGGCACTTGCGTATGACTTGCTAGGGCTGTACCAGTCAGAAAGGTCGTCGAAGTGCGGTAAGGCGTCGTCTGGGTAGTTGGTGGCGTAGATGTCGTTACAGGACTCGTTCCAGTACTGGTTGGCTGTGGTAAATGTTATAAATGAGGTTTAAGACAACAGATTAGGTCCATTGATAAGGCCATACTCACAGTGCCACTGAGACATTGAGCATAGTATGAATCCTGTGTCTGGCAGGACCACCCTGTAGGGCAACAAGTTGCGCCTGTATACCCAATACCGCCACATTGGGAGCTTTTCAAGAAATAATGTCATATCAGAGACAGGGTATCAAAATAGTAACTATAACTAGGTGTCAAGGTCAACGTACTAAATGGAAGCACAGGCACTGGTTTGTTGAACGGATGGCTGAGCGAGGCAAAGCAGGCCCAATACCATATATTGGAAATCTTTTGTGAGCAGCATACTGTAGGTAATACTATAATCGTGTACTCGTTAAAATAATGGGCATGTAGTAACCAAACAACGAGAAAGACCGTTTACCGTTTCCACCGAGTAGATCTGCGGCTCGTTTTATACTGCCTAGTTAGATTTAATCCCCGCTAAAATATAAAATATTAGAAAGATTCAATGTTTTTCAACGCAATGCGCATCGTTGTTGCCATGTGACCCTCGACCCGAAGAGATGCAGCACCGTCTACGCTCCGCATCTAAAGCTATGCTAATCTATTCGACATCCGGCATTTGATGTCTACGATATTGATTTGACAATTATTCCTTAGTTGCGGGGTGATATCTTAACAACGTCATTATTTCCACTCAATTGTAACGGTGAGCGATGCAGTCTGGGGCTTATAGCGGAGTATCGGAAGCCTTTTATCTCTACTTACCTTACCCCTGCGGCCAGCATGATCAGCGTGAGACTGACATATATAAAGTTTAGGCTGAAGTATGACAAAGTATGCTTGAAATTAACAGAACCAATGAAGAGATCCCAAGTCTCCACTCGTGGCTGATTGTAACAAATTTGTAGTCGGATATGCATCTCACATTGCCGTCGATTTTCGTTCCATGTGTGTAGAGACCCCTTTGCTGGCTGTGGAAGCAGCATGCGAAGTGCCGAGCGGGTCAAATTTCGTCGAATAATTTGGGATAAACTAAACGCTATACTTAGAACGCCGATGATCAACCTGTGAAGTCTATGATTGTATTCTTGTCCAGGTAGTGTAGCATACTAGTTATACCCTGCGGTGATTGATCGGCTGAAGGTTCGTATTGAATATACAATCAATCAAACTTCAAGCCCCTTTAAAATAATCCATAGTTCATTGATTCATCTGCTTGGTTCAAATTCAGACACTAAGCCTCATATCAACTCAAGTACAAATTAGGGCTTTCCCTCCTAGCATCCACTCCACATTCTATTCTAGCTTCGAGTCCAAACTAGACTTAGCCTTATCATCATCACATTCAAACTCGCAGAGAACAGGTCTCTTCTCAACGATATCAGTGGGACTCGATGGCTCCGAAACCGAGCCTCCAGTATACACCATCACATCAACATCCTGCATCTCTTCATCCCGAGACGCTTCCGGACCAAGAATCAAAAACAGAAGAATATAAGCCCACCCCGCGGCTGTAAATATAGCAATTGCACGGCCATAATCATATCTCTTTGTACCATCTGGTGCCGGAGGAAGAGGGTATTTCTCACCATATATAGACTCAGCAGTAGTGACGGGTGATGCAGCAAGATTGCCCAGTTGATACGTAAGTCCCACCATCAGTGTACGTAAAGTATATGGAGCCAGAGTGATAAGATGTATGGGAATTGGGCCCCAGACACCGACGGTAGTGAAATGTTGGAAAAAGACACAAGCGCCAATTTTCATGCCTCGTGTAAGGATATAAGCAGGGAGGATCCCGGCGCCCACTATGCATCCACAAATCATAGTCAGTCGACGACCTAGAAAACCGCTGACATAGCCCATTGTGATACCGCCAAAGCAAGCTCCTAAGTTACCCAGGATTGAGACTATAGCCGCGTGCTCGGCGTCTAGTTGGACCTGGTTTTTGAGAAATGTAGGGTAAAGATCGGAAGCGCCGTGGACACATGCGTTGAACCCCGTCATTAGCAGGAACATGTAGAGAAGCAGCAGCCAGTTCTCCTTGATAGATTTGCCAGAGTCATGCATGAATGTCTTGAATTCACTCGTCTTTTTGGCCTCCTCGGTTCCTCTGTTCGCTTTCTGTCGGGTCCTAGCCTCTCGTTCGGCTTTGACCATCAAGAAATGATTTGTTTCTGGTAACCACCAGCGGAAGATTATTATTAGTAATGGAGGCCCGGCACCGAACCAGTAAAGACTTCGCCAACCGTACTTCGTTGTTGGGACGAGGGCTCGGTACATTGTTGACGCAAATAGACTACCCATGGCGGTCCCTCCTTCAAAAACACCCGATAGCAGACCTCTAGCATCTACTGGAAGGTCTTCAAGAGCGATCGCAGCAGAGGGGCCAATCAAACCTGCATAGTTCGTATTAGTTCATGGTTTACCTTGAGCCAAGAAAATGAGTAGAAAATTTTACCTCCCATTGCAATACCATATACTGATCTCACACCAATGAATTGAGGCAAAGTATTACAAAATCCCGATACTAATTCCAATACCATGAGAAGAACTAGATTGGCAATCATAGGCCATCTCCTCCCGTACCGGTCACAAAGAGTACCGAAAAGCAGGGCTCCGACAGGTCGCGTCATCAGCGTAACGGTTATAGCCTGTTAGTATCATTCTTTATCAGCTTGGATCAAGTATAAAGTGGTAAAGGAGCTCAATACAAACCCATGTAACAGCAGAAGCTGGCGCATCAAATTGCTTCCCCAACTCCGTCACCGTTAATGGCACCGTCGCATAATCAAAGGCATCCCAAGAGCGCCCACACACGCCGCAGAGAAACATAAGCCATTGTGCCCTAGTCACTCGCCTAAGTATTTTGACGGGACTGGTTCGCGCCGATATGTTGCTCCGATGAGGAACAAGGGTGGTGAGTCGTGTGGATAGATAATTAAGGATTTGGCCACGAGAGTAAAGCCATGGTTTCTGATCAGTGTCTTCTTTGGAGGTGCTCATTTTTTCCGTTCTTTTATTGATTGGTATCAGGCTATTGTGCCTGGAGATCGTCATTCGAATTTCATACTAAGGCGCGAAAGACGACCTTTTATACGAAAAATGAGTAGCGCACAATAGTGATGAATAACTGGTTCATGATTGTCAATGGAGGGTGGGTGCATTATAGCCCAAGATCTAGTCCTTGTTATAATACTTCTCATGAAAAGCCCATTCCTTAACTTGAAGGAATGCTACACACATGGGATGGATCGCTATTACTGCATGAAAACCACCTCATATGATCCGATCCACAGGTTCGCTCCATGCCCAAAGTCCGTTGGAGCAGGTATACACAGTCAATGAAAGATAGTATACGTTGAAGTGGCGCTAGACTACATAATCAGCATAACTTGATACTTGATTTGAGCGCATCAAGAAATGAAAGATTGGAATGAAACCGATGGTAGCTGTCAAGTCCTGGATAGTCACCTACATAAACCAATCGGGTAGGAATGCATGAAAAGAGGGAAAGAAGCATACTTCTTGCTTTATCGCCGTCCTTCTGATCAATTGTGGGAGCAAGAATTGCGCGTGTATCAGCTATGCTGCTTGAAAATTAGGGTTCCAAACGAGAAGAAGTATGATGAAGAATAGTGAAACTGCCTCGAGAAACGTACTAACGTTAGCTATGATTTTATTAGCTTTTCCTCATCGCGGGTTTTACGCAACTGAAAATTTAGAAATGCAGGCGATAGCTGTTAACTATCAAAATCAGATTCTTGGATGCTTGAATCCAACTGTGCGGCCCGGCATACGGCCGTGAGGAGATGCACCTGAAGGATCTGTACGAGTCATGGAATGGGACATGATCTAGTCAATCAAGGTCGAAGCGGTACTACTAGAAGCCGTAATTCAAGAAGAACATGTGTCTTCTCTGAAGTTGGGTTCTGGTCGAAGTTAGAATGAAAGCTTGCTTCCCATGTCTATGCCTTTTCCCGTCACTGGACAGATGCCATGAGTGATAAAACACTATAACAATCCTATTTCTTTTTCTAGACCCCTGAAAAGGAGAAAAAGGAAGGCCTGTTGCTAGCTAATAGGCGGATCAAAGACTCAAGCCGGCTGGTTCACCAAACTTCGAATGAAAAGCATTTTTGTTCATTGGTTTACCTCAAGTAATGTCCAAACCGATAAGGAAAGAATGCGAATTCTTCAAATCTAAGCAAAGATAGTGGACCATAATCGTTGATGATCAATTTAACCACGTTTCTAGATAATTTCTCTTCTTCAGCACGGCCATACTACCGGGTAACGTGCCGAAGAATCTCGCTGTTCCTTATGAGGATCATATCCCTGGCTACGTTCTTTGTCTTGGATTGATATCCCTCACGCGATCTGGCCGGAGCTTTAGATCTGGACTGTGATCGCATAAATCGTTCATATAATTCAGCATAAACCAAAATGAGAGACAGAGATCGCTTCTATCCGATTTCAACATTTGCACATTCTGCAGCAATATTATCTTTTTCCTTGTGATATGACCTATCAGCGCGCTGAGCCAAGTTCTCCACGTAGTATAAGTCTCTTTTGCTGAATCTAAACTTGTCAATTAGGCTTAAGCATCCGCGCAATGTCGGATTGTCACTACCGAATCTAGCAGACGTTGAACCTAGTAAGTATAGTCAAACTCAATCTTTATTTTTCAACTACTGTCTATTGGTACGAATATCATTGCGTATCGCTCCGAGCAGTAAGAGAAGCATTACTCAAAAGGCATTGAGATTAACGCTGCTTTCAACCCCTTCATTCCACCCCTTCTTATTCCTATAAAGTGGCTTGATTGATCCTCCTTACTTTAGTCCGCCGAACGTGAAACAGTAGACCGAGATAGCTCTACTCATTCCAATGTAAGTTGTCTTCATCTCTAGCAGAGGAAATAATAACAATTATGTCGATGGGATCTGCAATTTTGTGTGTGGCGAGTATTATGATTGTTGGGTGTTACACCAGTATGGATAAGAGTACGTTACGTACGTACTGTGATCGACTGCGGCGACACTGTTTGAGTCAGATGATCAAACTAAAAAATTAAATGCTCACCAGAGGACTTTATTCACTTTTCATGTGGAACTTGAATTCGGATTACGATAGGCTCGGGATCACGCGAGTAACTACCATCAGCCCTGGTTCGGGCTTGCCCAGAAAAAGTAGCCTGGATTGCTTTTGTACATCTGTCTAGAGAACTGATCCCAAGTTCCAGACTGTCTATTCTGATATAGTAATTTCAAAATGATTTAAACAGATCGTATGTATGTTCATGTCTCCAAGCAAAACGCGGCAAAAATAGATGCACCGTTCCTCAATATTCAACCCAGACTCCAACCTAAACATGTTATGTGCAATCAAGATCCCTGTAAACGTCTAAAGGCCGATTTGTCCCTAAAATTTGAATTTTTTCCTTTGTGTTCTAGTCCCGCGGTGTAGTGAAGATTTTAGACCTTCACTTTCCATTTCCAAGTATATCCCAAGCAAGTCCATCTTGTCAAGGCCAGAATGCATGATGCCCACACCAGTAATGATCCAGACCATATAATCATAGCTTTGGGCCCGCCTCTCTGCATCAATTCACCAGTAATAGGAATACTCACCAGTAGGCTGTTTTGGGATATTTTAGTCAACCCAGAGCTGACAGAAAAATTCTTAGACAGAGAGCGAATGACTTACGCAAAACTGACCACGGAATAGCAAGTCCCAAACCTTAGTCCAATCTCTTTTGCATCAGAAATCTGTCGAATACAAACGGGAGAGACACTGATGAATGAAGCTGTCGTTAATCCATATAGACAACTGAATATATAGAGAACAGGCACTGATTTCTGAAAGGGAAACAGCAAGACAAAAAGCCAGATCGTGGTGAGGAAAACAGCAACAGCAAGAGTGTTCAAGCGTCCGTAACGATCAGCTATACGCCCTGATACTAGACGACCGATCGTGCCAAAGCTTTGAGGTATGTTAGTTCGGTGGCTGTGATGTAGTATGGACCGAAATTAGGAGGCTCACACGTTCACGATGACAACTAGTATGACACTCAAATCCGCCGAAAAGCCTTGAGTTGTGATGTATGTAGGAAACATTCCGAGTAACGAGAAGTACTGTAACTCCAAAGCTATGCACCGTAAGTTAACTGCTTTTTTTGAGAATGCACTGAAAAGCCTGGCAATCCCCTGAAGGGCTGAAGACAAAAAAAGACGGGACTTACAAAATATACTCACAGTCATCCACGTAAACTTGAGATCTTTGAAACATCTCAAATCAATGACCGTCTTGGATGACTTCTTTTTCGGTAATCTTGCCCGAACCATGAATGAACCGAGAAGACACAGGAAACCAACGACAAATGCCAGTATCCTCATAGTCCACTTGAAACCAATATTTGAAAATCCTGCCCGCATCACAAAGGGGAACAAAATACCGCCTAAGCCACTACCGGCCAAAGCCGTTCCCATGGCCATACCAGCACGGATCTCGAACCAGTGTGGGACACAAGCCATAGCCACTGTGCTCACGAGAGCAGCGCCTATGCCACCGAGAATACCGAAGGTTAACAGAAACTGCCAGTAGTGCTTGCATTCGGCGAACAAAAAGAGACTGAGCATGAAAATGACGGAGCCTCCATAGACAAGCATCTTTGGACCATGCGAATCAAACAATGGGCCGATATAGACGCCTAGCAGTAGTGCAACAAACACAAAGCTACTTGATATCCAGCCGACATCGGTGCTGCTGTATGAGGAAAGTTGGTTGGTCTCTAGGTAGGACTGAAATACACCGACAGAGTTCATCATGCCATAAGTAGCCATAAGCAGGAAGAATGACCCCAGTACGACGAGCCATGATCTAGTTCCGCCATCCGGGAAGCTGTCTACCACCGCTGTTTCTGATGAGACAGGTGGGTGGTCCGAAGAATAGACTGCGTCATCTTGGCTGTCCCCGTGAGGTGGTACCAGATGCGTAATTGGCCTATCTGTGGTGTTCAGTAAGTTGCCGAAGGGGGTGAAGTTCGTCAGCTCGACGGATAATGTTTTGTGGCCATCTGATCCGGGCGAATGGTATACTTTGCTATTGTTGGAAGTCGATTGAATGATCGAAGATGGGCTCTGTAATGCCATTCCTCGCTATCTCTTTGTTGGTGACCGAGTTGGCAGTATCACTCAATGCCTAGGAAATAGCAAGGTACAAATTTGTTTTAGCGATTGGGCTCCATTAGATTGAGTCATTCACTCAATATTCCGGCGGGGTAGATAAAAATTCATTCCGTTTCGGAATTAGGGCTATCGCTTCAATGACCCAATTATGACTATTATTATTTTGACGTTTGATCTCGGCGAATCATGGCTTGGCCTTATTCAGATCCATAGGTTGCCTATTTTGGTGTAGTTAGCCCTAATCTTTCACGAGCTAAGCTCACGGAGCGGCGGTGTGCTGAAAAATTTCAGATGAAGCGCGTCATTTAAGCATTATCTATGATTGGATTGACCTGTCGACCATAATCCGAGAACATTGAACATGTCATTTAAGATGGATATAAAATACCAAAACACGTGCAAAACAAATCTACTTGAGTTGCATATCAAACACACTGTCATCACCTGCCACTCCACGTCGAGCCTTCCTCGACTTCAAAGCATGCCTCAAGCGAGCCGATGTCTAAACGATAAGTACCCGGTTCTAATCGCCACTGTTTAACCTCTTCATCCCAATAACTGAATGTGTGTTTTTTATCAAGGGTAATCTCAACGGATTCCGACTTTCCAGGTAGTACCCATACTTTTTCGTATCCTTTGAGCTCACGGGCAGGTCGCCAGGCCTTTTCGTTGGCAGGAGGCAACACGTAGGCTTGTACAACCTCATGGCCCGGGAAAATGCCCGTATTCTTGACTTGAACCGAGATTTTGATATCTGAATCACTCGTATTATCGATGACGAGGTCGGAATGCTCAAACGTCGTATATGATAGTCCAAAGCCAAACTCCCATTGCGCGGTTTTTGTGACATCCGGATGTCGGTAACCAATCTGAATACCTTCGGCGTACTTCAAGGTATACTCCCCATCTTCGTTAAGCGTAGCAGGGAAATTGTGGAACGTAGGAATATGCTTTTCATCGAACTTCTTGGGCCATGTCGTCGCCAATCGGCCGCTAGGATTTGCCTTGCCAGTGAGAATATTTGCGAGCGCTTGACCACCTTCCTGGCCTGGGAAGTGAGCATTAAGAACGGCATCGACATCATCGATAATAGGAGAGACATCAATTGGATTACCGCAGTTGAGCACCAAGACGGTCTTTTCCGAAACAGCGGCGACTGCCTTGATAAGTTTGATTTGCCGTTCAGGAAGGATGATAGTGTCAAGGTCAAATCCTTCAGACTCGTACTCGTGATTTCGACCCGCGAAGATGATACTCACGTCCGATGAAGCGGCAATTTGCACGGCTTCGGAAATGGATGTTCGATCGTTCACGTATTCCTCGTAACATAAAACAGCACCATGTGGATTGGGTTCGTAGTCATTTTCCTTGGGTATGCGAGCTTGGGTGAGAAGTCGAACAAGGTAAGATTTTCCAGCAAGCATGGGCACAGAAATGCGGCGCTCGAGACGAGCGGGTTCGAAAAGGAAATCTTCCATTGAGACTTCTGACTGTGTCGAGGACGATAAGACGCACTTATCTTCCACAAAGAGGGAAAATGCACCGGTAATACGAGCAGCCAAGGTGTGATGGCCGGTTGATGTGGGCGTGATAGTTGTAGATATCTCGTAGCTGAAGCCAGGTTCTTGGAGACCGGGTTTCAGATTTCGCACCATCGCAACCACGGGAACATGTTGGTGCTCGGTATGAATGGGAGTATCGCAATCTTGGTTGAAATAAGAGATATCAAAACCCGGTTTTCCGCTTTTCGATGTGGTCCGATCGAGGGGTACCATAGGAATGATACGGTTTGTGTTGACACCGCGAGCATATTCAACCAAGGATGGGACTGGATGAGCTTCCTTCAAACAGTCCAAAGGCCGCTGCAAGTATTGAGGAGGTGCACTCGCACTGCCACCACCACTGATAACGGGCTCAACAGCATGGACACCAATGACTGCAATCTTTGGGGCTTGACGCATGTCAAGCGGCAATGCGTTCTTTTCGTTTTTGAGGAGAACAATGCCTTCGGAAGCAATCTTCAAAGCCATTGCGTTGGTTTCGGGGTCGATTTCACCACGCTCAGGGGCCTGTGAATGGCATGTTTTCGTTGCATCAATAAGCTCAAGAACCCGGGCGACGCATTCGTCAATAGCCTTTTCATCGACAAGTCCTTTTTGTACATCTTCTACTAGTCTCTGACCGCGGAAAACCGCTGGGCCCGGCATTTCCAGATCGAGGCCGGCGTTTATAGCGGCGACACTGGACTTTGTTGCGAACCAGTCGGATATAAGGCATCCATTGTAGGCCCATTCATCACGCAAGACCTCTTTCAAAAACACATTCTCGGTAGTATGGACGCCGTTCAGTTTATTGTAGCTTTATACGAGCTTCAGCATTCTCACCGTGACAATACATAAGGATAATAATCAGACTTACCTGACCATCAAACCACGAGGTTCACTTTTCCTAAGCAACTCTTGGAAGGCACCGAGATAGATTTCCCTTACAGTACGGCTGTTATGAGATTCGGCGACATTGTACTGTCTTCTCTTGAACTCACTCTCATTACAAGCGAAATGTTTCGGACAAGCAGCCAGTCCCTGTGACTGAATACCGCGCACAATGGCTGCTGCGAGCTGGCCGGAGAGTAGAGGGTCCTCACTAAAACATTCAAAGTTTCTTCCACCGCGAGGATCGCGGTGAATATTGATAGTAGGACCAAGAATAACCTGCGCGGATTTGAGCTTGGCCTGGTGAGCTAGAGACTTCCCCAGTTCTTCCATCAGGGAATTGTTCCAGGTTGCGCCGTACAGCGTTGAGCTTGGGAAGACGGCAGTGGGTGTTCCATGGTGTATCTCGGAACCTTTCACACCGTTGACCGAATCGACGACCTAGATTAACAATACACATTAACTTTTTCCCGCAATCTTGGACCCCATCTGAAAAAGGTACCTTAAGAGAGGGAATGCTTAGTCTTGGAACTGAGCTAGAGCTGACAAAGTCGGTTCCAGATAGTAATGTCACTTTTTCTTCCAGTGTAAGCTCGTGCAAGAGAGATTTGTATGTGGATTGTTCTTCATAATGCGCTCGCTCTTCAGGCTTTCCTAAACCTTCAAGCGACTCGGAGCCTGGTGTATAATCTTTCCTTGAATCATTTATTTCATTGATAGAGATATTTGATTCAAACTTGAGCTCGTCAGCTGCAGGTGCTACAGAAACCCCGCCGGCATCCATGGCTGAGACTGTATTGATTATTGAAATGATGATATCAGGAAGAAAAGTAGAATGGGAGGAAGAGTAGGGAAGGCAAAAGACAAGAGCTTTGAGATAGAAACTCGGAGAGAGGTAGACAAGCGACAGCTAAGCTGCTTGAATTGCTCCATTATCCCCATTATCTTTTGGCTTGTACATCCATGATCCAATTCTCCGAGATTGATACAATCCACATCGAGAAAGTGGACGGAGTGGACGGCGCAGACTGAATGTCAGGTGATTTGTCCTATTACAGACTAGTGTCCGTGCCCCGGATATCCACCTCGGCATTTCCATCTCTCCACCTTCCACTTTCTACTTCCACTTCCTCACCTCCAGCTTTTTCACCACCAACCCCATGTTATCCCCGTCTTAGCGCTGTCGATATGCAGGCCTCGCCACAGGGTGTTTCAAAGCGGCAATTAAGATCACAAGCAGGCCGGCCTTCCGGTCCATTTGTATGCCAGAAATGCGACAAGTCCTTTTCGCGCATAGAGAATCTGACTCGTCACACCGAGAATCGTACGTGAAGCTCGGCTAGGGGGGTGAAAAGACAACCAAACTGAACATTGTATAGATAAAGCTAATGGCAAGTTCGCATGCAACGTATGCCAAAAACGTTTCACCCGAAGGTGAGTAGTTGATCATCCCTATTGACCGTTCTAACTGCCACTCTCCTTTCGATGCCCTAACACATCTAAGTGACATACTGAAACGGCATGGAAAAATCCATACTACCGAAGAAATTGAAGGGCGGCAGGCTTATCTTAGAGCAACGCATTCAGATACAACACGCCATCCAAACCAAAGGAATGAGGAGCAGTATCAACACCATCATGTCCAACCAGACATTAGACTACCGAAAAGTTCGGGGATGCAAATAGAGCGTACCGAGCCAGATTCGGGACATCAGAACATCGCCATACCAACCCCGATTGCCCTTCAGTCTGTCCCGGGAAATGGACACCTCACGGTTTCCTATGATGAAAGATTGCAAAATCGTATGCATGGATTGCACGGGACTGTACCTCAGAATCCAATGATGATACCATCGCCGGAGAGCGTGGCCTTTGGTTCATCATGGTCTGATGGTTATTATGGTATCTATGGCGAGGGTTCCTTTGATGCTGACTTAGCTTGGATACTTGATATGGCTCCAATGAGCTCTGAGACCATACAGCGCATGCAAGAGCGACTTCCGGTTGCGGGCCCTGCTCCTGGTTCTTTCGATACGTCACTTCAGATACCACAACAACCTACCCAGCAAGGAATTGGAAATATGTCTGCTGATTTTGGTAATGGTGACGAGTCAAGACATCATACATCTATCGAAAATCGAAATAATTGGCCCGACGAAGATGAGCTACCTGGTGTTGCACCAATCTCGGTGGAAGAATCAACATATGTCATCCCTGACTCGCGGTCGTGGGTGGACTGGGGAGAATTGTCCTCGCCGCTTGAGCGCCTCCAGGACGCACCCACACAAAGCTACACAGTGAACCCCGATATCCGAGCTCGTTTGTTACAAACGCTGATAGAGAATGCTTCATATAAGGATGGGCTTCTACCACCAGAAGATACCCAGTTTCCTGTTCCCGAAGTCCTAGAGCATTTCCTTAAGCTCTTTTTTGAGCATGTTCAAATCAGGTTCCCCGTAATACATCAGGCTACATTTTCGACTTCGACAGCCCCATCGTTCCTACTTCTTTCAATGATGCTACTTGGCTCCAGTCACTCAAGGACCAATTATGGAAAGTTTGTGGCAGCTTATTTGCGCCCGGTGGTTGTTATGTTTCAGAGGCTGCAAGCTCTAGACATATTATTGGTAAGTAGGCATCGGTTGGTCTTTCGTCTTGATATCGTTTCTTTGCTGACCGAGATCTATTGGTAGCTAAGATCGACGGATAACATCTTGACACTACTCTTTCTCTGTATTTCAGGTGCATGGTGCGGCCACAAAGTTGCTTTTGAATTTGCCGAAGGCGCTCGTGGAATACTTGTTACCGCTTCTCGTCGCTGCAAACTGCTCGACTGCCGCCCAAAGCCTTTACTCTCGGGCATGCAACAGCCTCGCAGCATGCGTACACGACTTAATGATAGCTGGAAAAACTGGATCAATTTGGAGCAACGCAAGCGGTTGGGTCTTTGTGTATTTGTGCGTTACTTATTATCTGATGTTTTCAGTTGAACAAAGCTAATCAACAACGTCAGATGTTCGATCTTCAATTCCCAGCTTTGTTTCACAATCAACCATACATATCAAAAGCTGAAACTGTCAACTTGGTACTCCCTTGCGCTGCTGCCTTCTGGGATGCAAAGTCAGCAGAATCATGGAAAGTACTCCTTGGCCCAGCTGAGATACCATCGTCGACATACTTCATGGTGCCCCTAGACACTTGTCTTCTGTACCCTGCTATCAAACGAGAAGCCCCTTACGCGCCCATTGACTCTTTCAGCAAGACACTTCTGATGTACGCCTTATTCACGCATATTTTCGAATGGCGACAGTCACTCAACATAGTGCTTCATTCTGCATTTATTCGCGGTCCAGAGCATACTACACCGGGCGAAGGGCTTAAGGAACGTCAAAGATGGCTTCAGGATGCACTGGAGGCATGGCTCAAGAATTATCATCGACCAGATGGTGATATTCGGAGTGATCGCTCAGGGGCAGCATCCCCTGCAGCTCTTCTATTATACTGCATTGCCGAATTATACATCGAAATAAGTATCTCGGATCTCCACCAATTTGCCGGACGTTCCGGGTTGAGTGAAGACATCAAACTAGCCGAAGATTCATTGCGCAGATGGTGTCGAAGTTCACGCTCTGCACGGACGATGCATAGAGTCCACGAAATGCTCGATTTAGCTCATCAGACTATTGAAAGCGGGCTTGCACATGAATGTGCTTTTGAGATTGCCGTCGCTCTTCTCACGGGAGGGTTGACTTGTTGGATGTACGAGAAATTAGGCGGACAAACATCATCTGGTACTCAGGTTAGTTTCCTCATTTTCTATTCATAACGTATCTTTGGAACTTATGACTAAACCTTTGTTCAAAGCTACGAATGGCAAGTGAAGCGCTTGAAAGAATGACTTGCTGGGGGATTTGTGCCAATTTTGCCCAAATACTGAAGAAGTTCATAGTATAACATTTACGAGACCTTACTATCACACTATACGCAGAAAAACATGGTTCATTGGCAAGATTCGATTTATGTACAGATAGCTTGTTACACGCCGCAAAAGAACTACCAACCATGTTGCAAAACTTCGTCTACCGGTAGTTCATCATCTGCTGGCTTGAATGGGGGCAAAAGTGCTCTGACGGGCCATTCCTCAGGGTGATAGTCAACCTCCCACTGTCTTATTCCCGAGCCGACAATGATAGAGTCCTTTGAGCCAGGAAGATGTACGTGACATTTTGTGTTCAACGGCACAACTACCTCCAACCAAAGCATCTGTTGATTCTTGTCGGGGTTATTCTTAATCTCCCAGCGGACCCGACAGCGCCCGTAGACGCTATGATACTCAGCCTCGGCCCACTGAAGATTACCCCCGGGGACAGGCTCAACCTTGAAGGTCTTCCAACCAGCATCAACCGGCTTCAGACCACAAATAGTCTGATGCATCCAGCTAGCAACCGACCCCAAAGCATAGTGATTGAAACTAGTCATATCACCGGGATTGATACTACCGTCGGGTAGCATGCTGTTCCATCGTTCCCAAACAGTTGTTGCTCCCATAGTAACTGGGTACAGCCAGCTAGGACATTCACGATGCAGAAGCATACGATAAAAGACATTTGATTTGCCGACTTTTGTTAATGCGTGTCCCAAATAGGGTGTTCCTGCAAAGCCAGTGGCGATCTTGAATTTGTTTCGTTGGCGGATTAGCATTGAGAGACGTTCTGCGGCATGGGATTGTTGTTGCGGCGAGTTGAATAGGTCAAATTCGATTGCAAGGGCATAAGCTGTTTGTGTATCACATGCAAGACGTCCAGAGGGTGTGATGTATTCATCTGCAAACATTTGTCGCAAATTGGCGGATTGATCCTGGTAGAACTTTTGCTCCTCTTGCGATTTGTTTAATGTGGCTGCGATTTTGACCATGAGCGCTGTAACATGAACCAGGAATGAATCGCAGACCATGTACATATCGGTCATTGCATTGACAGGATCGTCAGGGGGCGCACTGGGGTCTAGCCAGTCAGCTAATTTGAAACCATCTTGCTTCCAGAGTCCCGTAGTCTCTGAGCGCGGGATTGAATTCAACCAATCCTTCATGCTCTCATAATGTCGCACTAACATACTCGTATCGCCGGTAGTCGTATACAATGTCCAAGGCAACATCACAGCTACATCTCCCCATACCGCCTCAGCAGACTTTCCTGGGCCAAAATCTCCTAGGATGTACGGAATAACTAGAGGTACAACGCCACCAGCCTCCTTTTGCTCTATTACCATATCCTTCAACCACGATGTCAACATGCCGCTTACGTCAAAGAGATAAGCAGCCGTATCCCCAAAGACGTTGATGTCGCCAGTCCATCCAAGACGTTCATCGCGTTGTGGGCAGTCGGTCGGTATACCGACAAAATTGCCTCGCATACTCCATACAATATTGCTATGCAATTGGTTTAATAGTGGGTTTGAGCACCGGAAATTGCCAGTGACTTGCATGTCTGTGTGGACAACTACCCCGACGAAATTCTGAGATGTGAGGGGCGTTTTCGATTCTTCAGGCCATCCGGTGACCTCCACGTAGCGGAAACCGTGAAATGTGAACTTGGGCTCCCAGTAGATAGGTCCATTGCCGTCTAGGATCAATGTATCAAGACACTTGGCCGATCGCAAAGGGCGAGTCCCAATCTCGCCATTTTCCAGCACTTCGGCAAATTGAAACTTGATTGTCGTTCCAGCAGCACCATCTACTTGTTTCACTTTGATCCAACCCGCAAAATTCTGTCCGAAATCTAGAATCGTCTTGCCGGATGGCGACTTAATGATCTCCCTTACTTCGAATTCTTGCGTCTTTCGAATTGGCGGACCGTCGGGAGCGGTAAGAAGTCTTGAATATGAGGAAAATTCTTGATTCGTTTGCACATTCTTCCAAACAGTCTCTGAATGTAGCATTTCGCGAGCATCGTAGGTCTCACCGTCAAGCAATCCAGCTTCAACAATCGGTCCATGGGCCCAGCGCCATCCATCGTCACTTCCAATGCAAATTGTCTCTCTATTCTCCAACTCCACAACAATCATTGCTATGAACCCCAACCGCGAGCCGTAGATATTATGTCGTCGCGTAAAAGCTAGAGAGCCGCAAAACCAACCCTCCGCCACATCAACCTGTATTTCGTTGTCTTGGCCACTGAGCAAATTCGGGGTGATGTCATATGTCTGATAGGTAAGGCGTGACTGATAGGACGTCCATCCTGGTGCGAGAATATGGTCACCGACTCGCGAGTCGTTGATGCGAGCTTCGTAGATACCGTGAGCTGTAATGTAGAGTCTAGCGCGCGCAATGGCAACGTCGATTGGGCATTGAATATGTCGCCTAAATGTGACGGGACGATGTCTTTTCTCCGGCAGAATCTCTGTTGATTCATTCGGCTCGATTAAGCTGCATTTCCAATCTTCCGGCTGCAATAGACCAGCTTCTACCCGAATGGGCGCAGAGGCCTCGCTGATGTTGCTGCTGACTACTCCAGCCGCATCTGCACCTACACCAGACACGCGCACACGCAGATTGACCTGCTCCCGTGAAGTCAAAGCTTTGCCTGGCCACGGCACAAGTCGTGAATCTGATGAATCGACTTTGACGCTGTCTATCAAACTGCCGTCGAGATGTGTGACTTCGATTTCGTAGCTGGTCTGTTGCCAGTCTCGTTCTTCGCCGGCCGTGGTCCATGATATGCGTGGTTGGGATTCGCCGATACCGATAGTATTGGGCTCGTGGTGCTCACACCATACTTTTACGACTTGTACCATTATGAACGATTGATTGCATGCAGTTGTCGCTTTGTGTGTCTAGGTACGGTAAGCAAGAATTGAAGAGGTTACAACTCGGCACAGATGTCATTTGAGTACATCCATAGCATGCCGATGATAGCATGTCAGCATCAAGCACACCGAAATAATTCTCGGTGTGAATGAGGCCGAGTTGAAAATGTTCGATGGAAGCTCCACCCCCGCCGTCCACTTTGTCGGTTGTAGTTTGGGTAGACTGATTGCCGAGGTGGACGGCAGACACGAAGAATACAGTTAGACATAAATCCATTATATCCACGGATTGAGAAATGAGATGTCAGAAGATACTTATTGACATCGAATGTGGACTGACATATGTTTGTTCTGGTGGGAGGTGGAAGGTGGAAGATTACGACGAGTAAGATATCTACCTAGGTAGGTACTACTTATGTTGGGGCCGTGCTAACTTAACCACCATACATGTAGACTGCCAATTGAGAATTACGATTTGAATCTCTACATGGTTATTGAACAATACGGGCATACTTCATGTTAAGACCATTTCATGTAGAAATTCATGATCATCTCAGCACAGCCTTCAAGATCTCCCTTTCCTGCACAGAGAACATACTTATCGAATACATCCGTCTATCCGAAGCCATAAACATACTAATCTGCATGTGGATTTCAATATCCTTATAATTGCAGTGGTCGCGCAAGAAGTGGACGTTTCCTACGTCTGTCGGCAGGTTTCATGCTCATTCTTGGAGGGCTCATTGATCGGTCTAGTATTAAACCGATTGTCGCGTAGATTCAAACCCATCTTGAAGACGGGATATCCGACATTCATAACGCAGTCACTTAATACTCGACCAAAGCCATTGATATTGGCTGTCAACAAATCGTGGAGAAGCCGTCCACTCGCCCTTGTACAGGGTAGTGGAAGTACACGTATGTCCGTCCACCTCGCCGCCAAAGTGGACGCTCTTAAACTTTCCAGGAAGTCAATGCGGAGGGAAAAATCTGGAGATGCCGCAACACGTCTCAACCAGGCGGGAACGCAATCACTCAGCATGCTGACTATTACAATATTTATAGCACACGCACTACCCCAGGTTTCTTTACCGCCAAGGGTGTACTTGGGGTAGCATTGATCATCACCGTATCTACACTGCATTTTCAACTCTACTTGGTAACAGCATGGCAGCAGACAAGGTACAGGAATCCATCGCAGTTGAGCACATGGAATCCCATCGCGATGACTCAAAGCCGGCCGGGGGTGCGGCGATTGAGGAGTTCCTTCAGTCGGAAAAGGAGATTTCGACATGGCAGGCTATCAAGACGCATAAGCGGATCTTGGGTTATGGTGAGTTCACATCTTTCCCCTTTTGCAGATCGCGAGACAACAGACTGACCATAGTCTAGCCATCTTCTCATTTGCATGTGCCATGAACTACGGCTACGATACCATCTCCAACGGCTCCAGCATCGCCATGCCAGCGTTCATCATCTCTTTTGGAGCCGTGGACGAAGCCACGGGGTCTCTCTATCTTCCGTCTATATGGACGTCTCTGTGGACATCCATGACAAACCTCGGTCAAGCTATCGGTGCCTTTATGGCTGGKGCTCTTGGGCAGACAATAGGTCGTCGCTACACTGCGATGATCTTCGCCGTCATGTCAGTTGCAGGCACATTTTTACTCTTCTTTGCGACTAGCAGAGGAATGTTGCTGGTCGGAAAGATCATTAATGGTGCTGTTGTGGGTGGATTGATGTCTCTTGGAACGACGTACGCTGCGGATGTATGTATTCACATTTCTTTCTCACTTCTTGGAATGAGTCAAGTTAATATGGATGATTTAGATTGCCCCCATCAAACTTCGAGGCGCTCTCTTGCAGGCTATCGTCTTTTTCGCCGTGGCTATACAAGGCGTGAGTTTGGGCGTTGTTCGCGCTTTTGTTCCTAACATACATCCCATCGCGTGGAAAATTGTCTTTGCGATTCAATGGATCTTTGCCGTGCTGGTATTTGCTTTGTCATGGGTCGTTCCGGAGTAAGTCTTCTCGTTTTCTCCCCTACTCGAATCTAGTCTAACGAACTTAAAGATCTCCTGTTTTCTGCGCGGCCAAAGGCAAAGCCGAACAAGCTCGCCATGCCCTCAGACGTCTTCACGGTAACGACCCCGACCTTGAGCTCCGCTACCAAGCCATCGTCCACGCCCTCGAGGAAGAGCGCCGCCAACAAACCGCATCAGCGTCTTGGACCGAACTCTTCAAGGGCTCCAACCTCAAGCGAACCCTTACCATCGCATTCATCATGTTCAGCACCAGCGCAATTGGTATTCCCTTCTTGACTCAGAATATCTATTTCCTCTTCACCGTCGGCTTAGCCGCCACCAGCGTGTTCGACATTGGCATTGGTGGTTTCTTCCTCGGTGCTCTCTTCATCATTCTCGGTTGGGTATCAAACGACAAGATCGGTCGCAGAAGGTTATGGATTTATGGTCTAATTGGCAATTTCCTTGGCATGGTTACTGTTGGCGGTCTTGCATACAGCGGGACTCAAGGAAGCTACTGGGCCATCGGAATCATCATGTAAGTCCTGTTCCTCTTCACATAAAGCCGACGTGCTAATTATATTTTCCGTAGGAATCTTCTCATCTCCTACGGAACCTACGCCACAGTTGGCGTTGCATGGACAATCTGCCCCGAAATCGGCTCCCATCGCCTCCGCCAATACTCGCAGTCTGTCGGCTTCTTCGTCGGTGCCGTTTCAGGCTGGCTCTTCTCGTTTGTGACCCCGTACATGTATAACGTTGACTCCGGCAACCTTGGAGCTAAAACTGGTTTTATTTACGCCGGTTTGACCATTATTGTGTTTGCCATCTCCTGGTTCCTTATTCCTGAGACTGCTGGTTTGTCGGTTGAGGATATTGATAATGCGTATGAGAAGGGTACTTCGCCTCGAAATTTTTCGAAGCTTCGGGCAGAGTGAATCAAAAGGGATTCAGAAAAGCAAGAGGATTGATTGGTGATGGAAGATTTTTGAGGATTTCTAGTGCATGTGTCATGAGTTTTGGAGATGTAGCGAACATATAGCCTTTCAATACTATTTATGCATATGGTGCATTGTCTTGGCTTGCTATACGTAATGGAACTCAATCTACATCCAAAATATGTGGGACTACTGCGACAGAATTTACATCAAGATATGCCCTAAATTGCCCTATAGCTAGGATAGATAAGAAACACGCTGATAGTGTCAACGCGCTAGCGCCAGTGTGACAGGACCGCGCCCGAAACTCCTCAATATTATTTAATTTCTCCCCGCACAACATTTCGACTTCAGCAAACGCCACAGGTCAATTGACAATAATCGACGATAGTCGATAAGGGCGAAAATGCCTAAACGATCATCTGCAGTGATTGATACCACTGCTTCGCAACCCCAGGTCAAGCGGACCAAGAAGGTGATCCCAACAACTACAGACGATGTGCCGCAACCTGTCGAGACACCCTCAAAGAAACGTGGTCGTCCACGAAAGGAGTCTTTAGCTGCGAATGAGAATCAAGCATCTTCGGCGAAGAAGCGTGGTCGCCCAGCAAGAGAATCAAACGTCGGCGCGATGGAGCAACCATCCGCATCGAAGAAGAGAGGTCGTCCTGCTGCTAAAAAATACACCAGTTTCGGCTGAGGAAAGTGTCAGGAAGGAAGCGTTAGAGACCCCGTCGAAGAAACGAGGTCGCTCGGCAAAGGATGCTGCAATTGTGAAGAGTGCCGAGCCGTCTTCGGCAAAGAAACGAGGTCGTCCTGCGAAAGATGCGTCAACAGGGACAGCAAGCAAAACCACCTCACTCACGAAAAGGGGAAGACCCACGAAAGAGACATCTGCAGATACTCCAGCAAAAACCGCCACGAAGGCCAAGGCCAAGTCAACGCCGACCAAGAAGACTACTACTGCTCAACCCGGTAAAAGAGGTCGACCAGCCAAGTCAAAGGCCGTTGTCGTCGCCTCAACTGCAAAGAGCGGTTCCCGCAGCGCCAAATCCTCACCTCAAAAGACCTCATCGCCCAAGAAATCATCAGCAGCAGCAGCAGACTCCTTCCCTTCAACGATTGGCGACGTCCTCGAACTCAACAGCGCAGAAATCGAGGACCAATGGCCCGACGTAGCTAAGAATCTCAGCCTTGAATTCCACGAAGACGCCAAATCCAATATTATCTGGGGTAAATTCGATATTGGTATCTACGAGGGCTATCTCCGGCACAAGGGACTGCACTTGAAGCAGAAGATGAATTTCAATTATCGAAGCATAGAATATGGAACTGGTGAGGAGAAATGGGGTGTGTGCGAAGTCGAATTTCAGGGGCAAAAGTTCACGGCTACGTTCTCGGAGTGCGTTGGAGGTGTTTCGGTGGAAGGGGTCGTGGATTCGAAGAAGTCTAGTGTGAGCGGACATGATGCCTTGTATTTTGCGAATGGCTGGAAAGACTTAGCGTGAGATATGTGAGGGAATTTATCCTTGTTTGAGGGTTGGGGAGTTCTTTTGTTTCATTTTACTTTTGTATGTTTTGGTGTTGATGATTTCTTGTGCCTGGGGATGACTCAGGCAACGAAACCATGTTCCTCAATTATGCCGCTAGCTTCATGGGGCCCTCATGTCTTTCCTTTACAACGCATCGCAAAGCGAGTATCAAAATCAACATTTCGTCAAGCATATCATACTAGTTCACTTTCAACTGAAGTATACTGCCATTAACTCTATCACGTTCAATATACCATTACGATCGCGTCAAATCGTACTGACTGCACGCGTCTGAAACGCGTGCCCAAACCTTCCAGAATGAAGATTACAGAGATCGAAGGCGACCTCTTCGACGCCCCCGATGGCGCTGTGCTTATTCGTAGGATACTTCCTCACTTTTGTTTGGGATTTACTAACATCATACAGATGCATGTAACTGCCTCGGCTCCTGGGGCGGCGGAATCGCCAAAGTCTTCCAGGATAAAGTACCTACCTCCATCTCCATCGTTATCTACATAACTAACATCTCTCGTCCGCAGTACCCCGCAGCCTACAAAATTTACAATAAGCACTGCCGGGCCTTGCTCAAACAAAAACGCGCGCACACTGTTGTACACTCCGAAACGAATAACTCCAAAACCGTCAACCTGCCTCTGGGCACGGCCCTAATTATTCCACCCCAATCTCAAGACTATACCTCTTCTTCATCTACACCGGGAGGAGATAAAAAGAAGCACTGGATCGTATGCCTATTCACATCGCGAGCCTATGGCCGGGGTGTAAGTAAACCGGATGTTATTCTCGAGAACTCGGTTCATGCAATTCGAGATATGCGGAAACAACTCGAAGAACTATTTGAGAACGACGACGAAGCGGAGAAATGGGATGGAAAGATATATTCGTGTCGGTTCAATTCGGGTCTATTCGGCGTGGAATGGAAGGATTCGAAACGCATTTTAGAGAAGGAGCTGGATGGGATGGTGGGCGTTGAGGAAGTTGTTGTTGTGCGACCTGAAGGGGAGGGAAAATGATGTGACAGTGTCACGTGCTTCATTTGTCATGTTGCTGATGTAATATTGTTACTGAGGTGGGATGTTGGTAGTGAAGGTGGGGCTGATTATATCCCGCGCAACAGGGACGGGATCATTCTATTCTTCCAATCGAGTGCAGGTGGCAAGTATGATTATTTGTATTTAGTGCCAACTGCAAATTATTCACTCATTGATATACAATTCGCTCGTGATATGCAATCATGCCCGGCGCAGGTCTCCTGCGAGACACGTTGACTGTGTATTGTGTGGCGTGGGGGTTTCGTGACTAAGCGGTTTGTGCTGATTTGCGGGGTTCATAGGGACATGCAGCCGAGCAATATGTAGTATGTGGTGTACGTGGTGGCCAGCATGTATGTATGCCCGCCGTTAATCTTATAGATAGGAAGAGGTGGAGGGATTATGCACGAGTCACGGGGCATTGGATTACATGTAATCAAGGCTATTAATTGCCTACTATGGATCGATAACGGCATCGGACATCTTTGCGTGGGGGACGGCCACGGCGTTGTACTTATGCTCGGGGTCATGTTGATACTGTGGAGAAGCACTTAGTCGTATTTCGTTTCCCGTTTTTGTATATTTCTGGCTCTTCTTTTTTACTTCTCTCCTACAACTACCTGACTACTTCTGTGCTTTTTTTCTATTCAAGCATCTACATATATCAAAATGTCTCGTCCTCTTGCCGGCGGCGTCTACGTGCCTACAGTAGCCTTCTTCGACTCCAACGAAGAAGTCGACACGGCCACCACCGAAAAACATGCCGTCAATCTCGCCAAAGCTGGTGTTTCCGGCATCGTCGTGCAAGGCAGCAACGGCGAAGCCGTGCACCTGGACCGCGCAGAACGCAAATTCATCGCCAGCGTAACCCGCAAGGCCCTTGACGCCGCTGGATTTGATAAGTTGCCCGTCATCGTCGGCACAGGCGCACAATCTACCCGAGAAACTATTTTGCTTTCCAAGGATGCTGCTGAGGCTGGCGCGGACTATGTTATTGCCCTCCCACCTTCGTACTACAAGGGTCAAGATACATCCGCTTCTCGACTTCAGTATTTCAAGGATGTGGCCGATGCGTCACCGATCCCAGTGTTGATCTACAACTACCCCGGAGCCGCCAACGGTGTCGACCTAAACTCCGATGAAATTATCGAACTATCTCAACACGCTAACATCGTCGGCGTCAAACTTACATGCGGAAACACCGGTAAACTCGCCCGTATCGCCGCCAGCGTCAAGCCCGGTTTCTTTACTTCAGGTGGTTCATGCGATTTTACCCTCCAGACTTTGATTGCCGGTGGCCAGGGCGTTATCGCTGGTACCGCCAATATTATCCCTCGCACTTGCGTTCAAGTATACAAGCTCTACTTGGATGGTAAAGTGGCCGAAGCACAAAAGCTGCAGGCCATTGTTGCCCGCGCCGATTGGGTGTGTATCCAGGGCGGTTTCCCGGCAGTCAAGGCCGCGCTCAAGGCTTTCTATGGATATGGAGGTGTGCCGCGACGACCAACCCCTGCTGCTGATGTGCAGGCTACCAAGGCTAGCTATGAGGAGAGCTGGGCTGTTGAGCAGAGTCTTGCTTAGATTTGCTAATTGGTTTTTTACGATTTCTTAGCTATTTTGAGGTTACGATAGACTACCCATATAGTAATAGTACTGTTCACTCATGATAATACATTCTACGCAGACAAATGCGTCCTGTAAACATACCCGACGCTGAGCCTGAAATCAAGCCCGCCACCTGTGCTTGGGTCAATCGGTGTTTGAGCCGATGTTTTTACCCCGCGAAATACTGCGCGGCGCCCCCACGCTATCCCACTTCTTAGAGCTTCCTGTTCGGGACATGTGCCTTTCGACACTTGGCGGGCGTGGGATGTCTATTTCTGTTAATTTATTCAACATCTTTAATTGACAGATATAGAGCACAGCTCATACATCTGCCGTCTACAGCTCCGTAAAGATCACTCTGTGGGGGTTTCTTCTACCCCAGTCAGACGACAGCCCGACACACCCCGCATGAGCTCGGCCGATGCCCGTGTTTTTCTTTGCAGCAATTCGGGGGTCTCTGTCAGAGTCATTAAACAAAGTCGAGCCGACGAATAATTTCAGCTATGACGATCTGGTCCGGAGCTGCTGCAATGTAAATTAAGTATTGGTCAGATGAGGAAGTAAATAATGTGAATTGGATTCGTACTTAGACTTTACAAAGGCCAAAGTCCAGACCGCAGAGCTTCCGTTATAAACCCACAGGCTTCCCCAACTTTGTTCGTTCCTTTCTATTTTATTTTTCTTTCTACTCTCTCAATACATACTACTTCTTCATTTTAAACGATTAAAATGGCCAAAATAAAATCAATTGAATACTTCCGCGTTAAGCCGCGCTGGCTCTTTGTCAAAATCACCGATGAAAACGGTGCATATGGCTGGGGTGAAGGCACACTTGAGGGCCATGACCTCGCCGTCGAGGGCGCTCTGGACGAGATGATTACTCGATTGATTGGATATGAGGCTGAGTACGTCCTTCTCCTTCTCTTTTGCCTTCTTTTGTCATTCCACTAATTTGAATATACAGTGATATTGAGCACATCTGGCAAACAATCTGGCGTCTCGGATTTTACCGTGGCGGTCCCGTCTTCATGTCTGCTCTTTCCGGTATTGATATTGCACTCTGGGATCTGAAGGGACGCAATCTCGGTGTTCCAGTCTACCAACTCCTTGGCGGAAAAGTGCGAAATAAGGTGCAGGTATACGCTTGGATTGGTGGTGATCGTCCCGCTGATGTCGAAGTTGCTGCGTAAGCTTTTCCTCTATACTTACTTAATTAATAAGACAGGAACTAATGTGATTAAACTGGAATAGCAAAGCACGAATCGCTCAAGGCCTGAAATGCGTCAAAATGAACGCCACCGAAGACGTAAACTGGGTCGACTCTCCCTCCGTCCTTGACAGCACCGTCGAGCGCCTCAAGACCGTCAAGGCCCTCGGTCTCGATGCCGGTCTCGATTTCCACGGCCGTCTCCACAAGCCCATGGCCAAACAACTCGCCAAAGCCCTCGAGCCGCATCGCCCTCTCTTCATTGAAGAGCCTCTGCTCTGCGAACACCCGGAAGCTATCAAGCAATTGAGTGAATTGACCACAATCCCCATCGCATTCGGTGAGCGGTTGTACACTCGATGGGACGTAAAGCGGTTCTTGGAAGATCACTCCGTCGATATTCTACAACCGGATATCGCGCATGCAGGTGGTATCAGTGAGACGCGCCGCATCGCCACTATCGCCGAGGCGTACGATGTCGCTATTGCGCCTCACTGTCCTTTGGGCCCCATCGCGCTCGCTGCATCCATCCAGGTTGCGCTCAACACACCCAATTTCGTAATTCAAGAAATGTCTTTGGGTATGCACTACAACGTCGAAGCTGGAGATATCGATTTGAATACATACCTTAAAGATCAGACTGTCTTTGCTATTGAGGAAGGGTATGTTAAGGCGCCTACGGGTGCGGGATTGGGTATTGAGATTGATGAGGAGTTGGTGAGGAAGATTTCAAAGGAGACGGAGCCGTGGCAGTGTAAAGAGTTTTATGGTCCAGATGGAGGGATTCGCGAGTGGTAGTTTATTTTGCCGGTATAATAATGAATATATATAGACTTGGTTACGGTTAGAAATATATCATGGGTTCGTTATCAATACCTACACTTCAACTGCATCTGTAGATGCCTAAAGCGATTTGCATCTTGATTCCAGGTTGATCACGTCAAATGGCTATAAAATAGCTCAGATGAATAAATAAAAGAAAAATGCCCGTCGGAAAGAAATGCGAAGCGGCAAAGCAATATGCCGACGAACGTGGGGGAGCAATTTACTCATGAATCATCATCGCATCCCCACTGCGGAGAAGGACAGAACAGACCGGAGATGATAAACAGAAAGGAGAAAGATCCGATATTCGAGCATACGATCGGGGTGTGATCACATGAAGTCAGTGCTGTGGGGGACTAAATAAGAATAACTTTTTGTTCAATCATACTCATTAAGTACTTCATTTTGTCTTGACCGTTGTCAATTTATCCTGTCCAACTCAATACACAGACAGGCCGACAAAATGTCAATTCCATCCCTCTTCTCGCTCGAAAACCGCACTGCTCTGGTGACAGGCGGCACTCGCGGTATCGGTGCCCAGATGGCCATTGCTGTGGCCGAAGCTGGTGCCGATGTCATACTCGTCCAGGTACCGTTTCCATCATCCCATCTTTTATGCAAAGTTGATACTTACACACTTTAAAAGAGAGACACGTCAAATCAACAAACAAAACAAACAATCGAATCATTAGGCCGCAAAGCATTCATCTACACAGCTGACCTGTCCTCTCGCGAGGATGTCTCGGGGCTGACCAAAAGGGTTCTCGCGGATGGACATGATGTTTCGATTCTGATTACTTGTGCCGGGATTCAAAGGAGACATCCTGCCGAAAAGTTTCCGGATAGCGATTGGGATGAGGTATCTACTAACCTCCTAATTGGCTTTATAAATGATTTTTCATTGAATATTGGAGCTAACGGCAGATAGGTCCTACAAGTCAACCTCACAACAGTCTTCACTCTATGCCGCGACATAGGCGCTTACATGCTCACCCGTCCACCTTTCCCAGGCACAGAATCCACCTCCCCCAACGGTGGCTACAGAGGCAGTATCATCAACGTCGCCTCTTTAGTGTCTTTCCAAGGCGGCATCACCGTGCCGGCCTACGCCAGCGCCAAAGGCGGAATTGCGCAACTCACAAAAGCACTATCGAATGAGTGGGCTAGTAAAGGTGTGAATGTAAATGCGATTGCGCCGGGCTATGTGGCTACGGATATGAATGAGGCGCTTATAAACAATCCAACGAGAGCGGAGCAGATTCTGGTCAGGATTCCGGCGGGTAGATGGGGTAGTGCGGAAGATTTCAAAGGGCCGACGGTGTTTTTGGCGGGGAGAGCGAGTTTGTATGTTTCGGGGGAGATATTAACTGTTGATGGGGGGTGGATGGGCCGGTAATCCCTTTTAATCAAAGCCTGAGTTAGAAAGAGAATACCTAGGTATTGAGTAATGTTTTGATTGATCAACCACCATGAATAGACATCAATAATTCGTCAACCGTCCATTCCTGATCAATCCCAGCAGCAGCAGCAGCAGCAGTAGATGCCCCAATATTGCCAAACCTGCCCCCAAACATATTCAACAAACACCTCTCCACGCCATTCCTGGCCTCTCGGCTCAAGGACGTCAACACCTCAGTCATATGCAAAACATACTCTGCTCTGTTCACATTGCCCAGATGATTCATAAAATGATTCAATAGAAACCCTTCTAGCTGCGGGATTGATGCCATCCAGATCGATTTGTGGTCATACATTGCCTTGTCTAGGGTTGCGAGGCGGTCGTATGACTTTTCGTCTACTTCGATGTCGACGGTGCACATTGACAGGTTGGAGGGAGAAATGAATTTGGTGCTGTTGATATCGGTTGTAGCGGTAGTGGCAATCGTGTTATGATACTTTGACGAAACGCACTCCTGAATCATAACGCCAATATAGAATAAACAAGCTATACGATCGTGTTCATAAACATTCGCTAACGCATCGTCTCCATTCCGCATGCTATCCAGGAACGAGCTCCGTAATATCGTGACAGCCTCGTAAATGGAGTGATAATGTCGTAAGCCCACAGATTGCAGATTACTCGAATTAGCCATTAGACTCCGCATGTCTTGCACAAAGGAGATCAGCCATAGAGAGCGGAGTTTTGGTATCTCAGAATTGTCGGAGTTGCTGCTGTGAATGCGGATGCCCGCAGTGGTGGTAGGCTCGAGGAGAGGCGTGCTTTGCCGTGAGATGCGGAGACAGCTGAATGAATCTGATATCTCGGATATGTTGTTGGAGGGATAGAACCATGACGGTTTCGACATTAATGATATCCTACGCGATCAGCTGTCGGTCATATGACTGTCAACGAAAACGGGGCTTACAATTGCAGCACCAGTCCTAGTCGCCAATTCTGTTTCAACGACGCTAATCCTCCGCGTGCTTGGATCATTCTATCCAATCCATCGCGATGAATGCGCCAGACTGCCTCCGTACCCCAGTATCTCTATTGACAATGATCAGCTCAAAAGACATCATTTTTACTCAAGGAGCCAAAGAGGACCCACCTCAAAAGTAAGCAACCTCACAACAGCCGCAAAAGTAGCATCATTCAACGCCATGTTCTCATCCTGCATCCACTGATTGATCAACGAGACCGCCTCGGATTTGTACCGAAGAACTTCAACGGCGTCCTTTTGGCCGTGTAGATAGGCTAAATGAGCCGCTGAATGCGCCAATATGCCATAAAAGGATGCCGCATTTGAGAGGTCAAGAGGGAACCAGACGTCCCGCATGGGGTTGAAATTGACATTCAGCGATGCGGAGGTGTCGGTGTCGAACATCATTGCGGCGTGCGATGTTAGCCCTGTACTCGTTAGTCTTCTTACTCTCTGACATAAGGAAATAATGAAGAAGTACAGTGATGGAGTAACTCATGGTGCCGTGTCGTCAGACTTATCGGGAAAGTATCAAAAGGATCTAACGCGAGCGGCGATAATATATGATCCATAGTCAATGTCGGAGCATTTTCGGATATAAGTTCGTCGTAATATTTGTTCAATAGGTCATCTTGCCAAAAGGCGTCGAGAATTTGCATATCCTGGTCGGAAATGCCAATTAATTGATCATAATCGTTGGGAATGAGTATCGCGTGATCATTAAGGCTAAGTATATCTGACTCTCCGCTTGAGCTGTTGAGGTCTGTCGAGTCAATATCCATGGAATCAATATCCTTCATCGCCGATGTCGAATCCCCTTCGTTTAAATCCATCGGCTCAGGTTTGATCAGTTCTTTAGCAGCTAAAGCTCTTTGTCTTGGCTTCTGCTTTGATTTTTGCTCGTTGAGACTTTTCTTAACTTTCTCTTCCTCTTCTTGGTGTTGAAGGATCTTCTGCTTCCTCTTGCGCCATGACTGCCGCATAGCATAGCTACGGGCTCGATGTGCATCTTCAAATGCAACGAATTCAAATGTCTGTGTTGTCGGTTGCTTGGCCATGGTGATCCAAGTAGTTTTTATGCTTTGTTGTTGAGAATCTGGCTTGAAACGCGATGTGGCCTAATATTCCCAGTCCTGTTCTCAAGAGGGACGCATTGCGCGTAATGTTGTGCAGTTCTCACTTAATCGGGATGTTTCATACACTAAAGATTCCAATCATGATATAGACTCATGTTATATAATTCGGATACCGAAGCTTTGCTCTCTATCGTGTTAGATTGTCGTCAGATGTCAGGAAGAAAAAGCGGCTCCTCTCGGCCCCACTAATCTCCGATCCCCCATACAATGCAATTCCAGCGCTGATTGGTCAATGCATACAATACTGAATCACTACGGAATGAGAAATACGAGTGTAAAAACAGTTCAGTGTATTATCCTCAAATGCTTGACTATCAATATCTTCAATATTGTACATTAGTTATTTGTAAGAACGTCCCAGATTATACCCTCTCGAAAATTCCCAAAGCAGAAACAAGATGACCATCTCCCCATGAGTGCTTTTTACTCCTTGGAAGCAATTTACAAGGCAAAGACAGCAAGGAGAGCGGCAACGAGACCAACAGCTCCGCTGGCCTTGTTAGCGCTGGCAGCACCGGTGTAATGAGGGACGACACCGGTGGAGGTCTGGCTGGAACCAGGGAGAGTACCAGAGGAGGTGGCAGCGCCAGTGGTCTTGGAGGAAGCAGATGTGGCGACGGTAGTGGCGGCACCTGAGGTGGCAGTGGCAGTGGCAGTGGTAGCAGCACCAGTAGAGGTGGCAGCACCAGTGGTGGTAGCGGCAGCAGTGCTGCTAGTACCAGAAGAGGCAGCAGTGGAGGTGCTGCCAGTGCCGGAGAAGGCGGCAATACCGCTCTGGATGGCATCAGTGATACCAGAGGAGAGTTCGCTGGCAACGCCGGCGAGAGAGGAGGGAACCTTGTTGGAGATCAAGGTGGCGAGGCTCTGGGCAGCAGTGAGCTGGTCCTGAAGACCGGTCTCGACCTGGCCACCAGCACCAGCAGCGACGAGAGCAGCCTTCTTAGAGATGAGGTCGTTGATGGCGGTCTGGACATCGGAGCTGAGGCCTTGGACGACGGTGCTGAGGGTAACAGCATCAGTGGTGCTGAGAGTGGACTCGCCCTGGAGAGAAGAGACACCGCTGTTGGTGACAGAGATGATGTTGGAAGAGTCGGAGAGAAGGGAGGAGACGTCACCGCTGGAGTAGGAGTTGATATCGGAATCGAACTTCTTCACTGCAGTGTCAACAGCGGACACGACAGACTCGAAAGCGGCAACATCACGCTGGACCTTCGAAGCCCGGCGATCGACGTAGGAAGGGTTGGCAAGAGCCTGGGCAGAGAGGCCGATGGCGATGACGGAGGTGGTGGTGAACTTCATTTTGATTAACGAGTGTTTTGATAAAAACAGCTACTGTATTGAACGAGTGTATTCGTGAACGAGGAAAGAAAAGCAGGAAGGATAATTAGTATGAACTGCTGCTGTTGGCTTGGGTGGCTTTCGAAAGAGAGACGCAAACAGGACAGGAACGAGCAAGTCTTATATACCTCGAGGAGGTGCCATTGCGGCGACGATCATATGCCAGCCCTCCCCGTTACATTGTCCATGGTCCACCCCCGACATCACCTGCCAGCCGAGGTTTCCACGCAAATACGAGCTTTGAAAGGGCCTCCACTGCCATGGTTTAATCTCCACCATGACCGGGGTACGTAGTCAGGTACAAGGATCACAGAATGGACCAAGCCCGATGAAGTATTGTCTTGTCCTATAGGCTGAGGCTGGCCATGGCTGGGCGTTTGGCGCCATAGTGGGCTGTTAGTTCACAATTTTCGGTCCAGGATTGAGGAGCAAGTGCATATTATGACTCGACCAGGATGTCACTGCCTTGTTCGACTCAGTTCGAGTAGTGGCCAAGACTTGATTGATTGCACATTCATTTTTAGAAGCATTTGCCTCTCGAGTTGATCTTCGTCTACCACAATGTCTTACATTTCTTTCTTTTGATTATATTCTCAAAGCTTGTGATGAATCTTACCAGAGACAACGATGAGTGCAACCATCACGAGCCGCTTTTCAATCCGGATCAAAAGACGAAGATCAATAGATACTTCGGGCCAGTAGCCGCGACGCCAAGTAGACGACTGGATCAGAGAGCTGGTAGCGAAATTAGACTGAGACATTTGATCTAGATTGCCATAGCTCGGGTGGCTTCTAGCTTGATTTTCCTTGTCATGAGCATCTGAACGCAGGAAACTAAAAATCTGATTGATTCCTGCGCCGTCCAGTGCGATAGCTATGGAACGGCCGGCCATTCGCCATTCGTGCATACCATGTCGTAGCTGTATGCAAGATGAGTTCAGCATGTGTCAGTACAGTAACAAGCTGCATGAAGGAATCGTCTAGAGATATTACAGCAACAACTAGGCCGCATTAGGGTTGTGGCCGACGCCATTCGCGGTCAGATTACCCAGGATGGGCATTGTTGCCGCTGATTCGATGGAGTACCCCAGATTTCCGTTGGTACTGAGCGAGGGGCCGGGGTAATTTAAGTCATCAAATCATATGCTTGGACGCTGTCGACAGTCTGGAGTTGCGGCCTGGATGGGTAGTATCGGATGACCCCGGACCCGTTCATTATGAGCATTTTAAATCGCGACTAGGCCTCATGCGTCAAGCAACGTATTTTCTTTTTTCCCTGCTTTTCCACTAAATTCTGCTCTAAAATTTCTCCGCATAATTCAATCTAATCTAAGATTTCTGTCGGCCATTAAGTTCTGCTAAAGTACTATGACTAGACTCCGTACTATATAAGAAGGGGAGTACTCCGCATACGTAGGCGAAAAGGGGGCTGGGAAATAAAATCACGCAAAAACATGGACTATTTGGCTAGAGAGTTGTTACACACTGCACGTGTTGGTCGAGTACTAGGATACCGTTTGCCTGGATCGTCCCGTCTGCGATCCTTAATGACGGCGCTGCCCTAAGTGACCTCGGGAAAAGATCTATACCCATAGGTAGATCTTTCTCAATCGATCATCGTTCTTCTACGATCCAAAAAGGAATCACCTCGCATTGAGAAAACTCGAATGTAAAATCACATTTCTTTTACAAAAATACTCGTAGCTTGCAAATTTTCCCAAAATGGCGCCTTCGGCCTGGAAGTAACGGTGACATTAGCTCTACATACTATTTACGGTACACTGGGTGTGTCAATGACTCAGTGACCACTCACAGTCGACTAAATTTTATTGAGCTTAACCTTTCGTCAATATACGCGATGATCCGATTGGCCACTAAACGTAGACTCGCATACAAATGTGCCTACATTAGTAGTACATAAGCGTAAGTGGCGAAATGTACGTAGTGTTTCCTCTTTTGCTCTAGCTAGACAAGAAAACAACGGGAAAAGCGCTCAGACTTACTTAAGTTGGATCCATGCCTTCAAGCCTCAGAAGCCCCAAAATTGACCAGTCAACCATTCATTCTACAGAGGGAGGGGAGCTAAAAGTAGAGGACCCTGAGCGGAGGACTCGAAAGAATTGGTGCGTTGGTCACGTAAGAGAAACTCGGAGAACCAGTCATTTTCAACTGTAAGCTCTGAGGAGTATCTTGGCGTTGTCTCCATCCAGGTCGTCCCACGCGATGGATCCAAGCCACTCCAGAGCTAATTGGTTATGCAGTCTCCTGTTTGGTGCTTTGTCTATGCGCTGTACCGTTGTTGATTTGTGCTTTTCACTCTGTGTTCATGTACAATGTAATGGAGGAGTAGGTACCCAATCGGTGTATACGTCGTACGCAGAGAAATCAAGGTCGAGAATTAGAGATGACGCGATCACGAGACTTCCTTTGAACATTGCACGATTCAACAGGTCTGAACGAGTTTTATTCGTGATTGGTAAGAATTGTTTGTTCTCAGTAACCTTGTTCCTGGCCTAGATGTGCGTTAATCTATTCATGCATGCTCCCATCCACTAGCTAGGAATAGATCTACATCGACAATCATACAACATATATGAACTTGAAAGATTGAAACTGAGCATGACCGAAACTCATATCCAATACAATTCCGTCATCCTCATTTATGATATTGCAATGCATCCCAATGACCAACACTGACACACTGCTGCAAATCTCTTCCCAATTCCTCCATCTCAAACAGCCAAGGTTGGAGGCAAATTACTACTACACTGCCCCAACGCACCTCCAGAACCTTTTACCAAACAGCAAACCTCTACATACTGATTTCAAAAAACTGCAATATCACATGAACCTATTAATCTAATCTGACTCATGAATATGCAATCTGTCGAAATCTGGCCTGCACGCCACAGGGGGGGCATCAACCAGGTTGTCGGCTCGCTTACCTAGGCAAGCACAAGCAGCACAACCAAATCTGAATCCTTGAAAACAGCCATCTTTACATGCGTTTTACCCTGCTTGTATTGCCGTGGTGGCCATTCACATACCCCATCTTCAAATTCTCGGGGACCTAAACGTTCTAAACAGTTCCTGGAATTTTGGTTTTGAGTTTGTAGGTTGGTTGAGCTAGTCACGCCATCAGGGGCAGCCACCTACAGCTAGTTATATTAAACATTTGAAAGTTGGGGGCTTGTACCCCTTACCTAGGCAAAGGCCCAAAAGTGACTTTTGTACATGTGACTGAACTGTGATTTAGTCAGCGTTGGAGGATCGGGAGAGAACTGCGTACGAGCTACGTATTGCTGACTCGGGAAATTCATTTCAAGTTGCCTTCGCAAATATACCGATTGCTCAACTCTCCATACCCCCTGCTGGTCTGTCGGGCGAAATTAGGGCTAGGCTGCTTGTTTACTACATACTCATCAGAAGCGAAGAGCAGCAAGTCCCCTCATCCTTCCCATTTCTCAATCCCATGGTATTCACCTGTATCTCAATCAATCCTTACTGCCTTTGTCTCTCTCATTACTTCATAATTACATCGTCAGATTTATCCATGGAGAATGGCATATCTGACTATCCCGGGCTTACAACTACTTACACAGAGCTCTAGTTCAACTCCAAGAATCGAAAGTTACTGAATTGCAGTAACTCGATTCATGCATTACCACCGTACACGTACACGGGATACCCGAGCATCAAAATCTCATTTATATAGAGGAATCGAGGCAAGCTCTATACTTGTGCCTCATCTGGTACCACCGTTATTTCCTTCGGATTGGTTACAAAACCCCCAAAATCACAAACCTAAATCAAGTGGCGTCGTTAAGGGAAGAAACCTGAAAGGAAGAAAACCAAGTCGCTATCCAAAGTCCGGTGCTTATGTACTATGTCCAAGCACTCAGTTCCTATCTAGTTATCTATATCTCAACGTCCTCCACTTTCTCTTCGGCTTCTTCTTCCTGTCCAACCCCCCCCAAATATCCACGCATCATAAACTAGTACAAGAGTTAACGCCATTTTCTCTATAGGAACGAGAAGGATCAAAAGAATTGATGGAAATGCTTTGTATTGATGCGATACCACACAATCCGCCAATAAAAGCCTCACGCTATGCTTGATCTGAGAAATATGACATGATGCATGATGAAAGAAACATGATTTAACATGATGCGATGCACACAAAAAAGGTCGACGAAAATGAGACTTATTTCATGCCGTATACTTTGAAATAAGATGTTAGAAACAGCAAAATAAAAGGTAAGGATGCAGGGATGGACGCTTGAATTTTGGGGGCCGATGGAGGCCCAATATATGCAAAATCTGGGGTATGGGATCTGTCGTTTAGGTAGTGTGGTAGGGTATGGTTCGTTTTCTCTATGCTGATGCTTCTTTTTTCCTGTTGACGGGTATGAGAGGCATCACTCTGGACTGGAATGAGGTTACCATGTCGAGGTCAACATATAAGACCGAGCATCTGATGTTGACAAACCCGTCTTTGACGGCCTCAGTATATCTCCTTCACCAAAAGCAGACCAGATCACGTCTCATCCTGAGAACGATTAGCATCATTTGAGATTTGCTCTCTACAGCCAAGGCATCTTCAGCAATTGTAGGAGATCAGCGATATAGGCCTACTTCAGAAGGAGAACCAAACATCTTTCCAGCAGCACCAATACCACCAGCATTGATCCCCATCACACCTGACAGCTTCGCCAACAACGCACCACAAACAACGCACGCACGTCGCGAAGCCAAGTCTCTGTGCGCCATATCATTAAGCCAGCTAGATGCTTTCTCTAGAGCTTGTCTCGAGCCTTCTGACATGGATCCGGGAGGATGAAGCGGAAAGTCGATCAGAAGAACGGCGGTGGCTTGCACGGTGTAATGAAGCATGCACCACCAGGGAGCCGCTTGGTTGAACCATGTACCATCAAACTCGGCCGGGAAGAGATCCAGCATTCGATAGGCTGCCTGAACACAGGAAGCGGCGATGCGAGTGTAGAAACTGTTGTCTCCGGGAGAGGTAGATGGTTTGTCAAAGTAATGTAGACAAGGCTTACACGCTAAGATTGTAGCACTGTAGTAATGTAGCGCAAGACTGAGACTATAACGATCGCGCGCCACAAGTGAGCCATCTTCCTCGACAGTTTTGAACCCAGCTGGTAGCTTGGAAAGCCAAGTTTCTAGCTTCGCGATTGCGTCTGTGATGGCGGCTTCGGCATCCCGGGCGGAGTTCTGGACGATCTCAGGGGCGTAAAGAGTTTCGACGATCTCTCGCATAATCCGGGTAAGATCAACGTAGCATATAAAGTAGAGTGTCATGTTTGGTTTCAGTATATCCATTGCGTTTCGAATCGATTGCGCGTCTAGTGCCACTGGTGTCTCACCAACGGGTCTTGTAATGACATGTGCGAGGAGATTGTTGCGGGTTTTGTGGTCTGTCATGATCCGAATCACCTCCGCGTCGTTGTATTCATGTTCTTCGAAAGGTACCGGTAATGGAGTAGTGCAAAAGTCGTTGTCCAAGTTCAACGGTCGGCCGGTCATGTTACCGAGAATGGTCTCAAGAGCGTAGAGCGACCACCAGACTTTATAGCGCGATTCTTTTGAAGGAAGTGTCACGTAATTGCTTTCACTGCGTAGGTTGAGGCCCATGGCAGTTGCTGATCGAATCGCAATGCCGCATATCCGCCATGCCCTAAGTCTTTTAGCTATAGTCACCTCACTATCATACAGTGAAGACGAACCTGTTAACATGTCCCGAGGCCAACAAAAACAGTGCCAGCAACCCCTCGATTTGCACCTGTTGCAAATCCGGATGTTCCAAAAGAGTATTTGCTTTCATACCAAGCTTCCATGCCCGCGAAAAATACAACAGTGTGTCATCATTTGTCGCCATGGAATCGGGATGCATCCGATGATGAAGACCCCGCGACGACGTAGCAAAGACCAGATTCAGGATTGCAAGCCATCTACGACCTGGCCTGACAAAGGAGCTCGTATAGAACGTATTCACCTGGTGGATGAATGTCTCCGGCACTATAATGGGAAAAGTCGGATGTACAGTAGTAAAAAAATTCTGCACAAGACTGTTCGCAATCGCGTGTGGTGGTCGAGCCAGTGGTTCCGCGTCCTCGAGTATAGGGATATCCTCGTCGTCTAGAAAGTAAGTCACGGATGCAATCGCGTTACGGTCCTGATCATCCGGTGTGTTCGAAGGATTGGCATCGCTGCTCGTGGCTAGAGGGGAAGTGTTAAATTCCAGGTCGCGCTTGAGATTGTATAGCCAGGAAGTCTCCGAGTGTTTGCCCACGAATCCGAGAGCTTTGGAACGTTCATTGCGGTTAAAGTCCTCCTCTGTGTAATCGGCGCCGCTCAGGAAGCTGGCCACAATGGGTCGCGCGGCCGGAGTTCCTATTAAGTCTGTATCAGAAGGACCCGAGTCCAATGGGCCAGACCGAGCCGCAGGTGTTGAAAACTCATCAATGGATCCGTCCCCTTCAAGCTTATACTACAGACGCTACGTTAGGATGTCGCTGGCGGTAAAATATGGGACGCACGGGGGAGACAAAGAAAAGAAAAGGAAAAGAGAGACTGCCAGAAGGTGCATCGTCAAAGCATAGATGACCTACTTTAGCCAAGAGGTCTTGAATAAGTTGACTATCGTCGGGATCAAGTTTCGATTGCAGCTCAGTGAAAAGTTGTTCATATTCTTGGACCTGCTTCGAAAGATCTCTGAGTTGCCTATTATATAAACAGCAAAATGTTAGCCGCGAATGAATTTCAAGCTATCAGTGATTTAAAATCAAAAACGGGGTGTTGGGTTAGCGACTTTGCTGTTCGTTCTCGCTTGCGGTCACCATAGAGACAAGTCAGACCAAGGTCTTGACATCGCTGGCATGTCGGACGATCGCCACTACACTTGGTCTTTTGCTCTCGACAAGATTCACAGGCATGACCAACCCGTTTGTTTACATTTGACTGCTCTGACAGATTCGTAGCTCTGGGAATGGCCACTTTGGCGGCGCCTCCTCCAGCTCGGCTTAGGGAGGGGTGTTGGTGGTGGTGCTCATTGAGCGCACGGAATCGAGATTCCCCCGCGATGCCTGCAGGACCGATAGAAGAAGTAGGAGAATCTGACAACGGAGGAAATTTGGCAAGATTGCCGACGAGTTGATTGATCGCTAGTGATGGACGACGGGGAGGCCGATGTTGTTCGTCGTCCATCTTAGACAACGCCCTTTGAGGACTCAAGGGGAGGGAGTATCAAAGAATGCAAGCCGAGCTAAGAAAATTAAACTATTTCGCGAAGATAGAAGGAAAGACGCATCCATTGGGGGGAAGCCCATGTCGGCCCGAAACAGCTTAGGAGGTAACGACCTTATTGCTCGCCCATGTCCTTTTTTTTTTTTTTTGGTTTTTTTTTTTYTTTYTTTTTTTTKCCCTAGTAGTTCAGTTGGATATAAGAACGCAAAACAAACTTGCAGAGGAAACAAACTAGAGACTACAAGAAATGATTGGGCTTCGGGGAGAAAGGTTGAAAAGACGAGAATGTAAAAATGCAAGATCCTCGATCCCGCCCATTTGGTAGGCCGGAAGACTTGTCCGTCTACAAATCTGGCCGCGCAAAGCGGGTCTAGTCTCTGGTTAAATGGTAATTCATAGTCAGGCCACTCAGGCCGAGCTGGAAACAGTAACCTTATCATATTCATTGGACTGCACAGGAGGATATTATAATAAATGTACCCGGTTCTGGCAGCTGTCCATTTCATTTTCAACATCCACTCTTCTCCTTTAATGTTTCGATCCGTGCTCTTCCAACCTGTAATGCATTCCTCTCTTGTCGACTAATCAACACTGCTCTGCCGAAGCTCGTGCTCTCGTCCCAAGACAGCACTGAACCCTACAAGTTGCTGTCGAGATGGACGCTGTTTGAGACGGAGTTGTCCGTCCATAGCGTTCCAGCCGTTGCAGTGGCGGCTTTGGCTAATGGGAAATCTCCGCGGGTCGAGTCATAGCAACCAGGAGGAAGTCTTCTTCATGAATAATGATAGGGTGAGTATCTGCGGAACTGGACAATCCCCGCCAGGACCCAATTGCCGAATGTTGGATAACTGGAATCGAAGCCCAACGATCAAACTATTTCTAGTGACACTTCTAGACCCCCCAAAATCTCTTCCCTCGCTAGGGTCTGTGTTCCACCTATCAAGATCGTTTCCTCTTCATTCGTTACGTCCAACCAGCAGAAAACTCACCGCTCCGATTCTCCTTCCTTCCGGCCGACAAGGGGCGTCTGACACCGTTCATATAGACTGAACACCCTAGGAACAAGGAGACCGGGGGGACCAATCAGCCGAACATGGGACAGGATCGACTACTCGCGTTCACCTTTCGCTATCGCATTCATTTAATGAAGTCCGATACCGCGGGCTGGAAGTCTCTTCCGAACAATGTCTCTGCTGAAGCGCATAACACAATAGCCGGTCAGGCATCGCTTTGAATGGACACCAATCGATACCATACGTCTCATACCACCATCGCGTAGGTCCTTTACGTCCGAACAATGGCGGATGCGCATCGCAAAGATCCGGTGAAGCACGAAAGCGGGCTGCAGCACTTGGAAGCGCCCGCGGAGTTGAGTGACGGGAGTCTATGTCTCATTAGACATAAATATCAGCCTTGCCCAGACGGGAAGTGCTAAGGACTTCTACAGTCAACGAATGCTACATTGCTATCTGCGAAGTGGTGTCAGGTGGTGATGTCTCAAGCGCATTGACATTTCCTACTACAAAGCTAGACTCCTCCGTTCGGCTCGAACGATCTTTCTTTGTTGACAGGAGCAACAACGGGCTCGCAAAAGGTGTTCCTGGCCGCGTATATATATATATATATATATATAGGGAGTCGGGGTTGTATGATATCAGACTGTCGTGAAACTGACGTTGCCTTGCCACATCATGTAAAAAAAAGGCAGTCAGCGCGAACCAGTCGAAATTTTGTTGAAATCGTACAAAGTATGTTGATCGATTCGTCTTCTTCTTCTCCATGTTAGGACGGGCATTATCATCCGCGGAAAAAGCCTGGTGGCGAGTATGCCGGTTGTTATGTTAGGTGCATATTTTCTGCGCTCGACCAATTCTCACGCAATGCACCTGGATAAGGCTGGTTCGACTCAGCTGCACAGGCCATAGATCGGCAATTTGTGCCTGAAGTCAGCCGGAGAGGAACTTGTTTGCTGTGAAGAGTCGTGGGTGTTGTAAGATGGGGAGAAGATTGTGAGGAGACGACGTCGAGGAAGGTGGCGAAAAGACGTCACAACATTTGCCGCTGGTTCACCCCCGTGATTCGCTCTTCTCTCCACCGCTTAGCAAGTTAATATCGAATGAGCTGCCAATTGACAACTACCGCTCGATCAGCCGCATTCTACTCTATCCTACAAGTTGATACAGCTGTACATGAGCTTGGGCTTTGTGGTAAGGCAAAGAGGGATGTGAGAACGTGTAGGTTTTGGGGGTCGTTGTCAGCTCACCGTCGGGTGCAGCCAGTCCATCAGTGCAAAGCAATCGAAAAACCCTCCAATCTTCAAGTCAGAGCCGCGATTGGTAATTTATTATGAGAGCAAACCATCGATTCATCTCGCGCTTGTTGTTACTGGGCTCAACCGTAGTAGTTCGTCGCTCCTCCGGGGGTTTGCCAATTGCGAGTAGCTGGCCTGTGGCTTTAAACCCGACAGTGTGTAGTCAGAGTTGGAGAATTCTTTGTTTCAACTTCAATTGCACAACTATCGCCGGTCGCGCCCGAGTTTATCTTCGAGTCAATCAGTTACTCGCAGACGCAAACATCAATGTCACGATCTATTGTCGATATAGAGAGTAGCCGTACGCCAGCGCTAACCCTCGTCCGATTCGCGACCGTCACTACTGTGTGACATGATAGGGTGATTGAGACGTCAGAATGTCAGAATGACAGAATGGTGAGGATCCGGCATCCGCGCCATGCTTCTCGAGTGCAATGAACGATCACAGCCCATTGGCGGCGTTGCGCGCCACGTCCCCATATCCCAAGTAAGGGGGAGTAGGACATTGCTACTAACCAGACGCGCAACATTCGGTTGATTAATTTCGATCCCTGTCAATTCTTCTATCATGGTCCTCCTAGATGACGTAGATGAAGGACGTCCACGGACTCTCCCTAAGCAGTCATTCGCACTATGCAAACAGTCTTCCTCTACTGATAGTGCAGCTACCTAATCTGTCATAGAACTGCAGGCCGTCATCCCCGACAAATCATCTAGATTTGTACTCTCTAGCCTAGCTTTCTCTGTTCGGGGCACTTACACACTCACAACTCCAGTCGCCTCTGATCTCAGCTACCTTGTTAGCAGCTATGATATCAAACCATGCAAACATGAAATAAACTTGAATCCACCTTCTAACATAAACTAAGCCCATCCTCAATCAAGAAAAATGAAGCATTTCCGCGATAATAAAAAACGCATCACATGATTGAAGGGCTATTGACCAATCACAAGCCGGCAGAAGCGCTAAACTGCATCCGTAGCCGCAGGGCTTTCCGGCCCAAGCCCTAATCGCACGATCCAAAATAGACCAACCCGCGCCAAGCCCATCAACTCGACTCCGCTAAAGCAACCAACGCAAAAAAAGAGCCACTCTCCCATCCTAATAGGTTTCCTCGTCGTCGTCGCCCATCCGTCTTGCCTTTCAACTTCGAAAAATCACCTTCGAATTACATATCATCAATTCAAGATGGATTCCGCCAAGGTCCCTGTTAAGCTCGTCAAGGTCACCCGCGTTTTGGGCCGAACTGGTACGTTTTTGTCTACGAAAGGGATTAAGGGAATGGATTCGCGGGAGGGAACAGGCAAAGGCAGAGAGAGAGAGAAGCAGCATTTCGACACGGCAGAGAAAGATATCGAAAAACGGTGCGAAAAATGGAGGAATGGGAGATTTTATACAATTACGACAGTTTCACATTGAACTTGAATCGAACTCGGCAATGAAACGGATACGCGCACACTACTGGCCTGGTAGAACGAATTCTGCTTCTCTCTCTTTTCTACCTTCGATTTCCGCTCCCTGCGTACCGGATCTCAATCGCGACATCCGTGAATAGAACAATGGACTCAGAACTAATCTATTTCTTTCACAGGTTCTCGCGGTGGTGTCACCCAAGTCCGCGTCGAGTTCATGGATGACCAGACCCGTTCCATCATCCGTAACGTCAAGGGACCCGGTACGTCTCCCCTCAAATCCCCTACACACTCACACAGTTCTAATATTTTGATCCTACAGTCCGCGAAGACGATATCCTCTGCCTCCTCGAATCCGAGCGCGAAGCCCGCCGTCTCCGATAGACGCCTTTCCCTTTTCGCTTAAATTAAAAAATTTCGAGAAAAAATGGCAAAACATACGACGAAATGGATGGAGCTGTGGGAAAGAACGAGGGGAGAATTTGGGTTTTGGGTCGTCGCCTTTTCACCATGACGGTTATTTTTCGCTCTTGATATAAACCGATTTTGTGAGGGAATGATCGATTTAGGCTCGACTCTTTTCTAACGACTTTTCTACTTGTTTCAATGACATATCGACGAAATGGGAGGAGATGGGGAAGATCAGGTCATAGGTCTTTTACCATATTTTACTACAATGTGTCACATAAATGAACCCAAGACAATACTTAACGATGATAAAACCGTTGAATGGGATTGGAAAAATCGGATGGAGTTTTACATTTCTTCTTTTTTAAAATCAATACATTTCGGTTTGCATTTCAGAGTATTGATATGCGCGTCCTACCGAGACAAGCTTGGAAGCGGCATGATCTGATTTCGATCAGACGTGAGACCAGCCTCCTTACGTGGTAAATGCGAGTATGTATATCTATAACCTTCCTAGGCAGGTATACGTGGAGACACGTGGCAGACGCTGCATGCCGTCAAGCTCCTTCCTGTGGTTATCTTCTTGAGACAATTTCGTATTGATTGAATGATAGCACAAATCGAAGGTTGCCTATGTACCACTTGGATGCATATAAATTGATAAGTGTCCAATCACTTCCAAGGTTACACATTACGTACATGTCCGGTCAACCGACAGGTACCCAGCGCCCGTCTGGAGGAAACACCAGTTCATCAACGTTCCCGCATACTCCTGAGGACATCCGTACCTAGGTATAATACAATATCCATGTATTATGGCTGGAATGCCGACATCTGTGTCATCACTCACCAGTGTTTATCCGTCTAGATAGACATTGAAGCAAATACGAGTAGCACTCCCTTCCATGCACCAATGGTTTAACAATCAATCAAATGTAATCATATAATCGAATCTATTCCATCAATCCCAACTATCTATCGACCTAGGTAGGTAGGTAACTAGCCAGGCTTTCATTATACTCATTAAGGAATGCATCTTTTTCCTCTAAAAGGAGTCAACAACATCAGAAGAAAAAATCCCTAAAACGCCTCAAGGTTGCCCCATGCTTGCTTCCAACATTACATTAAGGAGTGTTTCGTGAGCAATCAAAGTATGTAAATCCGTGTATATATATGTCCCTCATATCAAGTCGTTATCCATAGCCCTTTTTTGATCACTTTTTCATTCACCCTTCTCTTATATGGAAGGGTGTTTTGGGAGGTGATTAAAGCACCCGGTGAACAATAGGCTTCTTTGCATCGTTCCATTTGTGGCCCCAGCTGGGAGAGCCGGTGCCTGTGCCTACGGGGCCGGTTGTAGTTCCTGTGCCGATGAGAGTGGTAGTTGTGGTTGTTGAGGTGGGCTTTGTGGTGGTTGTGGTTGTCGTGATGCCTGTCTCTGTTCCGGTGGCTGTTCCTGTGGCTGTTCCTGTAGCTGTTCCGGTAGCAGTGCCAGTAGTGGTGCAAGTCTTAGTCAGGGTAGATGTAGAAGTAGAATCTGCAGGCGGAGGAGGTGGGACAACAACAGCTGTAGTAGTTGTAGCCGTCGTCTCAGGAACACTAGGCGCAGTCACAGTCACAGTCACAGTTGCGGTGGTAGTCTCAGTATGCGTCGTCGTAACCGGCAAGGGGCACGCAGTCCCCGTCCCGGACCCAACAGGTACAACAACAGGAGTCGTCGTGGTAGTCACAGGAACGACAGTAGTCCAAGTCGAAGTCCACACGGAAGTAGTAGATGTAAGCCAAGTAGAGAACACAGTCGACGAACCCCTCGTACCAACGGAAGTGGAGCAGGGCACAAAGGTGGTTTTTGTGATTGTCTCTGTCTCGGTTGCGGTGCTCCATTCGCTTACGCTGGTGGTGGTAGCGGTGACGGGAGGAATGGAGGTAGTGGTGATGGTGCTGGTCTGAGGTGGAGGTGGAGGAGCAATACCGGTGCCAGTGCCATAGTGTCTACGTTCAGCCCAGTACCCGGGGAAGGCGAGAGTAGAGCCGATGAGGGCTGCGCTGACGAGGATAGAACGCATCTCAAGAGGTACTTGTTGATATAAGTATCGAATCCTTTGGTCTTCGGTTGCAAGCCTATAGCGAGTGAGGCCGCTTAATCAAGAACTATAACGAACGAACGGATCGAATCTGCCGAAAGAAGATTACTTGACAACAGCGACAAGGTCTTTATATCTACCTACTCACTAAGCGAGCACGCCAGACCAGAGCTAGTGCCCGATTTAAATCCAAGGCCAACTTCCATGGTAGTACGGCACGTACGTAGTATAGAGTGGGCGGTGCATTTGCAACCGCACTATACCGTACGGCCTCTAAACAGACATACCGGTGGGATGCCATCAGGTAACACCGAGACAGGTCCAAGTTCCAAGACCAGCACCAGGATCGTGGCCCATTTCGGGGGCTCTGACTGGCTGTGGAGCCGAGTGGCAGGATATACGTACAAAAAGAAAAGACATACTACGTACGAACTTGCTTCTGTGCGTAGAACCTACACGGAGCATTCTCGGTGGGCGGATTGGTGAGGTTCTATAGATAAAGTGGCGTTGATAGAGGCTCCATCTGTGCCCGCCCGAACCGGACTAGCTGCATTGCTGGGTCGCCGAAAGTTTGCCTGTTTATCGCTCATACACTGACATACTGACATACTAACACTGACACTGACACTGACACTGGCATGCTGGCCAGAACATGGCATTGTGAAGATTGCACAGTCATTTCCCGGGTGTAGCATTCAACGGTCGAGCGTCGCACGCGTACTCTGTACTCCCTTCTGTCCCATCAGAATCAGAGAAAATAAAAAACAGAAAAAAAAGAGCCGCTAATGTCAGCAGATGGCCGTAGTCCATATCGGGTAAGGACTGTCTCAGTTCCAAGAACTGAGCAGGATTTATCACGAATTACTATGTAGTAATACATAATCGCAAAATGGCCGGGCTACTGACCGAGACTTTAAATCATGACTCTGATATTTTCAGCCCTCGTAACCGTATTATTATTGTCTGTTCTTACGAGGTGATGAAGGCTGCCGGGTACCGACGGATGATTCTCGGGTTCCCGAAAATCTACACGTCTATACTTAGCAACAGCAATGTTTGGGTCAGTTTTGGTGTGGCAAGAAGTACCACGGAAGTACATAGAATTTGCCAATGTTATCGAACGTCGTACCTAGTAGGCAACCATTGTTGCTATGGGCTTTTGAGTAGCGCAACTAGCGGCTGTCATACCAAGGATATCCATGTCTCCTGTTGGTGATCATGTACCACGTACTTGGAGTGTTCACTAGTGTTCTACTTTGTAGTACGCAACCGACTGAAAGATCCAGAACAATGATTAGTCCGCGCCACGACTCGTATATGCCCACTTAGTCCATTTAGTCCATCGCTAGACACGAGCCGGTTCGCCTACTGACAGTTGGCCCCATGAGGTCATCCATTCGAGAGCGGACTGAACAGCGGGCATCAGGTATCTGCTATATAGTAATTTCTAACACTTGTATCCAAATCGATCACTTCTGATATTGCAATTTCATCTTGCCATACACTATCAAGCTGCCCCAGTTGAAATTGAGATATGTGAAGGATGTTGTGCGACTCCGGAATTAGAAGATATAAGACATACATATGCACATGCTGAGTTGGCATATTTAGCCCCAGCCCTGGTCAACGGCCTCATGCAGGTTGCTCCACCATCAATATTATTACTACACTACAAGTATATTATTCTACGGTGACATGATTGACGCAATACGTCGATCAACCTGAAAGGAATGAAAACCACAAACGAATTGCGACTGTCTCACCGTCCAACACACCAAACAGGAAATCGTCTTGCTCGCCTAACTGGGCTTGATCAATTTATCATCCACTTTTAGTCTTTTGCTCTATGACAATTCTAGATCAAGCCAACAAGCTCGAGCTCTAATGGAAAAACCTTGATAACTACAAATGGCATAGTCTATGGTACAGTTGACTTTTTGGGATTTGGAAAGTGAGACATTACGATAGTGCGCTGTAGACGTGTMCCCGCCATTTCATTTTTCATTGGGAAGATTTGGGCGGAAGGGTGTATTAGGGCTGATGGCTGGTGGCCTCATTGTAGCCTACGAACCAGAGTGGTTGGTCGATTGTTTGGCTGCATTTTCCCAATTGGGTAATTCATATTTGCGGTTAGGGCTTTTGATTGATCGTAACTCCAACCCCGTTCAGATGGGGTGAGAAAGAGATAACGGCGAGAATTGCACCGTTTGCGTAAGAATTTATTCGTTGCACAATGTCTGGACATTATTATATTCCAAGTACTACGTACCCAGGTGAGCTTCTCAACCTTGGTTACGTCCTTGACGGCATTGACGGCAATAAATACCAAGGATGCCCTGAATCAAGGTATCACCAATGAAGCGGACCATGCCAGGTCTATCGATTAAGCAGTCATATACATCACGCTCAGAGGAGATGACAAGTAACCAGCACGGCAATCACAACAAGTCCTCCGAAACCCAGGACAGCGTTATGCCGCCGCAAGCTCCAAAACCAGCCCCTGCTTAAGAGCATCTAACTCCGTCTTCCCCAGCGGATCTCTCTTCGTGAAGCTATGCTCTTTCCGCTCCTCAGGTGACCACGTGGTAATATCGTATCTATCACCACCTATTAGCTTGGACCTCATCTCAACAAACCCTCTGTTATATCCATGCGCCTTTCTGTATTCAGATAATGCCTTTGTCCACCCCCACGGATCCTTGAGCTCGCAGGACGGGAGTTTGATATCCTTAGTATCAATGTGTTTGATAATATCGTCAAGTTTTGGTGGTCCTCTTAGCGGGACGTCGTATTTCTGTGCATAGGCGAGGATGTACTCGTCGAATATGTCAGGGTTGAATTTCCGTCCCGTCGGTTCTTCAATCAACACTTGTCGCCAGCGGTCAAAGTTGGCAATGTAGAGGGCCATGATGAAGCCGAGGGATTTTATTTCGGGCTCGGATTTGAGTAGGCCCATACGTTCGAGGTTGGAGATTGTGGACAGGACCATGCGGAGGACGAGGCTGAATAGTGCCTGCACGCGGTCAGAGTCCTCACACCTGTGGTCTATTAGCAGTCGCCCTCCTCACAGAAAAGAATAGGACATACATCTGCATAGGATTAAGAGAGTCGCTCGTCAACATCATCGCAATAGCCTCGATAATAACCCACTGCTCCTTCCAATTCTTCTCCCTTCCCGCCTCGATCCAATCCGTTACCAGATTTTCGACCACCTCCATGACGCCGTAGGACTCAAAGTCGTTGTAGACGTACATGCCAAATATATCTGGACAACGCAGATCAAGGTAAATCCTTGCCGTGGAGTGTTTGTGGATGCCGGCCCTGCTGATTATGAATGGGTGATCGGGGTGCTCTGCTAAGGGCTTGTTGCAGAGACAAGTTTTGCCACCGTCGCAGGGTCGTTGTGGTTGTTTCTCGTTGTTCGCATTACTCTCATTTTCGTCGACATCACCCAATTCATCGTCCTCGTCCTCGTCCTCGTCCTCGTCATCGTCCTCATCCTCGTCGGAATTCGGGAGTCGGCAGATAGTGATAAATGAATAGGCAGCTTCAGGATCTTTCATGCGCACTCTGTAGCTGTAATCGGCATTGCCGGATCCGGAAACTTCGGACCATCGTTTGCTCTTAGGAACTTCTGGATCCTCGTCTGCATGTGGGATGTTAGTGGTGGTGGGAGTGGTGGTGGGAGAAGCGGACATGGAGGCACTTGACGCGCTCGAGGAGCGCGCGCGTTTGGTGGGCATATCCGATGAACAGCGTATTTGTCGGAAGAGATGAATATCTAGATATTTATCGATTTGTGTGTAGATTCAAATATTATCATTATTAAATATAGAGGCAATTGGCATCCCGTTGTGAAAACTCCGAGTTTCAGCAGATCAACTTCTAGAAGATACGGTCTTTGGTTCCCCTGAATGGGAACGTGTCATACGGCGGGCTGTGGGTAGCCACTAAACCATTTGAGTGAGTGATATGTCATTTGTAAAAAGCAAATAAAACATGATACGTATTCGGAGAGAAAATACAACTATGATAATACAGATATGTGAAAAAGCTCCATGTCTAAATTTTGCTCATCTCCAACATTGAACGAAGTTGTAAGCGTCCCGACAAGGATTATGTATATATACACAATTGAGTAGATACCCATGAAGATAATTCGCGTGACGAGATTGGAGTTACACAACAATTATAAATAAATATGGTATATCATCTGTACCACAATAATCCAAATGGCTTATCTGATAGAATACTCAGTGCTTAATATGAGATGCAAAGCAGTCGTATTTGATGTCCGTGACAGCGACGTAGGCCTAGGGCTAAATCTATAGCGACGGCATAAAGGCTTTACAGGACAATTAGGCAACAGTTGAACAAAACATGCAGTCATGCCGTCACGAGAGATCATGCTGAATATATCGTTCATCTAGGTAGGTGCAATTATGGAAGAAGTCAAATCAGATGCAAGGAAGACTACGTACGATCTGTACTTTACAAATGAAAGTAGTCTCAATATTGCCCGATTAGGAAAATTGAGCTCAATAGCCCCTGAATGGCCACCCCTTTGATTGAGAATTTCGAAAAATTGTCAACTTTTGGAGACTGAAGAAATAGAACGTGGTAGAGAGTGCCATGTCTCAGCGTTGATTCTCACCCATGGATAGAAGGCGACCATAAACAAACTTCGATGATACTTGGAGCTCTGGTATTACGTTCCAGCATCATTCAACCGATGCTGCGAATCACTTTCACTGACTTGGGATTCATCGATCGAAGAGTGAGTTTAGGTCATGAATTCTGCTCACCTTCTTATCACATCCTGACCTAGGTATCAAAAACAGGTAGCTCTCATTGGCTARGCAAGCCATCATTGAGTGCAAACTGTTATTGAGAGCAAAGTTAATTGGGGAGCCTCCAAATCATTTTCCATTGAGCAGTGCAGAAATTTCATTGTTCTCCCAGCCCATGTGACTGTTGCCTGGATTATTCAGGCAGGCACTGACAGGTGACGGCTCTTTCCCTCTGCCTCACTCTGCATCACATTCTTATTTATTTTGATTTCTTCATCTCTCTTTTATCTTTTGTCAACAACTTATCGTTTGCATCCTTGGAGCACCAACGTCTCATTCGTTTACGTCTTTCGAAAGGCTACCATCAATAAAAGTCATGGCGCCCGGTCAAGGTCAAAAGCGACCTCAATACCAATCTCGACGAGGAGGCCGCCGGAATTATCAGCAAAAGAGTCATCAAACAAGTCCTCGAGAATCGAAGACACAACACAATAGTGGTATGGAGTCCAACAAGAAACCAAATGCTCAATCGGCTCCACAAACACGTTCATTGTCTGCCTTGCAGATGATCCTCAATTTTACCAAGGAATGGTCCCCTGAACTGCATCACAACCATCAGCCATTCACAAAGTTGCCTGGAGATGTGGCATTGTGCATCATGGATCATCTCAAAGATCCAGTCGACAAAATGTCATTGGCACTGACTACGAAGAGTATGTGGGAATGGTCACAGAAGGTACTGAAACTACAAGACTTCAAGCTCCAACAAGTTCTGCCGATTCGTGCTAGTGAGAGACGGGGTACTGTCAAACCGTGGCCGTACTTTAGATCTTATCGTTGGCGATTGATTGAGAGACTCGAGGACGAACACTGGAAGGCCTGTTCAGGTTGTTTGAGACTTCACCCAAAGACGGAGTTTTTCACCAGCGAGTTAAAAGAACCAGCCAACGAGCGTTACTGCCGAGCACCGGGCCTCATTCAAATTTGCCCTCACCTTCTGTTGACATACAAAAAATGCGAGACTCTGCAGAAGGTGCTGGCCTCCCAGGCTGAAGAGAATAAAGTCAGAAAACAAGATACCGACTTCGACAAGTACCTTTATCACGAGTGTGTCAGAGGAGCAGAGTATACTAAGGAAGCAGGCCATTTCAAACTCATTATCGGAACACAACCATTCGTCACTGATAGCAAACAACAGCTCGTATTCCGACAGAGGTACACCCTTCATATCAACTCGGAGAGTATGAAGAAAGACCTGAACCAGATTGGAACCCGATCTTTGTTTCCTAATCTATGCCCTCATCGAAGCATCGCCACGCACTGTTTGGACATGCTTGACAAGCAAGGTCCTTGGAATAATGACAAGATCGTCAAGGACGATGCTGGTGATAATGTCACATGCAAAGGATGCGGCACGTATTTTTCTGGCTTTAAGCGCTATGTGCATTCGACCTCGAAAATGTGCAGGATCGATTTCTTTACTTCGAAAATCCTCAGCAAAAAAGATTTCGAATTGCGAGACTGCCTGACTGGCCACGGCATTGCAGACGAATTGCAATCTTGGATCGACAAGACGCAACTGGCCAATATCGTGGATGTCACCGACTCTGTACACTATGGCTGCAAATGTCTAAAAAAATGCCGGAAACTGGGCTTTATTCCCATTTCATGTCCCTCGGGACGGGCTTCTTTACCTGATACCAGCTGGAAAGGGGATGAGCCTGTCTGGCCATACTAGACTTTGGCCGTCGCAGCCCACGTTTGAGTGGCCGGGAGGATCCAATCTTTCTTTCTTTGGTCTTTGGATAGTGTTTTCTTGTTTGTATTTTCTTTTTCATCAGAGCTTTCCCCCTTGATACCAACAAAAAGTATTTCAACTATTCTCTTTTTTGGCATGATTTCTTCTCGAGTTTGTTCATGTTTCCTTTATCAACACTCAAATTGCATACGGGCGTGCCCCAAGTTACCAAAAGTTTAGCATACTTAATGACAAAGATCTCCTCTCTATCTAGTTCTGACTACGTATCATACAACCCTGAACCAACAATCCCTTCAATCCTCCCCATGACCGAACCAGCCAAAACTCCCACCCCGATAATTCCACCATCACTAACCTCGCGCAACAATATACTCTTCCCACCTTGCTGCGGCCCACCATGAACAAGCAACCGATCAATATGCCGTTGCAGATTCTCCTTGTAGCGTGGATAATTCTGTATTACGCCGCCGCAGTAGGCGACAACGAGTTCTTCGGGACCGCGGTTCCACGTTTCATTGTCCGAAATCTGCGCAGGATTTGTGTTATCGTTGTTATCGTCTGAGTCAGGATCCCTGAGCTGAATCTCGCCCGTACACGCCAACAGGCCCACTGTGGCAGCAGCAATCACAGCTGCTGACCTGGACATCACCGCGAACGCGACCGTTCTCAGTATCCCCGCCTTTTCGGCATTCCATGTCCAGCCCTTGGCGGACGAGAGACGCTGATTGAGCTCTTTAGCGAGCGATTCATCCTCCTCGTACTTATCCCATGGCGTCGTCCCCACAGCAGCAGAAGAGGAAGAAGAAGACGCAACATTCAATGACAAAAAATCCGTCGTCAATCCTCCACTCTCAAGCAACCGCCACGGCAAAACATCCCTCGGTATTTTGAGAACACAGGTGAAATAGTCGAGCACAATCAGACGCACCAATTCGCCCATGTAGCGGCCTCCGACGATGTATTCCATGGGCTGGAAACCGGGGGGTTTGGAGGAGCGTTCGATGATTTTGTCCCATTTGGAGAGGATGTGCATGTCGTGTAAGGGTTGGCTGGAGCGGAGGAGAGTCCATTCAGTGCTTACCAACGTTTCTGTTTCTGTAATTTTCTCGGAAGGTTTGACACCAAGAGTGGAATGACAGGGGCGGGKGAAGTATTCCGTCTTCGAAGGGTGCAGGTCAGATACCTTCATAGGCACGGTTGCGTTACTACCCGCTCCGACAATAAGACCCATCACGACACGACTATTTGGCACATTCATCGATTTGATGCTGTACGCCAGCGAGGCAAATGTCGCGACAGTATCGTTTGTCATGGCGGCGATTTTGAGTTTGGGGAGTGAGAACTGTTTCCTCCTTTTCCTAGTCCTTTCGTGTTCGTCGTCCTGGTGGTCGCTTGAGGCTATGAATTCGTCCCATGGATTGGGCTCTTCCTGCTCCTCTTCATGATTCTGGAAAGGGGGCGGAGATTGTGGCCTTATATGACATTCGTAGCCATCCAAAAGAGCCTGGCGAAGATTCAGGTCTGAATTGAGCGCGAAGCCCTTTCCTGTCGGTGAAAGGACAGCCTCATCGAGTGATTTTTGCCTTTTCCCCATCAGCATCATCCTACTGAATGCGAGAGAATGCGAGGAAAGGGGGTCAACTCACACAATAGGAATACAAAATGATATCCCCGCCACCAACTCCCTACCCTCCTCAACTCCATAGTGGTAGCCCTCTCTATCATTACCACTGCCGTTGCCGTTACTTTCCTGCTCATTCCTCAAACTATCGCCCACAACCTCCGCAATACAAGCCCCAATCCACCCAAAAAGCTCAACCGGATGCTCCCATTTCAATCTCTCTTCGATCGGCCACGCCTTTTCCAGGGTTCGGCGCACCGTGAACCATCGTCTACTATTCCGCTTACTCTCTGCTCTCGGCCCTTGATCATCAATATTCAAATATGGTTGTTGCCGCTGATTGGAATTGTCGTCATCACAACCCAACAACTCAATAAAACCAACATGAAGATAAAATAGTCCAACGTACACAGCCAGATATCGCCCGCGCTCTTTACCGGTTGGTAAATGCGTGATGGGCGTGGGGAAAAACTGCTCTGTTGAGTGTGCTGCGAGGTATTTGTATGTTTTGCTGAATTTGTAGGAGAGTTGGTAGAGGGTTTGTTCTGAGAGGGTGGTTGTTATGGGGGATATGAAGTCTTGGATTGTTGTTGTGGGTTTTTCGTTGTGGTTATTGGGCTTGGGTTGAGGGTATGCCATCGATAAGGATGCTTTATATGTAGCCTTTATCGTGGTGGGTGTCACTTAATATTATCGAAAAGATTTGGAGTAGATGAAGCTGATGATTCAGCTAATACTGAAAAGTGATAGTGTTGCATCAAACAAACGATGCAACATATCGCGAGATCAATGTCACAATCATTGTGAATGATTTCCATTGGTTGGAAATTCAGAATTCCCCACGAACCAAACCTAGATTTTCTCCATGCTGAGTTCTCTGATTGGCTATGATATTGTATTTCTATTCCACCCTTTGACCAAACAAATTGCACTTTTTAACTTGTACACTGGCATGTCTCTCGAAAACTTACACGAGCGATGAATAATAGATCTGTGACTGGATATTACGTCTCGTGACATTAATCTATGCGCATCTAAACATGTAGCTAATATACAAGCAACAGCAGAAAACAGTAGAACCCCGAAAGAAGCCCGCCGCCGGCTTCCGTATGCAACCCTAATTACTCCTCCATCGTATGCAAACCTTGGAAACACAAAACAAATAAAAGTGCACGAGGACGTCGTGAGTGATGTACAAAAAAGAAGATAAAAAAAACGCATGCATAAAGGCAGAGAAGGAGACAACTCATCAAGGAACCCTCCCGCTAATAAACCAATTCCCGTTTCCAGGCGGACAGACGGACGACGCTTGCGACAATCGCGATGATACGACCACATACTCGGTTACTTTGTGTATGGAGTCTTGTAGGGGTATTGTATCTGTGACGTCGTAGGCGATTATCTCGTCAAGGGTCGTGTGGTCTTGGTCGTGGTTGTTGTCGCTGTAGCGGGGATATGCGTGTAGTTGGTAGTGGTTTGATGGTCGGGGCGATGAGGAGGAAGAGGCGAAAGGAGGGAGGAGAGTTGGAGGTGGTAGATTTTTGTGCTTTGAGGGTGAGCGGAGTAGTGAGAGTGGTGAGGGGAAGATGGGTGAGTTTTGGGCGTTGCCGTGGCCAGCCACGGTGGATGAATTAGTGGTGTCTGTATTCGTATTGTTCTTTGTGGACGTGATGTGAGTAGCGTTGGTGGTGTATGCCAAATGTACTGAAGGAGGATTGATCTTCGTTTCGCTGGTGGCGTCGTCGAGATCTGCTTGATGCCCGATGTCTGAATGTGTGCTGACGTCGTCTGCATTCAGCCTGTTTTCCTCGTCCCCAGTCTTAGTGGCATCCGATACTCTTCTTTCATGGCGAGTAGTAGAATAGATGTGATAGCCACAAGCAGCATTGAGAGCAACCATTCCGACATGAAGTTCGATACTATCACGCAAGTCAGCAAGGTAATTCTGACAGGAATGGATTTGACTTACTTTGCAAATATTTCTGCTTCAAAGGCTTGGCCTGCATGAAATGACATATTAGTACTTGATCTGTAGTCAACTGCTCTGTAGAAGACGACAAGCTGTACGTTATAAGCAACCAGCGGTACTTACTGAGTGAAGTTCGAAAGATATCATTCACCATGGAAACCTCGACTACTGCACTAGCCGTCACTCTGAACGCTACGTTAGTAATCCGAAACGCACGAAGTTGGAGAAAAACTTACAAGCATCCCATGCCCGCAAGAGCGTACATCATAATCTTATCTCTTACATGCAGCTCGGACATATAGATGATCCCCATTGGTATAAACGTGAATATTGCATCAAAGAGAATCGAGTACACTTGACATTCGAAAGTTAGAAAACTATCAACAAAAAGGGAAAGCTCGGAGCATACCCAGCTGTAAATATAAAGAAGCCTTTCGCGCTTCGTCGGGCCAACAAGTACCGGCCTCGGGAATCCAATAAGCTTTCACAGGCGAGCATTCAGCCAGATACACAATCGCCGGTTCAAGGTTGGTGATAATCAGGCCAGACATGGCTATCCGCACGAACCATATCACCGCCCGCCGTTTAGGCTGTGTTTCCACCCGCAAGACGAAAAGACAACATGAATACTTTAGAAGACATATTGTCGGAAATGATAGAAGATGAGTAATCCATTTTTCCTCCATCAAAAGCTGCGCGGATGATGTTGACAACACCGGGAACCGGAGCGACCTGGTGTAAACCTGTACACCATGAATCTGCAAGCCGGTCCGTACAATCAATAGCACGGTCGTGATGAGTATTAACCCGTCGTCCCAGCTGAAAGTTCGTTGCGAGGCTCGAGCGAGACACCGGAGTATAGTGGAAGAGACGGACGATGCTGTGAGTACACAAGTAAGAATCAAAAGGACGGTAGGAATTGTATCGCTGCCGTGAACCTCATCCTGTGCTGTTGTCATAGCTGACGGATGATTATAATCGCATCGTGCTTTCTTGTTTTTTGATGGCTTATGTTTTGATTTTCCTCGAAAAGGTGAAGTTTATTAAACAAAAGTATTAGTAGTTGATAATAACAAATCTAAAAAATTGAATGTACGTAAAATATCATAAATATGAAACAAATGAGTGTAGGGCTGAGAGGTGTAGAATGTTTTCGTAGATCCATGCAGGCGTGCGATTTCCATTCTACTTATACAGAGACCTAAACCGCGTAGACTTTCCATTCCCCCATCCCCCATTCGATAAGTCAACAAATCCATCCAAATAGACATTGACGAATCCCCGTCCATAATGGAGCTTCCCGGTGTCAACCTAATACACTAAGCTTACACTTAATCCGAGTCGGGTCAAGTCTCAGGTCTGACGTGCGTCAAAACATTGAAAACAACTCTGAAAAGACCCAAAAGGGCGAACGCGGGATAGGACTTGGGCAGGGGTTAGCTGCCTTGCGAAATTAGGCCGACGCCCTACCGGGATTGGTGTAATCCAATAGGGCGTCGTAGGATGGAAAAGGGGCAATGATCCTGCCCTAAGAGTGGAGCGTAGAGGCTATTTTAGCGTTCAGCTTGCCAGGTGCAAGCCGTTCAAAATGAATGATTAATGGCGTGGATACCGCGGGTGCCTGCGTAAGTCAGGGTGAAGGCTGAGAGATTTCTCTTGGATTTCTTTTTGATTTATTGATTAAATCTCGTATTGGGCTGAGTTGAAGGGAGTACTTTAATCATCTTTGTACTGTTCGAGTAATCCATTGCAGTTACCACTAGTGAGCCGATGCAGTTTCTAGCACCCAGCATCCGGGTAGCTGGAAACCTCGCCGAAATGCAATTGGTTTATTAAAGGACGCAGTATAGTGCCATACCGTCTTCGGGATGGTGTTTAGACTTACCTAGGTAGGCGTACTTACGATCCTTGTCAATTTTCACAAGCTTCAAGCTTTCTACGAAGGAACGCTTTTTGGTTGTTTTTTCCTTCGGGGGATACTTAGGATCTTCTATTCTTGTCGTGAAAACACGCAAAAAACTCCGAAATATCTCTAGTGCCATTGGATCTGGACTATTCCGGTGCAGACGTGAAGATAATACTGAAACGTGAGATATTGAGTGATCCCAGCCGGCATGCTTTGCCTAACAGAGTCGAGACACGTACACACAATGAAAGTGACAAACTCGGCTTTAGTAAAATATCCGCGAGAAGGCCATCTGTCCTGAATGGGATTGAACAAAATTTAAAGTTAGTGCTTTCTAAACTCAGCTGGTGCAATTGTTCATTAATAAATAATCATAGTTCGTTATGAAATTTGTGCTCGCCAGTGCTTATCGTAAGCCCTAAATTCCTTCACGGAATGCCTCGGAACTATCGGGGTTTGAAGGCTGAGGTGAAACGTGAAGTGCTGACCGATATACGTAAACCCATTTGAATCAATTGCTTCAATTGACAGGTTGCGCATTGCAAGATACGTTTACACAAATTCTTGAAACATGAACATCGATTCTAATTGGTAGGACAACTATTGACTTATTAGAATGATTCCCATGTCTCGTTTTTACATGTCTTTTTTTCTCCATCACTTCAAGTCACCATCGCCTCCACCCAGCTTAATCCTCTCGCATCAATTAGTTGCCAGCTCTCATTGATCTGAAAAATCGGTGAAATTGTCCAGGCCATGAGAGTAGCCAATTCCAATGACCCTCAAGACAGGCTCTTCACCTTACTCCMCCTCCTCCTCAGCGCGCTTGAGGATMCCGCGAGCCATATGACGTTTGCTCAAATTGTAGTCGACTGCTCTCTTTTTCGCGGCCGAGGACATTGTGAATGCGGCAGATCCACCAAAAGGTCCAGCAAGAGCATTATTGTTGACACGAACAATGCATACATTACTAGCACCGCCCACGCTACCGGAGCAAGTCATACCTTGGGGCATTTGAACCGTGATAGGAAAGTCCTCAGTCTTCGCGAGAGAAAGCCCGAGCTTATCACCGGGGACATCTTGGGTGACAGTAGCTTGCTTAAAGGCACTTGGGTCAGTCCCACCGGAGGTAGGATCGATCATAGCGGTCAAAGGGCCGGCTCCATCTTGGTTCACCTAGAAGAAGTGTACGTCAGATTTCTGGAAAGCTGACAAGTGTTAATAGAGGAAGCCCCTACCTGATGATAGGTCAAGCTGATGGTTCCGTTGTCGGAACACGTAGGCAAGCCACTTGTAGCACCAGTGCCTGCAGCAGCCTTGACACCACCTTCGACAGGCGCATTTTTGGTCGAAGTGCCTTGCGAGTTAGTCCCCGCACCAGCTTTGGAATTACCTGCATCAATGTTAGCGTTGGGAATATGTAACGACGAAGCATAGACATACCTCCACCAAGCAAGTTACCCAAGAGGCCCCGTTTTCCTGTAGTAGAGCCACCTGCTGAACCAGTCATGAATGTGGAGATGGCAGCCGCTGCATCAACAGGACCACCTCCATTAGTACGTCCCAGAGCAGAGGCTTTGTTGCTTCCTAGCTCGTTCTGGCGGATGATAGAGGTATCGGCCTCAGCGCCACAGCCAGGGGTGGCGCAATCGCGTGGAGTGCCGTCAATCACTGCTCGTTTATTAGACGGCAAAATATGGACTCGTCAACACTGAAATTGACTTACCCGATAAGCCAGGCATGTTAACACCGTTGGCGCCCTGAATTTGGGTAAGGACACCATGACCATAGACGTCGGCCACCAAGGCGAATACGACAGCGGCTGAAAAAGTGCAACGCATTTTAGAAAGTTTGGTGGAATTTAGAGTAAATAGTGAATGTAAAAGATATAAAAGATGAAATAGTAATTGCGTCCAGCGCAGCGAAATGAAGCAATGTTTAAGGGCAAATGGAATTGAGTCGATGGATTGCAGATGGATAGAATCAAGAGCGACGTAGGTGAGATCAACCTTTATATCTCATTCCAAGGTTCACAGTCACTTTCCAGGCGACTCACCACCTTGTTTGATACATCACTAACTTCAAGCCGAATTTGGATATTGTAGCCAAGACGAGACAAATCGAATGCAAGATCATGACCGACGTACAGATATCGCACTATGAGTGGCTAGTTTACCGGGAAAGATATGTCAAGCGCGAGCTTCTCAAACATTTTTCTCAAACATGCCCAAAAATTGGATTCTCTGGCTCTATACGCAAACCAACCTGGGGAGAACTTGTCGTCACAGGTTATTAGTGCAATAGCCGATCTACACGAGCCGAGATAAGATCGATTCTCTATGGCTTAGGGTTCGGACAAGACATCCCGCTCTAGTCTGGTGTCGTTCGAGATCAGCCAGGGATTCGTGATTCGCCAATTCCTTGCTGGTGCTTCGTGAAATGGGGGCATGAAAACGAGTCATACGCGCTATAGAACCGACGAATAATGGGCGAATCTGTGAATCCAAATCAAACATTAGTAATGGACTAGTCAGACCGGAGTTAAGGCTTTGTGTATGATCATCCAGAGTGAGCAAGCCTCACTGGTCTCTTCGCCATCTAAGCCACTCAGGAGAGTTACAGACCAAGCCATGAGCTCCAGGTTTTCTTGTGATACGTGCGAATTGCCGAATTCGTCCCTAACGACTCTGTCTTCCATTGACAAGGATCGGATCAGATACGCGACAAAGTCTACTTCACAGAGCCTCCATTACAAAGACCGCGGAGGAGGCGCAGTTGTCTCATTTTGATACTCTGGCGGCCTACGGAGGGGCCTCTAGCATGTTTTAGAGTCCGCAGCTTTGTTTTTGTATGGTGATGGACATGGTTGGGTGGATGCCTTTTTGAGCCCCGACATTTAGCGCGATCTGGGACGCGTTTCAGCCTTTGCCGAAAAGCGTTAAAGAGCATGGAAAAAATAATACTACAACACTTTCTACAATGGCCAAATGGTGTACATGACACACGGAATAGGAATTTATTGGTGTCGAGATGTCTTAATTGTAGTAGTGCTAATGCTGCGAGTAAACTCGGAAGATCAACACCATCGCCAGGAAAGCAGATAAGTGGATACACCTGGTGGATTTTACGCCCTTGAGACAGTAGACCTTTCTCAGATATTAGTACTTTAAGGATTAAGAACATGAGATCGGCCGGAATACCGCTTCTTTCGAAATCGGTTTACAACCACAACCCACAATTATGCTTATTCTTCATCCTCGGCAAAGTCACTGATTCCATGTGCTTAACGACTGCTTCAACTCCTTTCGGCCAATACGAAAACGATGAAAAGACGGAGTCCGACTAGTAAGTTTGCAGCTTCGCAGGACGGCCTGGAACTCCCACTTCTACAGCAGACTGGATGTGATGTATCGATTCCAGGTTGCTAAACTAGCACGTACATAGCCACATTCTTGCAGCTATGTCAACGTATCTACAGTGGTCTCTCATTTTGTTCCGCCTACATTGTCTCCTGAGATAACGCCTAAGCTGACAAGTCTCTCACGTCGCTTTGTCAGCCATCCCAGTTAGTCGACTTCATACCTGAATGAGATAATCCGAATGGTTATGACTTATCTGGCTAACAAAACGCCCTGTAATGATCGCCCCGCGCAATTGGGATCTGGGCCAAGTTGCCCAACCCACCAGACTTTCCGTTAATGGACAGGCAGCGAGGGCATCCCAACCATTTTGAAACTATGGCATCGATATGCCCAATTCGGAGAGAGCCTAGACTCCTCGCGATCCCATTTTCGAGGCGAAGTCGTTTTAAACTTGTCGTGTCAAGATGGGGTTCCCCACCGGTGTGATAGCCCAAACTAATATTTCACTAGGAAGCTTTTACAAGATATCTAAGTATCCATAGATGAAAGAAGAAATGCAAACAGGAATAACGGCTGGTAGCCCGCTACCTCAACATCCGAGACGTGTACACTGATTCCATACATAATTGGCCAGATTTCGAATCCCCATTCATGAACCCGACTACGTCAGTGCCTACTGCCTCAACGTACCCTGCGATATCTTCGCCTTAATTCGAAGGAGGCGCATCGCCCAGAAAGAAGAGCGACAGTTTCTAGTCCTTGGGGTTTATGCCAACTACAACAACGCGGATAAGGAGTTGGCCTGGCTGCGGCGTGGGTGTAGGGCGTCTTGGGTTGTGATTGCTAGGGTGTTGGTAACGGTTGCTTCTCATATTTGCGCCGTAGATCAAAGCGTTCACGGGCTCTTCTGCATGCCCAAACTTCGAAGTCCCATAAAATGGATAATGGAAAACCTAGGCTGTAGAAGAGGCCCTGTGCGGCAGTGAGAGCACAAATGCTGACTGCAGCAGCTTGCGCCAATTTTCACCCGTGGGTCTTGCAGGGTTTTGATATCCCCATCAACTCTCGCCCACTTTTCCTGCAAAGTCGATGCCCACAACGCGCATATCTTGGAGTGCCAAAGGATGATCTACGTTCATGACATCTACTGTGTTGAGTCTGACTACCTCCACCTTGTCGAGGATTTGATTTGGTCCGGGGATCGGCACAGCGACTCCCTCTACGTCCAAAGATCCAGTCTTCGGTTTGATACCAGAGTCTTCATCGTATTGCTTGCGGTCATGGCGAGTTATGGTGTTCCGGGAGGAGGAACAGTCCGAATAGTTGCTTTGTTCTTAGTAGAAAACGAACAGATAAGGCGATGAGTTGAAACTTCTATAGTAACAGCTCCAAGACTAGCTTTCTTTAATCCCAGAAGTAGAATTTGGAAATTCCCTTTATCTTCTCACACAAGATTTCCTGATCTGTACTGTCAACCGGGATTAAGCCAATCAGTAAGTACTAACTCCGGCGGCAGTCTCCGCATAACAAGGCCATTTTGATTGGGCGTATTAATCATTTGGTGCCAAAATTCTACTAGGTGGAGTCGTGCCGTTGTCAAGTCATCAACGATCAGTATTTATGTACATCTTTCTCAGCCTCCAATCGATCAGTTAGTAGTCAAGAAGCACACCACAAAGTGGAGAAGAACATACGGAAAAAGCTGTATAAGAAGCATCCAAGTTCACCTTTGACACTTTTCTCTCAGATCCCGGAAACATTATTCTCCTATACAGATCGATCAAAACACCACAGAACCATGGAGCAGAAGCTGAGTATCACTTCTACTCAAAGAATTCTTTCGGGTCATGAAATCCCAGTGCTAGGATACGGAGTAAGTAGCAGCTCGTACTGAGTGAACCGCAAAGACAAAGGATTAACTCATTTTTATCCAGCTTTACCAAGTGTATGTTGAGAAGATCGTCGCAGATCGAACATATTGGTTAATAAAATCAGACCATTTACAGAGGCCGAGCATCTCAGCATTGAGGCTCTGAAGGCCGGGTATCGCCATGTAAGACCGTTTCTGCGACGTCCTATCTCATGATAATACAGGTCTCATATATCTTCTAGATCGATTCAGCGGCAGCGTATAAGAATGAGAAGCAGGGTGTCTCTGCCGTAGAACTGGCCGGATTAAAGCGATCTGAAGTCTTTCTAACAACAAAAGTTCCGCCGAAAGCTACTGGCTATGAGGCTGCTAGACAATCCATTGAGGATAGTCTCAAGAAGGCTGAAACCGACTATTTTGACCTGTGAGAGACAAATGCTTATAATCAATCCGTCGTTTGCGTGACTGACTCTAAAAGAATTCTTCTCCATGCACCCTTTGGAGGCAAAGAGGGCCGCCTCGGCGCCTGGCGTGCTTTGGTGGAAGCGCAGAAATCCGGCAAGACTCGATCAATCGGCGTATCTAACTTTGGCATCCACCATCTACAAGAGTTGGAAGAGTATATCAGAAGTGGTGGAGGAGGTAGGATCGAAGTTGGCCAGTATGAGCTCCATCCGTGGCTTGGGCGCGCGGATTTGGTAGCGTGGCTACGCGAGCGTGGCGTGGTCATCGAGGCATACTCCCCTCTGGCTAGGGGAACTAGAATGGAAGAGGCCGTGCTACACAAAATAAGCAAGAAGCATAATAAGAGTCCCGCTCAAATTTTGATTCGTTGGAGCCTGCAGAAGGTGAGACATAAGAATTGACTTTCTCTTTACGAGACTTGGCTAACATTCACAATCTGCTTGGTCACAGGGATTTATTCCACTACCCAAGTCTGTCAGCCCTGAGCGCATTAGAGAGAATGCGAACGTATTCGACTTTGAGCTAGACGAAGAAGATATGAAGTCTCTGCATACTAATGAATACTCGCCTTCCACCTGGGATCCCACCGTACACAAGGATTGAAAAACGTCTCCAAAGGAACTTGATCTCCATTTGCTACTGTCAGGAGCGAACTTGGTGTTTTTCTTTTGTGTTTTTCTAAGCTCCATAGGTGCTCGGCTATCTGTAATTATTCGCCGTTCAGATTTATTGTTTGGGGCCTCGTTCAAAATACTCAAATCCCGAATGATCTCAAAGCACCAGCTGACAGGTATAAGATTTTGATAAAAAATGACAAAAAAATGTAGATTCACACTCCTTTACGCCGAAGGGAAAAACTTCGGTAGATTCTTCTCCACAAACTCTTCAAAAGTGGTCAACTTGCCACGGGCAACTTCGGCAGCCTCTTTGACGACGTCTTTGGTTTTCTGCCCAAAGTACCCAAAGTCTTGATAGTAGATAAACATCGCAACTATCTCGTCTGCAATTCCAGGAGGCAAATACTGTCTCAATGTACTTTCTGGTATTTGAGCATATTGTACCTTCTTCCCTGACACCTGACTAATTGTCTTCACGGCTTCTTCGAATGAAACTAGCCTTTCAGCAGATCTGACATATTTTCCCTCGAAGGCATCCGGAGCTGCTAAGATTGCGGCGACAAATTTGCCCGTGTCCGCGACAGTATCGATCAACGGGAGCAGAGTTTGTGGGGTGACAGCGTTCGCAATGACGAAGGAGCCATCACCGGCGGGCTGTGGGACGAAAACAGTTGTAAAGTTTTGCATAAAAAAGCCGGGCACGTAAAAGGCGCTCTTGATAGGCAGGGAGCGTATGTATAGCTCCACCTCAGCTTTGAGATCGAAATGTTCCACGTTGGTGATCTTTCGGCTCGAGATTGCTGCTACGTTTGGCAGCGTGCTGAAAATCAGGTACTCAGCGCCGGCGGCAACAGCGGCATCAGCCATGGCCTTGCCTTGTAGAAACTCTTGAAATTTGGGCACGTTTTCTGGGATCACTTGGAGGGTGACAACAAAGACGGTATGTGCTCCCTTTAGGGCAGGGAGGAGTGACGACGGGTCTTCGGCGTCACCCTTTACGACCTCGGCGCCCTTAGCCTGGAGAGCTTTGGCAGCGGGCTTAGTCGGATCGCGTGTCACAGCACGCACACGGTATATTTTCGAGAGTTCAGGATCACCAAGGACGTGTTCCACAACAGACCCTCCCTGCTGCCCAGTGGCGCCGAAAACAACGAGAAGCTTGCTCATTTTGAGATTCGCTTCGATGATAACACCGTACCCTTGTTTTGGTCAAAGAGAGATTTAAGATTAATCCTTGATTAGAAGAAAATCCAGCAGTCCGTCTTATTCAGTATTTATATCGATCTCTGTCCCGATGTTGAAAAGTGTGGGTCTTGCTCTACGTCAACCACTTAGTTAGTATGTACGGTAACTGGCTTACTGGAAATCTGCCGTAGGTAGCCATGTCTGTTCCACCCGGTTCGATGAATATGAATTAAGTTACGGTATTAATTCCGCGCATAACGTAATCGGTAAGCAACCCGCCCACATCTCCAAAAAACAACTCTCTATATTGATTTGCTATATTTCAACGCATAAATTGTTATGAAACCAACCTGCATGATACCAGGTAGAATCTACTACTATTACGGAAAGGCATTTGGTTGCAGCAGCTAATCATTTCTATAGCTAAGCATAAGGGCAGTAAGCTAAGAATATAAACTTATAATTCAATAAGTAGAGAATATATAACTATAGCTTAGAGTATTATAAGACAAAATTATATATTATATAGCATTTTAATTCTAATAAGTGTATATATAGTTCTTTAGTCTAAGTCTAATAAAAATTTTTTTTACCTGTCTATTACTCTTTATAGTCAAATTAGATTAATGTAATTTGTCTTCAAGTGTCGCTGCAATGGGAAATCGTCACAGACTCCGCGCGACTGTATTTCTATTAACATTCAAGATTTTGGGGACGCAGGTCAAGAAAGTCTTGACTTCAGATACCAAAATAACTACGTCAAAGCAGGAAAGGCAAGGGCTTGTTGGGGGACAGGTCGGAAACACACGAATTGTATATATCTAGCACTAGTGCCCTACACTTTAGGGTTAGTTCCTCCGGCGTAATAAATCATCATCATCATCATCATTCTGTGTCAAGATCAAACAAAGTATCAATATCTCCATTTACTGATTGATTCATCAATCGCTTTTGACGAGCGGCAAGTTCAATTTGTTTGTCCAGCTGTGCGCCTGCCTGATACCTAGGTTTCAACCCATGGTGGGTGGTGCAATTCGCATGAATAATTCAAGCCACGACATCTTGAACCTACTTAGGTAGCCTGCAATCAGGTGCCTGAGCTTGTACGGTGTGACTTGGGTCAATCTCTGGATATATTCTGGAGATCTCCCTATCGATTACCCAGAGACCTCTGTTTCCAACCGAACGCAACAAATACAGCCAGCAGCAACTCCTCATGTCCGCCTATCGCCAGGGCTCGCTGCAGATCTGATCTATCTTTGGGGCCCACATTTGGCCAATAACCCGATCGACAAATCACTAAAATTTTTACAGTGACAAGAACATCAGACGATGTGATCAGACTTAACAGTCTGCCGAAAAGCCTTATCGGCGGAATACTGGACATATTTTCGACACCTGCGACTGCTATGTAGATCGTCTTTTCCCGGCTGAAAGCTCGTAGAACATGGTGCAGAATTTCAAACAAGCTTTCCTGCTCTGCCGCTGGTGGGGTAGAAAGGTGTTGTATTCTGTCAAACAGTTTCTTGCAAACATCCCGGTTTTCTCTCAATAGTTGCAACACTATGCTTTTCAGCATCACGACTACACCGGTCTCCGAATCTTCAATCCCTCGAGCGCCTTCGTCAATAAAGTGGTATAGTATATAGCAGTTTTCGGGCTCATTAAAATACTGGTAGAACTGAACCGCAACCGGAGAGAGCCAGCAGAGCCGAGGACTGGTATCATACGCATCATAGTTCTCTCCTTCAAGGAGTAGCAGGCATGAAGAGGAATTTGCCATCCATGACTTATATTCTGATCGCTCAGAGAGTGCATCAAGGCTAATCTGCTCAAGTTGTGGCGCTTTCCTCGCGAAGCCTGCTTTGGGCTTGGCCTTGCTAAACATGCCGTCGAACCTGCGATTGCTCTCTTGAATCATGTTTTCGGCACAGAGATCCGATGAGACACCAAACAGTCTTTCAAGATTGTCGATGCGTCGCTCGTGTCTTTCCTGTTCTTCCCTCTCCAAGTGACTTTTGATTGTCCTAATGTGATCATGCTGGATAATGAGAAGCTCTTGCATTAGGTCTGCAATAAGGGATCTAATTTCTCCTGCCTGCTTCTCTGACGTAGACTGGGCTGGTCGAGCCACGGCTTGAAAAAGTCTCTTTGAAGACGACGAGCTGTAATATAGTACTGCATCTCTGCCAAAATCTATCACCTTGATATAGATCTTCAGAACGAATTGAAGAATCGCGTCATTATCATATTCGGATTTTTCGATGGCTCGTAATCTGGACAGCCACTGGCCGAGATCTTCTAAAGTACTAGTGATCACATCTTCATGCTGTTGCTTCTTTTGTGCAACCGTGAGAAGCAGGCTAAAGGTGCCGTAAGCTATGGAACCAGCTCGTGAATCTATTCCTTTGATAATGTCACAAATTCCGGAGAATTCTTTAACGAACTTTTGTGTCCCATTTGCAAGCTTCTGGATGTTTGTCCCTAATTTTCTTCTTGGGGAGGATCGGCGGATGTCTTCCAGTCGAGCTCTTCTCCGCCCAGCTTGGGACAATATATTCTCCACAATTCTGTTGACGTACGCATGGTCTGATTTGTATATGTTCTTGAGAGAATCTGCGTCGATGTCGACTTCCCCAGGCTGGAGAATTAAATTGTCAAGATCGGTTGAGAATGAGGATGCGTGTGCCATTGTTGTACTATGCGAACACGATCAAATAGACAAATGTTCGACATATTTGTTGGAAAGCACACCTCATTCTAATACATAGGCGTCTAGGCAGGTGATGCTGCATTGGAAGCTCGGGAGAAGATCAATCTCTGCTCGCGCTAAAAGATGCACCGCCCTTTTCGGGGTTGCGCTCAGCCTTGTAAGTTTGGGGGATGTGTAACAGTACAATAGGAACTCTGTGACAGATTCGCATTAGCTACAGTGACACGTCAGACTTCCTGTTACTGACCCAATGACTTACCTTCTCTCATGGCTGCCCAACCTTACCACTCATACTGGTATCATGTCATGACTCCAATCCTGAACCCCTCGTACGCATAAGCAGGCTTCTAGTATATAAGATTCTTCTCTCTTCAAGCTTCAGTCTTTGTATATTAGCAATAGTACTATTGCTAATAAAGATCTGAAAGCACCAACGCTTCTGTCATATTGATAATTCCTCCTACCCAACCTCCTATTACAGGATGTCTCTTGATTGACAAGGCTAGAACATGCCAGGGAGGTTAGAGAACGCATTCAATACGCTAGCGCGAGGACACACCTTGACGCTGGGCATCATTAATCAAATTGCCTGGCCAGTCAGAACTTTCAGATCCCTATCAAAGGCGGCATAGCTTTTTTAGGAGGGGAAGCCAACCTCAATATGACTTAGGCTCTCAGCCTTGTGCGTGCGGAGAAGATACAATAACTTGAGGCTGTGCAAGATAATTGAAGACTGCCTGGATATGAGGAAAGTATAGAGGCAACGGAGACGATAAATTCAATCTGTAAGTCCAAAGAATGGTTTGCCCTCCTGTCTCTTTACAGTGCTGTGAGTACCCGATACGTTTTCCGCTCAGTAAATTTTCCTACATTTGAATACGACGAGTATTATATTTTAAGGCCCTGGATCGATTCAAAAGTGTGGTAAGAGTACATAACAATACAAGGAATTTCTGCTAATTCTTCAACAAGTAGAGCCGAGCCTTGCGAAAAGACTGTCTACAGCGAAAGCTACAAGCTTTAGGGATTCTGTCGTCGGGACTTGCATCCGCAAATTTCAAAATTTTCCAAGTTTCTTGCTAGGCTCACATATCCTGGAGGTACAGAACACAGAGAATTATGCAAATGGAACCTAAAGTTGAAAGCCCTCGAAGCGAAACTTCGGAAGAAGGAAAGGTTCTTCATGAGAATTCCTGGTTCCAGATCTGGGGGAACTTTCGGCACAAGAGTGATGACTATCGCGTCTTCAAAATTCTAGATCAAGATCTACAAGACTGCATCACCCAAACGACTTCCACATACATCGCTCATTCTGGGGAACGCCCAAGGTCAGATACAAAACTCAGTATCGAGTCACCTTTCAAGCTACTTGTTTACAACTATGATGACTTAGAATCTGCCGCAGTCTCGGCCTCTACTGCTTCAAATGTTGCCGAAGGTCTTACGTCTCTTCTCAACGAATTGAGCAAACTTCAGAATCCTGCATCATGGAAAATACCCGACGATATCGAAAACGCTCGAAACTTCCACATGGAATTTGATTCATTGTGGGCTATTTTCAAACCTGGAAGTCTGGTTGTTTCATCATGTGACCCTGATAAAAATCCCCAGATCTTTAAAGTCCACCAGGCTAGCTATAAAGTCACTCTTCCAAATGACTATCATTTCTTGGGCATAGGAGGTGTGAAAAAAAGAGTCCTTGTTATTCATGCTTGGGCCTGGGATTGGAACGGGACTGAAGTTTTCCGTAATATGTTCGAAATTCAAATAGAAACATACCCAGGCCAGAAGTCACCGACGGAACTTAGCTGCTACCCAGCCACATTGTACACAGGATCTGGAAACAAAAGAGGAATCAGCGCTGTCTACGAAAATGTGATCTACAAAGACCGCAAAGAAAACTTCGTCAAATACACCTTCCAGCAAAAGCCTCCCGCGAAAACGTTACTACAATACTCCGGCGAATTTCGTGGTATTCCTGCCTTCTTAGAGGAAAAACTGCTCCTTTTCATGCGTGGAGTGGATAGAGAAGGATATAAGCCTATACCTTACGCCAAGGTTTGTGACAATCATTGTCGATCATTTACCAAGTGCTAAGTGCCCATACAGGTTGATGAGGACATAGTACTAGACACAGGAAACTATTTGCGAAAAGCACTGCCTACCTTATCGCTTGGTGATATTCGAGTTGCTGAGGAGTCAATACCATGCCACTGTCAATTGTGTCTTAGCCCTGAGGCCAAATCATGGGTCAAATTCATCGAAAAAGGCAACGCACCGTCCTCCGTCGAAAATGAGCTGCTACTTACACCTAGAATTATGGGACTTGCCTTGAACAGGAAAGAATGGGGACAATTCTGGCTAAATAATATTAAGGTGATCAACAAATCGGAGGGTGTTGGCCGGGAGAACATGATAAAAGATCTTATCCTACCGGCTGGKATGAATGAAGACGAGGAACGACATATTTACGCAGTGGTCAACAATCATTCAAGGGCTATGGCTAGGCCACGAAACAAGAGACTGACGGATGTGATCGGAAGAAAAGGAGAGAGCCTGATCTTACTGTTTCATGGTATGTGTGTTCGTGAAAAATAGTTTCACAAAGTTTCGAGGTTTCTGGAAAATCATGTTACTGGGTAAAAAATCTGACGAGAAGTCCAGGATATAGCGGGACAGGAAAGACACTCTTTGCCGAGTCATTAGCTAAAAACTCAGGTAGACCTCTTTTCAAAGTGGGTACCAGTGACATTGGTTCCAATGCCCCTGTCGCAGAACGTACTCTGAAAACTATATTCGAACTCGCCGAAGCCTGGAATGCAGTCTTGCTTATGTGAGTGAAAAGAAAGCAAATACAGGGCGGGAAGAATACTGATTCATGTCACAGAGATGGAGCGGATGTCCTCTTAGACGCTAGAGGCAAGGAGAACGAAAGTCTTATGTCGAAGAATGCATTGGTGTCCGGTAAGAAAGACCGACTATATACTCATGTGGATGATATGGTGCTGACCGCATTGTTGTAGTTCTGCTTCGGGAAGTTGAATACTTTAAAGGTGTGTTAATCATGACGACCAACCGCGTGGTCGCCTTCGATCCGGCGATCCTGTCTCGTATTCATCATGCCGTCAACTTTGGAGAGCCTGATAGCAATCAGGAGGAGAGAATCTGGAACATGTGGTTGGATCGTCTGCATCATCAAGGTTTGTGTGATGACTACGCAGATCTGAAAAACTGGGTTGACGATACTATGAGCGACACCCGGCGACCTCATCTTCTCAGTGGGAGAGAAATTCGGAATATCTTCATGGTTGCACAGATTCTCGCCGATAAAGAGGATGGAGACGTCAAAATCACCCGATCCCAAGTTAATAGCGCATATAAGTACAAAACAATCTTTAGGCACGACACGGAGAAGATGAGGACGGAAGCCAAAGCTCTTTTGGCGGACAGAAAGCGATAGGACCTGGCGTAGGTTGAGGAAGGAGTGTGACCTGAAATTCATTCATCACTATCCGTATCCGCTTAAATGGTGCTTGTTAACTATTTCCTATGGATATTTGCGGAGTAGGATGCTTGAAAAGCTACCCGGAATCCGATGTTTGTATTTTTTCAGTGATTGCACTGGTTGGTAACTTGATAATGTGCGGGTGGTTTACCGATTACAGACCATGGCACAGATCATCGTCATTGAGGTCATTCCCTTTATGAATCAGATTATCCCGAACGGCTGGGAACGAGATTATGTCCAACCAAGGATTATGCGAAGCCACTTTTTTAAGGCAGTTAACTGTAGACTGGCTGGAATAACGTCCCTCAAGACAACTACGGAGGAAGTGCTAAAAATTGATATTAATGCGTCGGCGGATAGATATTCAGTGGTCATGCCTCTGCTTCCCGCAGCAAGTCTTCAATTCCATAGCTATGCATCAAAGCAGCCCAAGCTGCAGGAGTGTTTCCGCTCGGATCTTTATAAGATGCATCAGCGCCATGCTCTAGCAAGAGTTTCACCAGATCGTCATCGTCTCGCGAAGCTGCAATATGCAAGATGCCTATACCCTTGTAGTTTGCCTTGGAGATATCTGTACCGTGACTAAGGAGAAGTTTGAGCATAGAGATGTTTGAATCTAGATTCTCATCGTGCTCTTCAGAGTCGATTACGTGTCTATCAAGCCATTCAATGCCATATTCCGTGAAGTATTTGACAATGTCTTTCAATGCAATGCTTGATCCAGCACTTAGCACAAGAGTTGGATGTGTGCCATCATTCTCGACGAGAGAAACGTCGGCTCCAGCATCAAGCAGAAGCTTCGTGGTTTCCTCATCCTGTGCGTAAATTGCTATCATCAGAGGTGTTCGCCCTTTCTTATCTTTCGCGTTGATCTCCGCACCAGCCGCAATGAGTTGTTGACATAAACTCGGTGATTTATGTCGCGCTGCTACACATAGAGCGGTTTCACCTCTGTTATTCCGCGGCGTTATAACATCCACCCCTTCTTTCAGGAGCAGTCTGACTATGTCTTCGCTTCCCTTTTCCAGGGCGAGCAGTAAAGGAGGATCCATTCGGTCTCTCAATGACTTGTTGAATTCACAACCCGCAAGAATCAGTTTCCTCACAATGCCAGTATGCTTACCGATAATTGCTCTAGTCAATGCAGATGACCATTGATTGTTGCAGTAGTCCACCTCCGCACCGGCATCAAGAAAGAAATCTACAAGCCCGGAATTGCCGCGTGTCACTGCTACCATCAGCGGTGTCACTTGAAAAGGTGTGTAGACGGCGTTGACATCTGCTCCGTGGTCAACGAGCAATTTGGCAACTGCGGGGTCTCTGACTCGACTTAATGTATTTCCTGACGGCAATACCGCACTGGCATCTGCCCCCGACTGTATAAGGAGATTTACGGTATCAGCGTTGGCATGCTGAGCTGCACTGAAGATAATTGGTATGCCCGAAGGATCCTTCCAAGACACATCTGCTCCGTGTTTGACCAGCAACGCAATCACAGCATTGTTACCTGGTTGGCTAGTAGCAATCCAAAGAGGGGAGGTTCCTTTTGGTGGATTAACGTCAGCACCAGCCTCGATAAAGGATCGACAAAGCTCATAATGTTTGTTTCGCGCAGCCAATCCGAGTGGTGTTAAATTGTGAAATGAGTGTAGGGTATCCCAATCACCCAGTATCTGTATGAGTTTTTTAATCTGGGGAATGTGCGTCCATCCTACCCGAGCAATTGAATGCAAGATGTTGCCCCCTAGCCCATCATTGTCGATGTTATGTCGGCGGATGACGCCCACTGGAAAGTTTGGGTCTTCGATGAGATTCAACATGTCATCGATACTGAGGTGGTCCAGAATCATATGGAGCAGCTCCACGGGGAGATTGTAGAGATATATCCGTCCAGCCATTGCAAAATAAACGATTAAAACTCTACGTTCAGACTACAGCTTCTATAAAACAACTTTCCGAACACGTATATCGGGAGCACCACCTTTTCAATTTCCTGATCCCCACATTCTCTTGGCATAAATTTCCAGCTGTAGCTAGGGTCAACTAGGGTTATCGAACTTGCTGCATCTCAGTCAGGTGTGAATCATAGCCAAGATTCTACTTTATTAACATGTCTTAGAAATCATGGAGGAAACAATCAGCAACATATCACTTCGCCATCCTGGCAAGAGGTTTCTAATTTGGTTGGGCTTGCGGCTCATCGCTACCTACTATTTTCCAGAAACAGGCTTCCAAAACTAGTATCAAGCCTACAACTTAAGAAAGAAGCAAAATTGGTGTCAGCAATCAGCATCCTCTCAATCGGCCACGGGTCTGTAAGTCTCGCCCTTTCTCTTCACTCTTTTCCGGGTGGACGTGAATGTGTTGACTGACTGAGATTGAGGAAGCGATTAGGAGGAGTGACCGAGGTTTTAGTTTTGGGGAGCCAGCAGCCAGAACGCGAGGGTGCGAGGGATGATGGTGGAGGATCTTGTGGCTTGTATCGATGAAAATAATCAATCAGAAGGAGAGTATAAGTAGTATTCTAAACAGGTCGACGATACAATCTACGCGGATATGAGTACATGAAAGAATTAATCTACATGTTCACAATCTACTAAGTGAAGCTCCAAATAAGGATTAATTGATTGATTTGAAATCTATCGTTTCTAATATGTAGTCTAACAAGAAGCCCAAATATGTAACAAGAGCAAAACACCAGTAAATATGTTCACATGAAGCACGACTAAAGAAAAGAAAAAGTGAGTTTGCGGTAGTATGTTTTGGAATTAAAGGAGAATGGTGAAGAGAACGTTGAGGTTGTCGATTGCAAGAAGACGGGAAATGAAAGGCGCGGATTGCGAACTCTTTCTATTATGACGCGGGGAGATAAAGAAAAGAAAAAAAGATGAAAAGAAAGATGAAAAAATTAAGAAGATCCAGCAAACTTCTTGCCCTTGGGCACACGAGCCAACCAATAAATCAAGGTGGCACCGGCAATATTAACGATAATATACACCCAGATGATACCGAAATTGCGCCATGCTTGCGAAAAGTACGTGTTGATCGAAGCAAGAAAAGTGTCGGTGCTGGCGATGGTGCAGTACTGGCAGTTGGATGTGGCATTAGGCTCGAAAAGGTAGCCACCCGCTGCGTTGATATATCCGGACATATAGTCAAGACATGTGGAATATCCAGGAGCAGGGTCGAATGTGACATACTCAACAGGCGCACATTCGACATTCGTGCCAGAAAGACCAGTGGACAACATACCTTGTACCAGATATGTAAATGGCGAGACGCGGTACATGAAGATCCAAAATCCAGGCATGGCCTGAGGGGTAGCAAGGACACCGCAGAAAATCAAGCAGAGCGAAAAGAGTAGCGTGACAATGTTACCAGCTGTTTCGGCAGTCTCGATACTAGCGACAACCAAATGCGCGGTAGTCGAGGTCAGGAGCAAGAATACCCAGATTAACAAGAACATGAGACCACCTCGCTCGTGGACACTATCAGTGGGTTTGGCGTTGTTGTACATTCCAATCGGGTAGTACCAGCAGAGAAACATCAGCACGGCCATGAGCGTGTTCCAAGGCAATTCGACAAAGATATTGCTAATCATGAAAGCTTGCCAGGAGTAGGTCTTTGCAGGCCGTTCACGCACTTCGTAAAGAGCACGTTGAGTGACGAACAGGGGCATGATTTGTTGACACAAGTTACCAAAGACAGTCATCAACATGAAAACACTGTACATTTGATTCTGGAGACCCTGAATAGTGTTCTTTGCGTGAAAGAATGAGAATCCAACGTAAAGAGCACTTAACACGGTGAGAGCCAACTTGGAATAGATGTAGATGGGTGTACGGTTGTACTGCGAGAAAACTCGCTTCATAGTTTCCCACAGCTGGACACGGAAAGGAGCAGCGTATTCGCGGAAAGCACCAGGGTCGTTGGATTGAGGAGCTGGTTCCTTGATGGAGAGAGTTGCCTTTAACTCAGCAAGGTGTTCCTTCACTCCAGTATGCTCAGGACTCTTGCGCCAAACTGCGGGCCAGTCGATCTCTGTATGCGAACCTGGAGCTGCACCAATAACTTCAAGCATCCATTCAGCAGGGTTTTCCCCCTGAGACAAAGGAGTCGCGCCATTTCTCTCGAAATAATCGGACAGGATCTTTGAGTTCTCACCAATATCCCCAAAGTAAATCGTCTTTCCACCCTTGGCCAAGAAAAGAAGTCGGTCGAATCGCTGGAACAACATGGCGGAGGGCTGGTGGATGGTGCAGAGAATAGCTTGTCCGTGGCGTGTCAAGGTATCAATCAAATCAAGAATAGACCAGGACGTCTGACTGTCAAGACCGGAAGTAGGCTCATCCAAAAACAAAAGTAGTTGGGGTCGTGCAGCTAGCTCGACACCTATGGTAAGTCGCTTACGTTGCTCAACGTTCAACCCTTCTCCCGGAACACCAACGACAGCATCTGCATAAGCCTCCATATCAAGAAGCTTGATCACCTCATCAACATAGTCGAGTTTTTCCTTGCGACTCAGATGTCCGGGTTGACGTAACAAGGCACTAAATTGGAGGGCCTCACGAACGGTGGATGTAGGCAAGTGAACATCCTGCTGCTGGACATAACCGGTTTTGCGCTGGAAGGATTGATCCCGTGGTCGACCATCAACAAGCATTTCTCCAGAAACAACTCCCATGGTAACTCGAGTAGCCAACACATCCAACAATGTAGTTTTACCCGCACCAGATACACCCATCAATGCCGTGCATGTGCCAGGCTTGACCCAACCGTCAACATGATCGAGAATTTGTCGAGTTTCGCTCTTGATCTTGACCTCGTAGCACACATCTTGCCAGTGAAAAATAGCCGTTTGTCTTTGAATCTGGACATCTCTAGTTGGAGTCGCAGTGCCAGCGTTTGCAGTTGATGCGGCTCCGGGAGTGGTGTATCCGCTAGCTTTCTTTTCAGAGACAGCGCCAACTGAAGACTCCAAATCGGTAGAGCTGCCGGGGAAGGAGAGGTTTGCTGGTTTGTGTCCACGACGGAAGAGCAGAACTTCACCCTTTGATCTGACCTCCGAAATATACTCGGTAGCAAGCAGGTAGATTGCGCCGAGACCCGCCATGAAAACAAACAGAATACCCAAGTTCCTCCATTCATGACCCTTGACATAGGCAAAGCTTTCCTCAAGGTACAATGATCCCTGGACAGTGCTGGAACCAGCGGCGGCACCTACGGTGCTACAACTCCTATATTGCATGGAGACGCTGTCATACACACCTCCAGAAGGAACGATAGCCGAACAAGCGAACTCGCGGTCGGCGAACTCATTGACCAAAAAGCTCTCAAAGGAGTAAGCAATAGGATTGATGTAGTTCATCCAACGAGACCATCCAAGCATATACTTGGTCGGAATAACGAAGCCGGTATAGATGACCATACCAAGAATCAAAACGGCCGCAGGGACGAGTGCTTGCGACAAAGAGCGAGACGTCGCCGCAAGAGTTCGGAAAAGCATGGACATGGTATAGGTGGTAACGACGGAGAAAAGCCAGAAAGTCCACCAGGCGTCTGCAGTTCGGCGGAGGTTGGTCATGAAGTAGAGCGGAAGGTTGAAGGTGAAGGAGTTGATAATCTTGTATGGCGAATCACAGAGCATAGACGCGATAGCCTCCGTGAATGGGTGGTAAAAAGCGTAACGGGCTTGTTTTTCGACAATAGGACGTTGAGCGTATAATGTCAAGATTTCGAGAGCGCTGGAAAAACCACTGAGAAGGACGGCATAGAACAACAGGGCTCCACGTCCATAGAAACTTGCGGTGTCCTCGCCAAGATCGTAGAAGACAGACGCCACAATCAGAGCAATGATGAAGTTTCCGATCAAACCACTGAGAGTCAGACTGGCATCACCCTTGAGACGTAGGAAGCCTCGGTGGGTGCAAAGGGCAACCTGGTCCCAAACTGAGATGGTGTATGGAGACATGGTGCGCTGGCGTTTTGACTGCGCAGCACGGCGAGCATCAATGAAGGCATCACGCGATGAACCCCCAAGAGGATATTGCGATTCAAATTGTTCAATCTCTCGCATAAGCTTGGCTCGTGCCTCGCTGTTTTTCCAGGCGGTAACAAATTGATCAGGGGTTTCCGGAACGCGACCTTCAAATCCAGGGCGGACCCTGCGCTCTTGAGGGCTGGTAAGAGAGGTCAGGAAATCAGCAGTTGTCTGACGTTCAGGGCATTCGAATCCCATGTCGACAAAGAATTGCTTGGCCTCGGTGGCTCCTCCGAAATAGATCTGTCGCCCTTCGTAAAGCACAGTCACCTTGTCGAAGCAGTCGTACGCACTTTGAGAAGCTTGATAGATGGCGACGCAGGCAGTCGTGGATGCATACTTGCTCATAAGAGCCAGATTCTTACAGAATTCCAAAGCGTTTGCACTGTCGAGACCTCGAGTACTATTGTCCCAGCATTGCAGGGGGGCCTGACTCAAAGTAGCCTCAGCGATACTGACACGCTTTCGCTCACCACCACTAACACCACGAACGAAGTCGTTACCAACACGAGTGTTGATTGTATGTGAAAGACCAAGCATTGCCATGATCACATCTCTCATATGTGTAGCGTGCTGATCACGAGTGACACCCTTGAAGCGGTTTCGGGGCGATCTTGCGAGAGCAGCGAACTTAAGCGTATCGCCGACAGTGAGTTGGGGGAAGTGGACGTCAGTCTCGGCGGTGTAGATGGCTTCACCTTTGAAATTGTTGTGCATTTCCTTGACGGGGACACCTACAACACGTTAGACTGGGTGTCATTACGAGATTTCACGAGACAAATACCTTGATAGTTCACCACGGCGTCCTCCGACATGTTGATACCGTTCATCTCACCAGCAATGGTCTTCAACAAAGTTGTGCAACCACTACCGGGCCTTCCAAGCACAACTAACATTTCACCACTCTTAACCAGGCCTTCAAAGTCGCGCAGAATCTGGACCTTGTGCATCTTGGCGCCGACAGCTCTTCGAACTAGTGTTCCAATTTCAAGCACCGAGTTAAGGACATTCTTTTGGTAGTCTGTAGGAGAACCAAAACCGTGAACACTCAGGTTGCGAAACGAGATTCCAGCCTGTTTTTGTGGGAAATTGACGGGATCTTCTGATCTCAGCTCAAACAGCATCTTGATCCAATCCCTCGCTCGGAAGTTGGGGCTGTGCGGGTTGAGACTTGACTCGGGGTCATCTATGACAAATGGATTCTGGAGACCTCCTTTGGCTGCGAAACGAGTGGATTGGCGTGTCAACTGTCGAGCGAGTTCGCCGACCTGGGCGTCAACGATTTCATCGCGCTCCATCAGGGTCTCGTCGGAGCTTCTCTTTTCCAGGTCTTGTGCGGCGTCGGCAGCGACGTCGTTGGCCGTCAGTCCGTGCCCTTGAGTAGCATTGTTGTGACTGACTACGGCCTGCGATTGCGGGGTGTTGGGGTTGATAGCGAACGACATTGTGTGTTCCTCCCCGGATGGCAATTGATCTTGTGAATCGGCCACTCTTGTGTTATTTCTTGTCTTATTCCCGTTAAGGTCGATTGGTTTGATTACCCCCTCGCGGATAACTTATTACCTACGAAGGTAATTATGAGATATTGACAACCAGCTGCAGTAAAGGCACCTGCAATAGTCAGCGTGCTGGAGGGGTATAACATGCAAGAAGTCAAAATACACGCGACTCACACGAGCGCTGGCTACAATATATACGGGCGGGTACGTCAACACGGAAGGAGGGACTGGGCCTTCCGAGAGTAAGACTAAGAGTAAGGAACTCTCAAACAAAGTTTTAAACCCAGCTAACCTGAATCATGAGCTAGCCTTCTCCGTGTTTGGTTCGCAGTCAAATCGAGCAGGCAAAAAAAGGAGAAACGAGGTTAGACTGAGAAAATCAGCCAATCGGGTGGATGGATTCTGTAACCGAGCAAGATGATCTGGAAGCCGTGATGGAACCACACTGCCACAAGTCGTCAGTCAAGGTTTGTTTTCCTTGTGAGACGTGATCGGACGAAATTCGTTCGATACAAATTGGATCTATGATTCACCGTGAGTCGATCTGCGTAACGGTGTCACGGAAAATACACGGATGTCATTGCAGGGTCGTGGGGTAATGCTGCTAGGTATGATACATGCGAATGTAATGCTTAAATACGCTCATCCGAACCCGAGCGTATCGACTCCACGACCGCAGTGGTTGTACCTTTTAGGAAAGTGCACTAACTTACAAAGGTACAAACTGACTAAGGAATTTACAGTATCAAACTAACCAACCCAGAGAAGAAAGAACGTTATCAGCGCTGATTCGTGGGGGCCTCACAATGAGTCAAGCTGAGTCCTGTCCGTGTAGTCCGATACGGCCTCGATACGCCCCGGATACAGGCCACCCCGAGCTCCCGAGAACGACAAGTGTAGCATGATTGGCCGAAATGTGCTCGCCACGCGTACTATGTACTTAATTGTAACTGCACAAAACACGTGCAATGCATGCATACATAGTAGGATTATGAATTGCATATGCTGCACACTCGCGAATATCTCGCCTTTCCATGTCTGCAGTGACAGTTTTCGATGTGTGCATTAATCAACGGTTGCATGCGTCATCTCCAAGTACGACTACGTATCTACACACCACGGAGAACTAAGATATGTTTCCGTCGGCGTCAATCCTCCTGATCAGTATTATGCAGATCCCTAGTCCGAATTGAACTCCCTTAGGAATCCTAGGCTGCCGACTGAATGTTTGAGATTAGTAGATGCTTGGTTGGCACGGAAGAGACGAAACACGGAGTTTCATACAGTGATATCTCAATTATTGTAACCAACAGATAAAGACTGTAGTTATTGCGCCTCGTGTGCACGGAGAAGTTAATAACTTAATATGAATCTCGTATTAAGTAAGACCGGAGGACGGAATTTCTCGTGAAGCCGCACGTCTGATTGGGTCTTCAGTCTATTTCAGGCCCACTGGACGGATGCCTTATGAGAGTCAATGCTCGTCTTGGCGTCCGGCATCCGGCAGCTGGCTGTTCCGTAAGAATAGAGATGCCTGTATCACATCTCTCGAGGTGATGCAATTCGCCAGCTGCGTGCCTATCAAATATGATATCAAATATGATATGCAGATCAATAGCATTTCGTCCGGAGAAAATATCTCCAGGTTCTCTCTATTCGCCGTTGTTAGTCCGGCCGTACGCGAGGCCTCCTATCGAACACCTCTCAGATAAGCCTGTTGTCGTTCGACTACTAACACAGCATTCAAAGCAGGCCTCGAAATAAATGGTCCGTTCAAGGTTGCGTCCATTAATCCTACCGTCCAGTACGGACYATCAACGTAGTATGGTGTTGAAAGTAGGAAAGCCGGCGTACCAACATTCTTAGGGTCTATTCTCCGAGCAAAGAGAGCCACTAATGCGATCAGTATAAGGACCTTGGAGAATAATGTCTTACATTCAGAAAGTGAGTACTTATAATGCAAAGATCCTAGCTCGGGGAAGTACAATTCTGAAGATAGAACCACAGAAGGTGTGTCTTCATCAAACAATGAAGAACGAATCAGCTTCATCCGGCAGATCCAGCCCAGCATGATTGATAATCGGATTATCTGACAGACAAAAGTCAGAATGGAGCCAACTCCGCGGGACTCGGCCTCGGCTTCACACTCTTTGTGCCCTGATTGGTGCTGCTCCTTATATCCGACAATCAGATAACGACAACCCTCTCTCATTGGCTTAAGACGGCCAACTCGGCCGATCTGATAACTCCGCACCGCAAAACCCCGACACCGGAAGATCACGTGATGCGATTTCACAGTTTGAACGTCACCGATGGAACTTCAACTTTTCTAATCAATCGTTCGCCACAACTTCTTACTCGTACAACCCTTGGTCTATTATCAATCAATCTTCCATCATCACATCACACACTACAATATGAATCCAGTTCGAAACATTATCCGCTCAGGACAGTTGCTCTCAGCTGCACGACCGGCTTTGCGGTCGCCGGCTGTTCCAGTTTTGGCGGTTGCTGCTCGCCGAGGTTATCATGAAAAAGATATGTCCAACCTTTTGCGAAGGTAGATGACGTTGAGGAAAGTACTGACAAACTCAAACTGCTAGATCATTATACGAATCCTAGGAATGGTTAGTACGATTATTTCATTGTTTTGTCGGTCGCATTGTTTTCCCCGCGCTCGTGCAAGGAGGTTGTGAAGGATATTGTACTGTCGGGGGTGCACCAGGCCATTGCCGACCGGATCAGAACTCGTTCAAGCGATGGCATCGTCGAAATCACTAGATTCTTGGGATATGGAAAACGAATTTCAACACGGGACTTCTCAACGGACGTCCATTTGTCGCAACGGCTTATGACGATCTCGGCATATCTATTCGGTTCATTCGATCAATCAGCTTATGGCGCGTTCATCGCCTTCTTCAAACTTAGTTGTGAAATGGAGATCTTCAATTCTATTATGTGCGCCTACGCGGGTTACAAATCTTCTCGATACACCTACACCAAAAATACGAGACGAGAATTCGACAATGGCATGGTGTACTCTGTGGACAATACGCTGACTGGATTTGCGCTCCTAATGCGTTTCGACGCTTTTTCGGGAAGCTCTTTTATGATTTTACGACGATTGCACATTCTTTTTTTTTTTTTTTCGTGATGAATTGTCATGAGGTATGCTAACTTAAATTTAGTGGGCTCTTTGGACCGCAAGTACGTTTTGATACGATCACTGTCGACATGAACCAGCCTAACCCTGTTACAGGTCTGTAGATGTTGGATCTGGCCTCGTTGGAGCTCCTGCAGTACGTATCTCATATTTGCCATTTATCCAAACCCTGCTAACCAATACTATCTAGTGCGGTGACGTCGTACGTTTCACACTTCTCTCCCAGTCGTCTTAATTCTAACAAAACAGATCCGTCTCGACATCCAAGTCGACGAAAAGACCGGCAAAATCGTCAAATCGGCCTTCAAGACATTCGGATGCGGTAGCGCAATCGCCTCTAGCTCATATCTCACCACACTCCTAGCCGGAAAAACCTGTTCGTCTCCCTCCCTCTTCGCCCTCTCTTCAAATCTAAAACAAACAACTGACTTGTGTTGGTGATGGTGCAGTGGAAGAAGCCGGCAAAATCCAAAACACGCAAATCGCAAATGAGCTTTGCTTGCCACCAGTCAAACTTCACTGCTCTCTATTGGCGGAAGACGCCATCAAAGCCGCTATTAAGAATTATCAGTCGAAGCGACCGGCGGCCGCAGCTACGAATTTGGCGGATACGAGTAAGGCGTTTGAGAGTGTTGCGCAGGCTTAAGTTGTTCCTTGAACAGGGGATGGAACGAAAGAAAGAAAAAGAAGAGAAATAGGGAAAATAATGATTGATATTTTATGAGGAGTTATAAATGTCTTTCATCTTACACGAGTGAAGGAGGGCTTTTGCAGTGAGGTCAGGCAATTTCACAAGAATGATTTCAATGGCCTGGCTCCGTCTCTTACCTTTACTTTTCATCTTGCGTACGCGTTTCTCAGATCAAATCGCCGAAACATCTGAATGATACCTCTCCTCACAAATGATCATTTATCTTGTGTATGTTATGTATAAAGCAAAATCCAGATATATTATTGCGCTGCAATTTCTTCTTTACATCAACTCTGCCTACGTAGCTAGATATACAAAATAAGCTGTTCAGTAGATGATGGTTCAACCATTAATAAGCCCAGCCAAAGCCTCATTAAACCTCCCTCCCTGCACACCGCTCTCATCCACGATCTTGTCTAGAGCAGCTAACTCCGCTTCACTGAGCTGTATCTCTGCGCTATTCTCTTCGACTCTAGCAACGGTCGTACAGCCCGGTATCACCACCATCCCATCCAACAACCCAATCCTGCGCCGTTGGGCAAGGACCCATGCAATAGCGACTTGCGCCGTAGTCACACCACCTGCACTGCGAGCCCTAGCGATTTTGCGTACTTCATCAGCGACACGCATATTCGCCTCGAATGCGCCGGGCTGGAAACGGGGTTGATGGCGACGGAATTCATTTTCGTTCAGGTCGGAGAGTTTTGTGAAGCGATCAGACAAGAAGCCGCAGCCGAGAGGGGAGTATGCGACGATGGGGATGCTGAGGTCCGCGCATGTCGACGCAATTCCGTTTTGGAGGATGTCGGGCGTGAACAGCGATAGCTCGAGTTCGACGGCGGCGAGAGGGTGAACTGCGTGCGCGCGACGGATTGTTGCGGAGCCGGCTTCGCTGAGGCCGATGCCACCTATTTTGCCTGCTTGGACGTATTCGGCAAGAGTTTCGATGGTCTGCTCGATTGGGGTTTTGGGGTCGATGCGAGCTGGCTCGAAGATGTGGATGGGTACTCGGCCCTGGAGAATGGAGAGGCAGTTGTCGACGCTCTTGCGGACGCCTGAGGGACTATTATCGACCCCACCGGCTATGAGCGAGAAGCAGCCTTTGATGCTGAGTGTTACTTTATCGGCGTCTTCAGGGTATTTGCGAAAATAGTACTCTAGCAAATGCAGGGAGTTGCGTTCAGGGGGTCCGTAGAATTCGCCGCCGTTCCAGAACGTGGCGCCTAGTTCGAGGGCGCGTTTCATTACTTTGACGGATTCATCGAAAGATGGGGAGCTGGGCCGAGAGGTGAGACCTGAGATGTGTTAGTTCTCAGAAGCAGGTCGTTGTTGTTCAGAATTCAAGGGTTCTAGGTTATTATTCACGTACCCATTAGACCGAAGCCGATTGGATTCACTTTTCGGTTGACAATTGTGGCTGACATGATTTTCGATTGATTATTGTATATTCAACAGAATGATATTAAAGATGCGGAGTTGTGAATGGAGTATTGAGTTGTGATCTGACTGACTGTTTGATCAAGATGAATCCACGGAAACAGGAGGTTTATATACTTCTCTGTGACTCGAGACGTGCACAAAGTCATATTCTTTGCCGGTCATTAGAAATATAAGTCCGATCCAACTTTCCCAACATCATCGTGGACGTAAATGATAGTACGAACGTCATACCGGGCAGGCGATATGAACAAAATGCAGCTGGCGCGAAATCGTACAGATCAAGCTTGGTTCCCGGTTATAAGAAGCGTAATTCCGTCTTGAACCTTGTATAGTGTATAGACCCCTGTGATCCAAATGGCGGTACCATATTTTTTCATCTAGGCTGGCGCTTGAGGAAGTATCTCGAGTGAAGTTCATAGATCAGGCTCCAACCAGACAGCTGGATTCCGGGTAACGCTAGAGGTAGCTTCCGACCTGGCCAGTCGGGTTGGATCCTCGTTTAGACTCCAAGAGAACTCCGTAGATGCAGATGACATTACCACCATCTGATCTTCAATCCGGAAGAACAACAAGAGAAGCTTGGGGGTAGAAAAGAGTAGAATTTAGATCGCGCCTTTGACCAATCACACAACTGGGCTTCGAATACGCGCTAATAGTAGTTTCCGATCCAACCAATAATATCACGTCTGACGTCTCCACATCATGATGAACTTCCTTGTAGTTGACTGCCAGGACGTCTTTATTTCCGATGGAGGGTGTGAAAACCATAAATCTGCTCGGAAATAGAATAGAAGCCCCAGGAGATAAATTTCCAACAGCCGAAACCCAACCCAATGGCTAATAATCTAGCAGACGGCTGTACGGCTCGAAACGAAGTGCTCGGTCGAGACATGGGCCAGCCTTGTCCAAGAATTCGTTTTCCAGTACAAAAGGGAGACGGACTGGTAGCGGCCATTGCGGTACGAGTGGATAGTATGGAAAATTGGACACCATAAGGTGGAATATATCTCGGTCTTGGCTTATTGGGGGACTCATACCATGGAGTCTGATACGTGACGCTTCTGCAGGAAAGCCAAACGTGGCTTCTTCGTTCCCATCCTCCTGCTCCAGATGGCTTGACTTCTCCACATCTATGACTTTCTCTGCAATATCAGCCAGAAGTTCCCCTTCTAGGCCACATCGACGTAGGTCATCAACTGCCATACGCCGAAGATAACCCACACGGCAACGAGTAGCCACAAAGAACAGAAGAGGTATCAGCTCTTCCTGCGTCATGGATATTAGAATGCTCTTTCTGAACATGATCGAGTCAAAGACCACTCTGTTGTTGTCGAAAATGGTTTCTTGTCCCATATCTTTGGCTTGATTCATGAATGCAAGGCAGGATTGATATAGGCGGAGGATGTGGCAATTGACCCTGTCATTAATGGTAAAGGTTTTGGCTGAGTAGGTTGACATCATGCGATTGAAAGCTTCAAGCCAGTGATTCAGTAATAGAGCCAGACGGGAAGAGACAAGAAATGTGGTGTGCCAGATGTGTTGTGTATTGTGCGAGGAATTTGCCTCTGTCGCAACACAGATGGCTGCAAGTCCAGCCAAATATCTGCTGGCGTCGTCCATGTTCGCAAATTCAGGCAATGTCGAGTTGATGTCATCGACGCTGAACGATGGATCCTGGTAAGGTTCCCAGCATAAACGCTTCCGAGATTCTCTGTAGCTTTCCACCTCTTGTTCCGTAAATCCAGATAGAGGTATGCGAGCAATTGGGTTCAAAGCCCGTGACTCCAGCACAGCTACGTGCGTTTCCAGTCCCTTGTAAACCTGCAGCAACTGTGCGAGAAGTGGGTTCCACCCCGATGATGCCTTAATCGCAGCCAAATTATCGCTACGTGTTGGTGACTTTCGCTTGTGAATATGTTTCGAAATAATGTCTCTGCCAGCCACGATATGCTGGATAGCTGGATAGCAATTTCCCTGGAGTTCTTCAAAAAGACAAAAAATCAGACATGCTAATAGCACGATATTCACGTCTGGATCTGGACTTTTGGTTAAATATTGTAGTGCTTTGCCGTAGTGGTGATAAATCATTTGCTGGTTTGGTTCCTCTGGTATCATAGTCTGGTCAAAGGTACGTGCTTGAGTGCTAAGCAGGTGGCCAACGGCGAGGATAATGTGCTGAATAGCAGCCTCGGCATGGCTCATTTGCAATATATAAGTATTCCACAGTTCAGTACTTGCGAAATTTGTCAGCATAGGCACGAAATTCATAAACTGCTGAAAAGCTCGATGGTCCTCTTCCGTTCTCAAGTGTTGAGTTACTGGAACGGCAAGCAGCAACACAGGACGGCGGGCTCTCGTCAGAGACTGTGTAGGATAGCCGTCGCAAATACGTCCAGTTGAGAGACATTTCTGACATTGTGGTTTCTGCTCATCGCATTTGACTTTGCGTATTCTTATTGATCATTAGCCATTTATTACCCCTATGTTGTCTCTCAAGTTCCGGTCGACTCTCGAGACCACTCAAAATCAATATATGTTGCGCCTGGCACATACTTGCAAGTAAAACAACCAAGAGCCGACTTGCGTCTCTTCTGGTGGTCCATTACCAACGGGGACATGTCTTCAGAGATTGAGCACCCAGGCCCGAAAGTCCTGAGCAGACTACGTAGAAAAAGATTGAATATCGACAGAAGTTGAGTTGAGGATGGACGAAAGCTGGCGGAAAGTGCGATAAGGCCGAAGCGATAAGATAAGCGATAAGCTTGTCTACTGAAGACTCTCTGTTCATCCGTAAATAATTCTCTTTGACCTTGTAGACCTCGACGCGCTCGAAGACATCTTTCAAAGTTCAAGAGACCGATAACACTTTTCATTCACCTACCTTGAATATCTTTATCGAAAAAACCAATTTTTACTACGGATCCTTAGAGCTCTCCGACCGTTTTCCATCAGCCGAGAGATTTCGACGCGTCAGTTTCGCGTCCGACACAACACCACGAATTATTTCACGAAGCTGCCAGATTGGCTTCGAAGAACACACTGATATCAAATATATATATGGTATTGGAATTAGTGGCGAAAATGTCGGACAACAATCAAGAGGAAATCCAAGCGCTGGAAGAGGTACATATCCCAGAATCGAAACAACACCTGGCTACGGCACAAATGTCCTAACATTACCAATTGTTCGCTTGTAGCGATTTAAATCTGCTCTATGGCTCGCTATCGGCAAAATTGTCGATGAAGAAACCATGCAATTAGGCGTCAATGCTACCCCCCAATTTATCGGAGCGTTGACGGAGATGGTATGGGCACAGATTGGTTAGTCATTCAGTCAGATATACGGCTTGTCACGAAGCCAGCTAGCTCACATTCTTCGCATGGATACAGAATCAGTCAGCCAGGACTTGGAAGCATTCGCCAAGTATACCTCCCTGCCTTCCCGAAAAAAGCTCCTCGATTCTCAACGCATCGGTCGAATGATGACTAACTCTATGACATCTTAGACACGCCGGCCGATCTACAATCAACATCAATGATGTGATGCTTCTAGCGCGACGCAATGAAGGTCTAGAATCCATACTAAAAGCTTTCGTTGATCAGCAGAAAGAAGCGGCCCAGCAAGGATCACAAGCCGAGGACAGCGATTGAGGGGGACCCGGCTTGCGTCACTCAGCATGATTAGAAGTGGAAAAATCATCACAACATAAACGATCAGATCTGATAAGTGGGGAGCTCATCGACCCACAGAATCTTGACAGGCCGGATGGGGTCCCACGGCAACAGGTCTGTTGCAGTGTTGCGGCATTATGATTGACTGGATCTACCGTATTTTTCCTGGAGCGCGAGTCGCGGGATGATCGGTCTCGATGATTTGATTAGAGCCTTCAAAGGACTATTTTTGTGGAGAGATGGTCATGGGACAGTGATTGGCGGGTAGGATGCCGTTCGCCACAGTAGCGTGAGGAGATTGCGAAACCGAAAAACCGGTTACAGCTCGCTTTTTTCTTGAGCTAGGGTTGATCGTTAATAAGGATGTATTATCCCCCCATTCCTTGTCCTATGAACCAAGGAAAATTGGATATGAGAAGGTCCCGCTAAAAAAGCCAGAGACAAAGGATAACTCATCCGCTTTTTGTGTTGCCACAGTGTGATACCGAGAACATGGTATATAAGCTTGGAGTACCGACAATGGATCGCAATAAATGGAAGGCTTTGATAGATTTTAGTCTTAATAGAATAAATCCACAACAGTTCAGACAGCAGAATCGCCGTTCATAACAATTGACATTTCCGCTATGCCTCGACTTCCACGAAATATTCCCAGAAACCCGTCGCCCTGGCTCAAAGAGCCTTTGGCTACAATCAAGGAAATAGAGATTCCGACATGTCGTGACGGATGGGTTACTGTAAGTTTCGCTCTATCTCTTTCGTGGTTCATTGCGGTGGTCTTACCAGATCTTGGCTCTCAAAATAGGTCACCAATTGATATATTTTCTTGTGCGAAATTCAGATAAAACCGACATATTACACTGAGTCCATTAAGAGTCCATATTTTGCCGGCAACGATCGGTCGAAAGAGCATGATTGCCATAATCGGCAATATTCAACGCGAGCTAAAAATGACCCGGCCTTTGAATCTTTGAAAGGAACGAGACACGTGAATTGCGAAATGTCCGGCATCGTTCAGGATGTTGGGTTGGGCGTGTCACGGTTCGTGAAGGGACAGGGCGTCGTTCTGATGCCATTGCAATCGGAATATGATCTTCGAGACTTTGAGCATGGAAACCGCCAGCGCTTTATAGAAGATGGTTTGATGGATTCGAAAGGTATGCTTATCGCTCTTCTAAATCACTAGCAACGTCTAACACTGCTATTGCACAGTTTTTTTTTCTGCTCCCTCGTCATATCTGTACCCTCTCCCGGCGTCGATCTCTCTGCAAAGCGCCACATATCTCGGAGCACTCGCAACAGCCTACCATGCTTTACTACGAACTTCTCCGTTTCGCTCTCTGGACAACGTCCTAATCGTCTCCTCCAATTGCGTCTCACTATTTCTCATTCGACTATTATATTTGCAAAACGCATTACAAATCATGGTCGTTGAGCAAGATCCTTTTTTGAAAAGACTCGCGATCCAGTTCGGTGCTACTCATGTCCTCGACCCCGGAGATATCGACGTCTCCGAATCCGTGCGCTTACTTACGGACGACATGGGCGCTGACGTAGTCTTTCAAATCTCGGATCAATGTGATTACGAACACACGCCCGCTATTACTTCTAGCAGCGCTATGCTCAAAACCATCAAAGCCAGGAATGCAGCCCGGTCTGCGATTTCAGCATGCCGCACCCGCGGGACGATAGTGAACATCGCGCCCCGCGAAATGTATGAAGATAGGAAAAGCAAGTACAGGAATGAGTTGATGATGCATGAGGTTCAGTACATGGGTTCTGCGGGGTATGATTTTGCTTCTCTCAAGGCCGCTGTTGGGCTGATGGAGAGGGGGGACGTGATGTCTGAGGGGATAAGCCTGGCGTGAGCAGGCTCTTCCGATTCCTTGCATGTGCCTTCCATTGCATCTACTACACGGTACCGATGCGTTTTCGTGGTCACTGTATTGGTTTTTATACGTGTATTTGTTTAGTATGAGTGATACCCGTTCAGCGTTCTGCACACCTGCACACTATTTGCGGCATCTTATTTTTTTAAATTATGGATTATATATTTCATCGTATCTCAGACGGAAACTTACGTCTTTATTTTGCATATGTAGAAACTTTTCCGAGGAGGATTCACCCTTTGTTCCGGCCTGAGTACGTATATATTTTCGTTCAAACCAACATCCGGAGTTCTTGACGCGTAATATCCAACACGAAAAGACACAACACTCCAAAAATAACTTGTGCCGAATCGGCTTGACTGAAGCAGCCGGTACGTCTGACTTTTTAGTCTGAAAGCATTGGCCCCCATGTTCCATTCCCACATCTTTTCTTTGATGATACGAGTCATCAATTAGGTACATCGGAAAAGAAAAATCGTCCTTCTGGTCTCGAATGATGTTTCAATGTAATTCATGTGTGTTTCCGCAAGCTATCGTATTATGCCTAAGGTTGGGCTGCCAGCTACACGACCGTTACCACTTTTCGACTACGTGCATTGTGGTACCAGGTACTGTCATATCCACAGAGATTGATAAATCATTGGTCTTAATCTTCCGCATCATTACGTCCCTGCATGCGTGTTAGTACGCAAGGGTAACCATTTTTGGATTGGAATTGTTAGGGCTTCGTTCTAGGCACATTCCCGTACCTGAAATTAGACCGTGGCGCATGCTAAGCATCGAGTTCGGCGTTCAGCTGCGCAGCCGGTTCCTGGGCTTTTACTTCGAGCTAGATACGCCATGGCTTCACTCGTGCGAAGCTGGATGGACGTTTTGAATGTAAATCGGGGGTGTCCGTCTATTATCGGACGGGGTATCACTTGATGTGAAATTGGACCATCGCTTTTCAGATCTGCTGGCAGTGTTCTACGATGTGAACATTATTCATCAAGTGGACAGATCCAAATTCGTGAGGATCATTAATCTATCATCTGCGCTAGAACTCCTGGTCGTTTTAGGTAACATTCAGTAAAACTACATGAGCGCCAGTGCGTATCTAGGTAGGATATTAGCTATACGTCAGCATCAGTCCAGCTTGCTTCATGAAGGCAACGTTCTTTATAGACTTCTTGAGGTTGGATGAAGGCTTGATTCTGTGAGATCTATGTATCGCGTTCATCCTTTCTAACATCCCGAACCATACTCGTAGTGCTTTATGGTAGTCATTCATCGACAGAGGCGAAGTTTTTTAGCCTACAAATTTCAATCCAAGCAGGACATCAAGGCAGTCAAGCACGTGCTTTGACTTTCTCGTAGCTAAACACACGTGGGCTTGTCATTCAATTACGTAGCAGTGTTGTCTCAGGGTCACAACTCACGACGACCTTGTGTACGTATACACCGATACAACATACCTTAGACTTAAAAATCCTTGCAAGACTCCTACATATTGCCTGTACAATCGTAATTGTGACCTTCTTACTTGGATTTCGTGTTGTAGCATCAGTTTGAAGTGTGTACGTGATTGTGTTGGTTTTGGGGGCGTTTTAGATCGACGTTTAGTTCTAATGAGCCGGGCAGGGGATGTCTGGCCTTGTCTAGCTGGATTTAGCGTATAATCGTTCAAGTCGCTTACAAGTCTATGGATGCAAACATCCTGTGACAGCCGATTGGCGAAAGAGGTAAGTTTTCGGATATGTAAATGTGTAACTATACACATGGCCTACCGCGCGTGGTCACCAGCCAATCACGGAGAAATAGTACGTACTACTAGGGCGGCACTTGCTGGATGACTTGTTCTAGTGCACTGAAATTATTTATTAGCACGTATCTGACGTGCAGATACGCGGGATTAGATATAGAGTCGTACGCTTATGGCACAGCCCTAAGCGCAGACCAACTCAGGGTGTCAGCCCTAGCCAGGTCCGCGATCCTCCAGAACCAACAAGCCTCGAGAATTCATCTCGAAATACTTGAGATCTACTACAAGTGACCATTTGGTCCTGATTCTAGGCCCCCTTATTCATGTAACGTGATAGAACTCGTGGACGTTCAATCGTTCCATTCGTTCCGAGCCGGAGCTTGCTATGGAGGCTTGACCTTGCACTATAGTTACATTTACCCTAGCTGATTTGATACCAGCTTACGGCTCGACACCTATATTGTGAGCAATTATTACTTGATCTTTGCTTGCCATTCTACTAGGTTGTCAATTTGTAATGGGAGACCAACACGAGAAAGATCAACTACGTAGTATCTTCATATTAAGATTGACAAGTCAGCCTATTTCGTTTTTGGAAGAATACATCAATCTTCCATTGATCAAGATTTCATGTTTTTTGTCAATTCTATCTTATCAAACCCCTGGGGCTGCCAGACCTGAGGTAGTTCATGCTCTATCTCGGTGGCTTCAGCCTTCGGTTCCCAAGAATCCGAATAGTTCATAAGCCACTCTACCTAAATTCAGCCATTTCAGCCATAAGCCAGGAGACTTTGAGCCAATTTGGATAGTGTGATTGTATATTGAGCTACCACAGCCCGTAAAGCTACTCCGACTACCCTTTAGCACGGCGCCATTGCCACCTCATTAGGTAAATTGGCTTGAACCGTGAGATCCGAAGTATGAACTAGAAACGCCACCAACAATCAGCAGGTGGCATGGAGTCATGGATTGTATACTAGTCTGAGGAGCGTGGTGGGAAATGTTAGATCTAAGGTATGATCTAATTTCGTATTTCCAACATTGTAACTCCAACCCTAAGATGACCCATGATGAGTGACTAGTTGGGTTGGATAGACACTTTGGCCCTTGACCAGACGTTGAGTCCGTTAGATGGACGCTCCTGGCGAAAAGAAAATGTATAAAGTCATGGTCAACTCCCCCCTTCGAATAAGATACTTTCTACATCAACATTCCAGTCAACTTCCTATCAAGCGATTGCAACAATCAAAGGTCTGGTACCTACACGTTCCTTCAAAACACGCTCCTTAGAAACAACATCACTCCTTTTTGACAAAAGAATTCCAATTTTTTGATACTTCATACCAAAATTCAAAATGATTGCCAAGTCTGTTCTCGCAATTACTGCCCTTGCTGGCGCTGCTTATGCTGCCACCGGCGAAACTGTCACTGCCTCCGGCCTGGCTGTTACTACCATCAACGATGAGGATGGTATTGGTGCTGGTGTCGACTCCTACACTTTTTACCAGGGCGATGGTACTACCGCCGATGGTTGGCCGTCTACTGATGACTGGTGAGTTTGTCATTGCTGACAGTGATGCTCGAAGAAAGTTGAATGCTAATATACCATCTTATAGGGTTTCCTTCAGTGAAATGTATGCCCAAAGAGTTCCAGCTTCACCTTATCATATTAAACCTGTAAACCACTAAAACTGTCCACAGGTTCGAAGCCAACACCGCATCCATGCTCGTCGGCTGCGCTCAGTACGGTGTCACCGATGACTCCACCGACGAAATCGACAACATCCAAACCGCCATCGAAGCCATCGCCGCCGAAACCTACGTCGACCACCGTTTTATCCTAGCCATTATCATGCAGGAATCTACCGGATGCGTTCGCGCACCCAGCTCAATCGGTTCCGTGACCAATCCCGGTCTCATGCAAGACCACGACGGAGCCTCCACCTGCAACGATGGAAGTACCGTTCAGAGTCCTTGCCCCGAGAGCGAGATTGAGGGTATGATCAGTGAAGGAAGTAAGTACAACCTGCTCCGTACAAGGTTTTATCAATATGAATTTAGAATACCGGATACTGACGACGATATGTGCATAGCTGCCGGAACAGAGACCGGTGATGGCCTCGCAAACTGCCTCAACGAGGCCAATGCCACTGGTGCTGAAGCTTTCTACCGTGCCGCTCGTATCTACAACTCCGGCTCTGTCGATGCTTCTGGTGACCTTGGTGTTGGTGTTGGTACTCCTTGCTACGCAAGTGACATTGCCAACCGTCTCACTGGCTGGGTTAGCGCTGCCAGCAGCTGCACCCTTTAAGGGTCAGTGTTCGGTTTGACTTCACTGTACAGAATACAAGATATAAAAGACATTGCTGGTTGCGCAAAAGTCTTTTTTTGTTGCTCACTTGTTTATGTTTAAAATTGTGCTTAGATTTGATATCCGTTTAGCAGCCTAGTTGCTGCATTACGCTCGCTTCGATGAAGATTTGACTGGATTTTTACTGTACATATTGTTGGTTTCTTTCTTCCACGGGTGATTCGAACTTCCATCTCGAATCAAATTCGATGTATATATTTTTTCTCAGATCATGTTTTATGATCGGGGATTCCTCAAGTGTTCTTGTCTATATTTTATTATCTTCACACATTCAACCTTGTTTTCTAGTAACCACATTCGATGTTTTCACTCCATAAACAATTTTTTTCAGGACATATACAAAGACAGAGAACCAATCAAACCCAAGCTTACACTGTAACAATTTGAGGTAGTACTGGAACCGATAGGTGCATCTGCCACGTTCACCTGGCTTCACGTGGCGCAGTTGACCGTTTCAGGAGATCCGGCCCGCTCCAGCCCTAAACGGAACACTGTTTTATCGGATTTGATCATGATCTGCAAGGGCTTGAACTATACAAAGTATTGTGTTCTGACCGTTATCCCATATTCAGAGTCATATCATCTTTGATATCTAAGATGAATATAACGACGTCGCTGAATGGTATTTATTCCTTAGGCAGATAGAGCAATGCCGGCGGCGCCGATCGCAGATGCCGGCCTTTTGGACCCCAAATCACAAACACGCCTGATGTGCTTTATCCGGTGTTTGAATATTTAATTATGGTCACACCTAGGTACTCGCTTCAAACGATCTGATACAAAGATTTTTTTATAGGTGAATTTGGTGTCTCCGTAAGTAGAACTTGAGTGTAGTGGACTGTATACCTAAATGATCATATACAACAGACTCCAGTCAGTCGTGAGAATGCTGCACATATGCCACTTCAATGTTAAAATCGGTCTGATGTATGAGTAAATACTACGTAGTCAAGAAGATGTTAATGCATGATCACTCGAAATTTGCAGACAGGGGAGTGATATCCGTGTAGCGATTTCGTGTTTCGACAGCGTTGAAAACATTACTTACAAACTCGTGTTTTATGAGTAAAAGATTTACCTTCGAGTGCTCCTCATCTATACATAAAGCCCTATGTGTGTACAAGTTTGTAAGTAGATTTTTTCAATACTACCAAACAAACGAATTGCTGTGCAGATATTATTTACCTTTCAAATATGATTTTATCCAGAGTACACGCTTGAGCGAGTGTTCAACAAATAGCCGAATTCGGCGGGACCCATATTCCCATTTAGGAAATTATGCAAATCTTGACTTGCACCTCGTGTTCATCGATCGAAGAGCGTACCAGTAGATGTTTGCAGATCGAAGACTTAAATAAATGCTCTTACCCCATACTCCGATCTGGGTAAGTCTGCAATATATATACGTACGTAGCTGAAGCCTCGGTGCAGCTGAGATCACGCTCTTAGTCAACTGCCGAGTTTTGACGTACGGTACATACTCTCAGGCCTCAAAGGATTTGAGCTACCTGTTAATTCAAGCAGGTCAGCAGATTGCAGAGATTTGAGCAGTGTAGTAAGCAACACTCCGTAAGTCCGTCTAGTTAATTTAACTAGCCAAGGTGTTAAATTGCTAATCTTCTCGGATGCTACCTTAACAAAGCCCTATTTCGCTGTTTCAGCCGGGGCGGATCGCCATCTGGCCAATGGAGGTATGTTTTGACCCCTGAGTTGATGGCCGGGGACCTATAATTCAGTAGATGTTTAGAAACTACGTACCCACGCAATGACACTGCATGATAGCCACTAGCCACAAATTATACCTAAGAAGTAGAAAGGTTTGTGACGAAAACCTTCTAAATTCAAGTACCAGGCTGAAGTTCCAGCTGGGCCGACACCACCCAAATACTAGAATAGGTAATGGAAGCCTTTTTAGCTTTGATACGTAAATCGGCCAGCGTTGCGCAAAAGGGAAACTGGTCTCCACGATCGAAAATTGAGCTGAGTCCAGTCCTTGAATGTTGAATCATTTTGATGCCTATATATGTTGTAGCTGTGCCCGGGTGCTCTGGTATGTTGATCATTAGGGCTTCCGGATTCTGCGGTCTGAATTCGCTCTGACAGCACCATTGATTCATTGAGAGCATTTCTTTAATCGTTTTTGGGTTATTGAGAGACAGTCTCTTATATATTCTTTATATCTTTTTTGTTTCATTGTAGACTGCCGAGAGTTATGGCCAAACTTCTGGTCTCTCTGCTGGCATTGCCGTTTTTGGCGGGCGCCCTTCCCGCAGACGGATTTGCGGCACGGGCAGATCGCAGTCACAACGCCGCAACTTTCAACGTTTCGCAGTTTGTCCCTGACGACTCGTACAAGCCTCAGAAGACGTACGTTTCACTATCATGATTATGCATTGATTTCGGCTAATTTTTGATCTAGTGGAATCCCATTCACATTGCTCGATACTTCCATTCAGCCATGGGTTAAGCTTAACCAGCCATCAAAGACAGCCGCCGCTGCGGAGATTGCTGCTGCGACTGCTTGCACTCCTTTGACAGCAGCAAATCCATCCACTTGGTGGTACGAAAGCATTACCCATGATGGGTTGTCGTCTTTCATGTCTTCGGAATATAGGAGCGAGTATTCTGTGTTCCGTAATGTCGTGACCGACTATGGCGCAGACAACACTGGTGCTACTGATGCATCTGTTGCTATTCAGAACGCTATTAACGGTATGTATTTATCCTGTCATTGCCTATTCCTCAGCTGACATATTCAGCCGGTCCCTCAAATGGTGGCCCTGCCAGAGGCTCCGGAAGCTACGGCACAACTGGTCAACCCGCTGTGGTCTACCTCCCTGCTGGAACTTACTTGATGTCCGGCAGTCTCCAACTGCTTGTTGGAACCGTACTTGTCGGTGATCCCATCAATCCCCCAACTCTCAAAGCTGCTTCCAGCTTCCCCAATGATCATATCATCTATGCCAAAGACCCGAACTATGGTGGAACCATCAACTTCTACATCGGCATCAAGAACATCATCATCGATTCCACAGCAGTTGACGGCGCAACAAGTATTGCGCTTCTCGACTGGACCGTTAGTCAGGCTACCCAGCTGGCCAACGTTGTCTTCAACATGCCCGATTATTCCACTGGTCACGTTGGTGTCACTTCACAATACGACTCCAACAGCAACATCATCCTCAACGACCTGACTTTCAACGGTGGTGCGTACGGACTGAAACTCTCCGGCCAGCAATGGATTCTCAAAAACATCAAGACAAGCGGCACTACCACCGGTATCTCTGCCGGCGGTTTCAGCGTCGTTTGTCAGGCATGCTCCTTTCAATATGCCGCAACCGGTATTGATGCCACAGGCGTATCCGGTACTGTCACTGTGATTGACTCCTCTGGATTGGATCTTGGTGTCTTCCTAAAGGGCACGAACAGCGGTGGTGCTGGCAATTCTGTGGTTCTTGAGAATGTTTCGTACAGCGGAACTACCGTTCAAATGAGCGGTAGCACGGTTTTGTCGGGCAGTGTTACTGATACTTGGGTTTACGGTGACTTGGTAAGATTCATCCACCACATCTCGTAAATATCCGTGCTGATATCGTATTAGTATTCCAGCGGCAGCTCTAGCGGTGGCCGCGTCACTGGTCAAACCGTGACAACTCCTCGCTCTTCCTCACTATTGTCTGGCGGCAGCTACTTCATCACAGAGAAGCCTCTCACATTCCAGGAATACTCAGTCGACCAGGTCCTCAACATCAAAACCGTGTCCGGCTTGCCCGTTTATGGTGACGGTGCTACCGACGACACTGCCAATATCAACTCTATCCTGTCCCAATACGCTGGATGCAAAGTCATTTATTTCCCCGCTGGAACTTACATTGTGACTAACACTATTCTCATCCCGGCCGGCTCGCGTATTTATGGTGATGCGTATGGAACAGCTATCTCGGCCATTGGCTCCAACTACTACAACCCTGATTCACCGGGCATTATGGTTCAGGTCGGAAATTCGGGCGATGTCGGTGTTGCTCAGATTGTCGATATGATTTTCACGGTTGCCGATGTTCTTCAAGGCTGCAAACTGGTAAGTGTCTTCTCGAACTAATGGAGATATCGTATTGACTCTTGTCTAGGTCGAAGTGAACATCGCAGGCTCCAGCCCTGGCGACGTCGGATTCTGGAACTCCCACTTCCGTATTGGCGGCGCTGCAGGTAGCAAAGTCGAAACGAACTGCGGCGGTAGTCCCGATCAATGCAAAGCAGCCTGGGGTCTGATCCATCTCACCAGCACATCCTCTGCCTACATTGAGAATATGTGGGGATGGACTGCAGACCACGACTTGGACGGAGGCAATGGACAGACCATCTCAACTGGCCGCGGTATGCTTGTAGAGGCTACCAAGGGAACGTGGCTCGTGGGCACGGCTATGGAGCATCACACCTTGTACCAATATAACTACAACGGAGCACAGAACGTCGTTTCTACTTTCCAGCAAAGGTAATCCTTTCCCATCCCTACCTATATATTTAAACGTAACGACAACTGACTCGAACTACAGTGAAACACCCTACTGGCAAGGCCCCGGCAACGACATCGCCCCCGTCCCCTGGAGCGCCAACCTCATCACCTCCGACCCGAGCTTCCAGTCCTGCGCCTCCGGCGACAGTCTCTGCGGCATGGCCTGGTTTGAGCGCATCTCCGACTCGTCAAACCTGTTTCTGTACAACGGTATGGTATGGACATTTTTCAACAATAATGGTGGTTGCAATGGCGATTGCCAGCAGAATGCGATCAACATCCTTGATTCGAGCGCGCTGTACATCTATGGGCAACAAGTAAAATCTGTGACGAATATTTTCTTAGAGAGTGGTGCGGCGATTGCGACGGAGAGTGCGAATGGTGGTGGTTGGGGAGGGAATATTGCTGCTTATTTGCGTGATTCATAGATATCTACTGAGGTAGGTATCGCACGATATAGGCAAGAATGAAAAGATGTACATACTATTGAAGATAAGCATAATGAAAACAGCACTTCTGTTTTTGTTCAAAGAGCAATAAATTTGTTCCTATATAGTACATTATTTCCTTTCTATGAAACAGCCTAAACACCGACCCTCCAACCCAGTCATCGCATCATATCCAGAAAAAAATCAAGAGTTGTTATAGTAATACATCGAGGAAAGAAGAACATAAATGCCAGAACTAAGCAGAATCATCTTCGGCGTAGCTGACCTTTTTCGCTCGTCGACTGCGACGTGCCGGCGTAGATGCTGTAGATGGTGTCGGTAGAGGGTCGGATGAAGGATCAGGAGACTTGCTCTGTGCAGCTGCTGAATTTTCGTCAGAGCTTGAAGTAGACTCACTACTCGCTTCGGATTTTCGCCGTTTTCTGGGCGTCGTCGCTTTCTTCGTTGGTTTCTTAGCTGGCGATTTTTTTGGCGTGCTGCCTTTCGCTTTTGCTTTGGACGACTTCTTTGCTGGGCTGGCTGCAGCTGTCGGCTCAACGATTTCAGTATCTTCCCCAACAGCAGTATTCTTCCGCACAATAACCCTTTTCTTCGGCCTCAACCACTCCTCGTGTCCCGGCGGCCAATATACCCTCCTCTCCGGTCCACCCATACTAACTTCCTCCAACGGAATACTCGGCGGAGGCGGAGTCAACTGCGCCAAATCAATATAATCGCCCGACTTCTTCGTCTTCTTAGGCGGTTTCCACGGCTTATTCTCATCTTCACGGACGTGAGGTACCAGCTCGCCAATATTCTCGTAACCTGGTAACTTGTATTTGCGCATTAATTCAAAGACGGCTTGTTCTTTATCCTTGGCTTCGATCATGAGATCCATTGTCGGGTCGCAAGGCGGCAAAGTGTATACACGAGGGTTGTGTTTGCGTCGTTGACGAGGCGTGATTGCTGTAGGCTCTGGTTCGGAGTAGTGCATTTTCTGAGTTATGCCCTTCCGTGACCAGGTCGCGCGTATCCGGTCGTACAATTGCATGATATCGAGCGTCCCTTCGCGCAGTTTATCCGAGTCGAAGATGATGTTGTGATGATGATAGTCGAGGACAAGAGGAATGTTGAGTTCTTCGCAGATGGGTAGCAGATCATGGACAGACCAGCTCACGTCGTCATTCTCTAGGACGATGCGGTTTTTGATATCCTGAGACAAGCCTTTGTAGTTCTCGCGGAATCTGTCTAGGGTTGCAGCTTTGTCGCCAAAGACGCCGCCCATGTGTAGAATCATGACGGCGTCGCGGTTTTGTTGCGGAGGTAATTTGAGTAGCGATAACAGCTCGGAATGGAATTCGAGGTCCCGAATAGAGCTTTCAATGACTTCCTTTCGTGGTGACCCTAGTTGAGTAAATTGACCCGGATGCATGGTCAACCTATGACCAAGCTCTGCAGCGACTCGCCCAGCTTCAGCCAATACTTCCGAAGCAAACGGCGCCAATTTATATCCATATATCTCATGGCTCGCAAACGGGAACATCTCGCTGCTCAGTCGTAAAAACTTGATCCCGTAGTTGTCGTTCCATCGCAACATCTTTACAATATCTCGCGCATTGGCCAACCCCAGCGCCTCGACGTACGCTTGGCCTCGCGCATGGTCCGCGGGTTGTTCGCGATCGGGGCGGTTCTTGGTCGCATGAAAAGGTTGCGAAGGGTCTTGCAGCGGATGACGGTTTTCAAGAATTGACGCTATCCGACATGTCCGAGAACTGAAAACCGGGGGGTTGGCGTATCGTAGGTAGGTGCAAAGACAAGCATATCCTAATCGACCTTTCCAGGGTAGGGGCAAGTAGTCACTATTCACCGGAGGGGGTCGCTCCAAAGCTTCCTTGACCTCTTCGACTTCGGCGGGCACGTCTTCATCCGACTCGGGATCTAATGTCGCCGCATTTTTCTTGCCCGGACTCGGCACGGATTCTAGAACATTTGTAATCGCTGATAGAGAGGAATTGGCACTGGCGGCTGGCGCGGCGGGGGAGGCAGTCGTGGTGGTGGCGCTCGAGGTATGTAGGGAACGAGTTGCTCTGACAGCGGCCGCACGCGTGGTTGACCGTGCCATGATCATACCAGCCGTTTGTACTGGTGCTGCGGTCAAACAGGGTGTTGCGACAACAGAGATAAGGCGCGAGAAGGCATTTGTAGAATTTGCGATTGAAGCTAGGGCAACGAGTCGCAGGTGTGACGTGGGGCTGGCAGAGACGAATTCCTTGGTCAGCATGCTCGACGATTTTGATTTTGCCACTGCTGGCATGGCGTTGCCCTCGCCTTTGCCTCCATGCGATTGAGAGAGCTGTCGAAGTGCCGGGCGATCATGGCGCGCGCATTCCGCGACTTTGTAGAAATGCAAGGCATGGCGACGATCAAAGGGTCTAGGCGGCCACCAGCGATGGAGTGAGAGGGACTTCATTCATTAGATAAACCTGGCTGTCATTGAGAAAGTAGACACAATGACAACTGGAACGACGTCACATCTTTGTCGCGGCTTTTAGCAGTGGATGTAAGCATCAAGAAACAAGGAGGGTTATTCGCGGGTATTCCACGCGTCTTGGGCTAGCGCGATTCAATCTAAATCGAGGGGCTTGGAGATCGAATGTTTAATTGGTGTGACGATGATATGTTCCTTTCGTTGAAATGAATGATTTTTCGACGCGACTTTACTCCAGAGTTACTGTTCTACAAAGAGTAATTAGAAGTTTACAATCGGTGACCTCAGCTGGATGAAACATCCGAAAACACTCTAATGAATGTACCCATTTCGTCTCACAGAACAGTCCTAATCTGACGGATCTCCTAAGGAGTTAGTTGAAATTTATCGTCTCATGATCCGAGGACATATTATCGATGTAAAAATATCATCGCCAAGAACCGCGAAACTCGGGTGTTGTTTCGAACGGCGAATAGCCTCCTCCTGACCTGGCCATCTGTGCAGAATACCACCTCGGTGGATGCTGTTTCGATTGAATGTCCCCTGATTAAACATCGCTAAATCACTTATGACCTGTCATTCTGCGCGGAGTACTCCGTAGAGAGGCAGTCTGAAGAAGAGTATAGATCACCGCCAGCCAATCAGTCGACCTTGGCGGTTAGATGCTAAGCACTCCGCGTTTCAGGCTCTCTCTCGGCCAGTCAATCATCGCTTGCGTTCCAGTGCCCTAAAAGTCTGTTCCTGGATCAGTAGACCCCTCATCCTTGACGATTGGCTCGGTTGATGCGGCTCGCATCGGTCGTCACATCCCTGCTGAAACGTTTGTATATGTTGGAAACAGAAACGTTGGAGGTAGAGAGGCGGCGACTCTTGAGTTGCTATTGTGTTGGACGATCTTTGCTGATGGATGTCGGCATGAAAAAAGGAACAGGCCTCGTTAAATCCCCTATTGGTGTTTCTTCTGTTTTGGAATGTACTCGTCAGACAAGCTTCTGGTGAGGTTGGCGGGGATGCCCACCACCAATGTTCATCCATTCCAGCGAGTGGATGGATGTCAGGCGGGTTGTTTAGTAGAAACAAGAGGTGGATAATCACTTAATAAGTCGCAGAAGCATGGCTGTATGATTAGAAAGATAAAGAGCCTCAGTGCCCCGAGAAGAAATAAAGAAAAAACTCGTCGAGGAAACATCCATCAACTGCCCGCAGTTTCAGGCACCACTCCTTCCTGTTTTGGTAAGTCTTTGTATACGTTTCCTTCTGTTTTTCCCTCCTCACCCTCTCTGCTGTCTTCTCCCTTCACGCAACACCCCAAGACAATAGCTTTGGCTAGTCATTCCTTCAAACGATTCATTCGTTCATCCTTTTTATGCCCATTGCCATTCCCTTCTAGCCTGACGTGTATACATCCATTCTCTTCATTCTGCTCAAATTTGGAATAGCAAGTTGCTAACTGACACAATACTCAGACCAACTCTACTTTCCTTCTTTTCACAAACACTGTCTAGCCCTGGTTGGCATTCAGTATTTACTCTCATCAGAGTCTTAAAGTACCTTTTTATTCCCATATCCAACATCCAACATGAAGAGCACATTCGCTATTTGCGCCTTCCTGGCTGCTACGGTCTCTGCACACATGCAGATGAGCAATCCTTATCCTATTCGAAGCCCTCTCAATCCTAACGGCGACGAAAGCAAGAAAGATTATTCCTACACCAGCCCTCTGGACGCCTCGGGATCAAACTTTCCTTGCAAAGGCTACCAAACCGACGCGTTTGTTTCAGTTGCAACCTACAAGCCTGGCAGCCAGTATGATCTGTCACTGACCGGTAGCGCTACGCACGGTGGCGGCTCCTGCCAAATCTCTCTGTCCTACGATACTGGCAAGACTTTCACTGTTATTCAGTCCATGGAGGGTGGCTGTCCTTTGACTTCCAATTATACTTTCACTGTTCCCAGTGACGCACCTTCTGGCCAAGCTCTACTTGCCTGGACATGGTTCAACAAAATTGGTAACCGTGAGATGTACATGAATTGTGCCCAGGTGACCATCGGGGGATCCTCAAGCAAGCGTTCCCATGTTCGCGATATGATGGTCTCTCGTGCCGATACTGCGTTCAGTGCTCGTCCCCCAATTTTTATTGCCAACGTGAAAGGTCCTGGTGGATGCACTACAATTGAAAGTCTGGAGGTCAACTTTCCCGAAGCAGGCCCTAATGTTGTAGGTGGTGTTACTGGCACTGGATACACCTGCACTGGATCTGCCGATTTCCTTGGCGATGGATCCTCAAGCAGTTCATCCACCAGTGGTTCATCTGGTTCCTCTGGCTCCTCTGGAACGTCTGGCTCTGGCACATCTATCCCAGCTGCCGCAGCAACCTCGGCTACCAGCACAACAGCTCCAGCTGTTGCTACTGTCGGCGCTTCATCCGCTTCAGCCCCTGCTACCACTCTTGTGACCAGCACAAGCGCGCCAGCTACCAACACAATCTTGCCATCTGCAAGCAGCACAGCGCCCAAAGTCGTGAGCTCGGGTACGGCCACAAGTGGAGAGGCCTGTTCTAGCAACGGAGCTATAGTCTGCGGTGCTGATGGTACCACCTGGTCCATGTGCAATCAGGGGGCTTTGACTTATATGGGCTCCGTCGCTGCCGGAACTACCTGTTCGAACGGTTCTATCTCCAAGAAGTAACCTGTTCATTTAGTCACTGCCTTGGAAAAAGTGCCTGGACACAACCACTTGCACTTTGTTTACACTACCTTTGATTTCTACTCCTGCGTTGTTGGAGTCATTTGGTGTTATGATGTTTAATGATGTTCGACGAGTGGCGGGKCCTCTCGTTAAAAAAAAATGTTAAATTAACAATTTTGATTTATGATTGACGGTTGCATGGTCGGTTGGCGGTTGTCTTACATTTCGGACACGTTTTTGTTTAGGTAGAGGGAAAAAACTTGGAAACAAATCCATCATGACTCAGTGATGAAATTAGAGATAAGTTGACTCATCTGGGTAAATTATTATATCATAGTAAAACATCTAATATTAATACACGCATAATCGTTGAAACAAAACACAATGTATCCGTCTCACATCGACCTTCTCTTCAAATAAGAGAAAGATAGGCTATTGCTTCCTCTCATCATCACTCCAATCCAACAATTCCAACAGCTTCTCCTCATCCATTTTCTTCTGCTGCTGCTGCTGTTCCGCCTCAGTCTGTTGTCTCTGCTTCCTCTTGCGCGCATCGCGACCCCATTCCAACACTCCACTTGCCCTAATCTTCTCCGCAAAGTCTTCTTGATCGCTATTCTCGTACTCGTCGGTCTTCACTTTCGATTCCTTTTTATTCGTCTCGCTGCCAGAAGTAGCAGCCTTCTTGCCGCTCTTCGCCTCTGACACTTTCCCCTTCACAACTTCCTCTTTCTTCTTCTCTTCCTCAACACCAGCCTCACTCTTTGCGCCAACCCTCAAACTATTCCCATCCTTCTTCGGCTTCTTAAGTCCCTCCGCTTCCAATTGTTTATCCTCTTCTTCCTTTTTCTTCTTCTGCTCTTCCTCCTCCTTGGAAGTTTTGCGCTCAAACCACCATTTGAAAAACATTTCGATAGCGGGTCGTAGCAAGATGTAACCCGCGACAATAACGATTATGCGTAGCCAGTGGCGCACTTTGGGCGTGCCGATGTAGTCTTGGAAGTCATGGAGGGATTCGAGGGTGTATTCTTGGAGGGAGTTGAGGAGATCGGTTAGGAAGGCGACAGGGTCTGTTGTTGTAGTTGTCATTTTGGCGGGTGTGTTTGATTAATTGATATAGTGAGAGGTATGGTATTTTATAAAGTAAGAAGACAGAGGGGTGTGGTATGTTTTATATGGAGTTGAGGTTGAGGTCGAGGGAAGGTCCCACCTGCCAAATATTTTTTAGCCTCGTCCGAGCTTCCCGCCCGCGCTGTCTCCGGCTTGCCGATTGCCGTTCTTTCCTTTTCCTCTCCCATCGTTGCAAATGTATTCCCAAGTATGCTGCTCTCAGACTTTCAACCACAAGCCAAAATGGCAAGCCCAATGGCTCAACCAGGCTATTGCAGCCCGGTACTAGATCAAGATCATACGTGAACATGCTAATTTACTAGGCGTTCGTCGACCACGAAGACGAGCGAACAGAAACACCATGCCCTGGCAGGATGAGAACCGAGCATCAATGCCTTGATGGTTGATATTTGTACAAGAAAGGAGACAGTACAAGCGCTCGGCCATCACAGGCAGACAAACGATCAACAGTCTGACATCATTGCCACAGTTGGCCGCGTAATCAACCTTAACAGCGTTTCAGGCCCTTTCAACACCACACTCAACTCAACTACTTATACAGACTCGTCCACAGGTACAATCAACAACCAAACATCATATAAGTTCTATTCAACATGGGAGTCGGCCAAAAAATCCTCAAACGCCTCGGCGTAAAATCCTCGTCAAATTCTTCAACAACATCACATCCGCCGCCAGTCCCTCCCCATCCAAACCCTCCAGTCTGGTCACCCACAACCGCCCAAGGCACCGCACCCACGCAATCCGCCAGCCTCATAATCCACCCGGACGAAAGTGACATCTCAACCGACAGGTTCAACGGCACCTACATCCGCCTCGCCCGCTGTTCCAACGGCACAATCCTCGCCGGCTTCACATGGCGCGAAGGCGGCCGAATGGACGCCCTCCGTATCCTCAAGATATCGCGTAGTCTCGACGGCGGACAGTCATTCCACGACTTCAGCGAAGTCCACCGCGGCCACGGCGAGATCGACAACCTTCACATTCTCGAAATTGCACCCGAGGGCCACATCCTCGCCGCTTTTCGTAATCATGACTTTGGCCATAATCGTGCCGGCGATTTAGCAGGGATCACGCATTTCCGAATCACAGTATTCGAGTCGAGAGATGGCGGCGCAACGTGGCGGTATTCATCAGAGGCAGTGCAAAAATCGGATCCGCCGCTGGGCGTCTGGGAACCGTTTATGCGGTTGGGTCTGCAAGGGGAGGTGCAGCTCATATATTCGCATGAATTTGCGCCGGACGATCAGCGTACGATGCTAGTCAGTTCATATGACCGTGGAAAATCATGGTCTCAGCCCCGTTGCATTGAAGGGTATCAAGACCGGTTCCGAGACGGTATGACGGGGATCACGCAAACAGTCGATACAGCGACGGGCCAGATTGTGCTGGTAATGTGCTTTGAGACAACACGGTACGCGCCCCATTTCAATGTCGAGGCGGCTGTTTCGTACGATGATGGCGCGACATGGCTGCATCGTCATCAGGTGTACACGCCGCGACGAAAGGGGCATAATGCGGGTGCACCGCAAATCGCGTCCTTTGGAGATGGGTCAATGGTATGCGTGTTTATGACAGATGATGATGCCGAGCAGGTGAAATGGATACATAATGCGGCTGTCAAAGTATGTTTTGGCACTGCGCCACACGCCGGAAGGATTGTGTGGAGTGATCCTGTGGTTGTGTCGCCCGCGTCCAGTTTTTGGCCGGGTGTCATGGCGTTGGATGAGAGGAGGGCGTTGGTTACGTATGAGCATGGAGGGCCGAGGGGGAGGACTGTCGTTAGGCCTTATTAACTCTCTTTACTCTTACTTGACTCTTTTCCTCAAGGAAACACTATCGATAGCTTAGTTGCAAAAAATTTTTCATTCCATCCCGATCCTAAGAAATAGGTACAATGCTAATGCAACAAACTCCCAGAGACATAACAATCCAACATCTTATTCTAATTCCTAGCATCAATCACCCGAAAGAGTCCACATCCCCTCCTTCGATCAAAGTCAGGTGGAAAGAAATCAAGGATTCTTCTGCCCATCGTCGAGCGTCAACTTCTTCTCCAGCTGCGTTGCCGTTGCCGTCGCAGCTTCTTCTGCCGCCGCTGGTGCTGTTCCTTCTTCGGCAGCTTTCTTAGCAGCAGCAGCCTCTTTCTTGAGTCGTTTCTTCTCCTTCTCCTTCTCCTTTGCTAGCTTTTTGGCGGCAGCCTTTTCGGCTTCAAGCGCTTTCTGGCGTTTGATTTCCTCGCCACCAAAGGCTTCGCGCCATTCTTCGACTTTAGTAGGTGGGATTAGTGAGAATAGCAGCTTTGATTCACCGAGTTTATGGCCTGGTTTCAAGGCATCAGTGACCCATTTATCGGAGATACGGGGCTCTGGTTGGGCGCCGAGTTGCTCAAAGATTGATTTCGAGGTGGACGGCATAAAAGGCGCAAGTAAGCTGGCCAGTAAGTGGATGTGGTTGAGCGCGATGTTGATGACGGCGGCGCAGCGGTCGGGTTCTTCGGTGAAGAGGCGGTTGTCAAGTTTATTGTCTTGGAGCAATTTGTTGCCCAGGGAGGAAATGTGCATGATGTCGTTGAGGGCGGCGCGCATTTTGGTGGCGTCCATAGAGGTGGTGTAGGAGGTGAGGTAGGCGTTGACTTGCTTCTCGTGTTCGGTGAGAACAGCCTTGGCTGCTTCTTCGGAATATGCGGGGATGGTTCCGTCCATTTTGGCGATACAGAATTTGGTGACACGCGCGACGAGATTCCCCAAGTTCTTCAAGAGTTCGTTGTTATTGGTACTGACGAATTCGTCCCATTTGAACTCGGTGTCGCTGGATTCGGGTCTTCTAGACAGCAAGTAGAATCGCCAGATATCCGGTCCAATACCCGTATCCTTAGCACTTGTGCCAAATACACCAACACCCTTGGACTTGCTGAATTTACCGCCTTCATAATTGAGGTACTCCGTAGCCGAAATCTTGTGCACTTGCGTCCACTCCATGCCTGAGCCAAGTTGAGAACCGGGGAAGATGATGCTGTGGAAGGGCACGTTGTCCTTGCCCATGAATTGGAACAGCGAAACCTGCTCGGGCTGTTTCCACCATTGCTCCCATTTCTTGCCCTCGAGATTGTCTCCATCGGTGTAATTGGCGGTGATGGAGACGTAACCGATACAAGCGTCAAACCAGACGTAAAAAACCTTGTTCTTATAAGCCTCTTCATCGAGACCCTCAATGCCTGTCGGGATCGGTACACCCCATTTAATATCACGAGTGATAGCGCGAGGCTTCAATCCACGATCGATCCATGACTGCACAATAGAGCTAGTATTGGTGCTCCAATCATTCTCCTTGCTGACTTTCTCAAACCAGGGCACGATCTTGTCCTTGAGAGCATCTAGGCGCAGATAGAGATGTTTCGTCTTGCGCTTTTCGGGTGTAGCGCCATCAAGTTTGCAGCGAGGGTTAATCAACCATCCCGTAGCTCTAGCCTCAACATCTTGCTCCTCACCATCCTCCCCATTTTCTTTCGCATCAGGCTCTAGTGGATCCAACAAATTACCACACTTGTCACATTGATCTCCACGAGCACCCGGATCCCCGCAGATACTGCACTCGCCTTCCACAAATCGATCCGCCAGGAAAGAAGCATGGCCCTCTACAGGACAGTATGGCTGGGKAGTCTCTCGCTCCTCAATATACCCGTTATCCCACAGACCGCGGAACACGTCTTGGACAATCTTGGTTTGATGCGCGGTGGGCGTGCGGCCGAAAATATCGAACTCAATGTTGAACCAATCGTAGATACCCTTGTGAATAGCATGGTATTTCGCGCAGAGTTCTTCCGGTGTTACGCCTTCTTCGAGGGCTTTGGTTTCGGTGGCAGTTCCGTATTCATCCTGCTTGTATTAGCGCTCATTCGTTCAATACGTGAATGAAAAAGCGGCGACTAATATACTTACAGAACCACAGATATACAGGGTCGGAAAGCCGCGTGCCCTGTTGTAGCGAGCAAAAACATCTGCGGGGAGCACACTACCGATTATATTTCCTAGGTGGGGAACATTATTGACATAGGGCAGAGCGCTAGTAATAAGAATATTTCGCTCGCCAGGAATTGGCAATGTAGGCTCTTTTGTCGCCATGGTGGTCGATGTCTGCTGCTACTGTAACGGAAGAGAAGAAATACCAGCGTGGATTGTATCTTCTCTGGAGGGCAAAAGGAAGACGCCCTGTGACCGATGACTCAAACAGAAGAAATGCGGGGCAGAAAAATGAGCTCAGATAAGGGAAATCATCCACACCGCCTTCCGTGTTTGGGCATGCAAGGGGATATTAGCCCTAGCCCTAGCCCTAAGTCCATTGTCAACATGTCTGTCAGGCCTCAGATGACCAATTTCAAATCCCACTTTTTAATAGCGAATTTGAGATGTAGAGAAGCCAAATCTACCAGCAGAGTTGCAATCCATCAACGACCAGCTGCAACAAGTGTCGAAAGAGTACAATGAAGCGAGCCCATCCGAAAACAAGGGGCGAGCATCGGAACTCCGAATCAAGCTCAACGACCTACGCAAGCAGGCAGACCAGGGAGGCACCACGCACGGCACATTAAAAGCAATTTGCCATTTTGAAATGTGGATCGAGTACATAATTACACAAACCGAATTCTATACGGCGAGGGTCACAGGGATGTGCTGCATGGATGGTTTAAATCGGACGCAGTTGGAGATATTCAACCTGGCGACATCGCTTACATTTCATATGACTGGGCGCATCTGGGAAATCAACTGCACCGCTAACTTCCGATTAAAGGAGATTACTGCCTGACTTGGTTTGATTGGAAGTACCAAAAAGGACAACAAAGATGGCGCGTTGTATGTGCTTCTGGAGAAGAGTCCCTACACGATCGATAGGAGGATTATTCGTTTCTATATAGGCAAGCAAGAACGTTTTATGCAAAGCATATTGGCTCATTATATTGTCATCTTATTCAATGCATCAAGTTTTTCAGATGTCATGTATCTTGTGAGTTCGTTAGTGTAATGAGGCATTGTTTGGACGAACTTTATAGTGCTGTTGGTAACTATCATCATTTTGATAAACTATGATGACAAACTACTCCTTTTGTGCTGGCAAAGACTTGTTCAATAACTCCCTCTCCCTGACCAAATACTCTTCAAAACTCGTCAACTTCACCCCAAACAACTCCTCTACCTCCTTCTTATTGGCTAATTCTGTATCTTGCGTGTTTGCATAATAATGCCAGGTCAACCCCGTCTTTTTGACCGTATCAAAATTGGGAATCACCAGTTTTTCCGTCACGATATCCTCTCTACCGCTGACTTTGCGGATTATTGCGGCTGCTTCATCGGCATCTAAATTCTCGCCTCCCAGGTCAATTTCGAGCTTATCGTATTTTTCGGGGGTTTGCAGAACGACGGCGGCTAGTTTACCGACGTCCGCAGAGTCCAAGTGCGAGATGCGTCGGCCGTCAATGTACATGTGCTTCATGACCCCTTGTTTGGGAAGTTCGGGATAATGAAAGAATGAGAACGGGATTAGGTAGTTATGCATCAAGTATGCCGGCCTGAGGATGGTATAAGCCTTGAGCTTTCCGATGCTGGCGGCGGAGCGCACTTCTTCTTCGATGATGTGGTTGATGCTGTAGTAAAGATACAAAAAGTCCTGGGGACTGGATCCAACCCATGACTCTTTTTGGGCTGTCATGAATGCTGTTGAGAGGACGAGGGGGCACTGTTCCTCAATTGCGGCGTTGATGAAGTTACGAGCGTGCTGGACTTGCAATTGTGGATCTGCTGGTGTTGGGAACGGGTTCAAGAATAAGCCTGCACAGCCTGAAATGGCGTTCTTGATGACAGCGACATCATCGAAGCTGCCATGGAAGATTTTCACGCCTAGCTCTTTGAGAGCGAGAGCTTTGGGGGATGATGGGTCGCGGATGAGCGCGTTCACGGTGTGGTTTTGAGAGCGGAGGACTCGTGCGAGGCTGCCACCTTGGTAGCCTGTCGCACCGGTGACGAGGAATGTTTTCGACATTTGAGATTGGTAATATGAGGTTGACGGTTTGATTACTTGGAAGATTACGTGTGGCCCGGGTATGATAGATGATATAGACCACCACAGGTCAGTTATCCCTCAATAGAAATATACGATTTCTAACGAAGCGCAATTGATTAACATTAAACTACTGATATCGAAAAAAGTCTCCTGTACAGGATCAACTAGAGCAGATTTGATTTATTGTAAAAGCCCCGGAACTAGGGTTTGGTGCTCTTTTTGAAAATGAATTGTCTAATTACAACTTTGGCCCTAATAGCACTAAAAGGGGGCCAATACCTCAGTGTTCAAAACCTCCACCATTTCTAGTCTATTTCACCTATTTGCTGGAGATTAGTTTGCCAAGTACTCTCTTTAAAAATAAGGTTAAAAATTAGCGAACAATTCGCCGGTAGACAACTAACTCAGTCGACATGGCTTCGTATAGGTGAATTCGCTCGTCAAGAATCTGGCCCCAAAAAGGATTCAGTAGGCTGAACATTAAAGCATAATAGCCCTATATTTGTACAAACTAAGCAAATTCGGTATCTACGTGGATCGTGTTCATTCTAGCTACACTTGTTTCAGGATCACTGATGCACTTGGATTGCAGTTGAAAATTATTCCGGAAATGCCCCTCGGTACTAGCTTCACGAATCCCCGTTGCGGGCTTGATACGTAGTTGGACTTCGTATTGATAACAAAATTAGTTTTACTATAGAATTCTGCTTTGATCTTGTTTACAAGTACTGAAGGCTAGAATATGCTATCCCTTACCTGGAAGACCACTGTGATGGCCTTTAGGGCTGTATAAGCGACATAGAAAGAGAGGATATAGCTTTTTCTATAGTCTATCTACGATTTCGTCAAAATGCTAGTACCTAGCACAACAACTCCCTTACAGATTCCTACGCAAAAAACGTGCAAAATGAAACCAATCACCCTCGCGCTCTTTGGCGACCAAACAGTCGAGAAACTCTCTTCCATCCAGACGCTAGTCCGTAATTCAAAGACTTCGCCTGCAGCACGAAGGTTTCTAAACGAAGCGACAGATATCTTGCAACTTAACCTTGCTCGACTGAGCAAGGAAGATCGCAGATGGACGCATGACATACATACGCTTCTGGGATTGGCGGAGGACAACATCAATGAGGAAGATCCTAATGGGATTATTGCCACGGTATTGATGTGTATTGGACGACTTGGGGAATTTATCGTGTAGGTCACAACTATTACCTCTAGCTTTGAAACAAGTAGGCTGATTAGAGGGTAGATTTGCAGAGGAAGATCCGTCAATACTCGGTTCGGAGACCTCTCCTGTGCATGTGCTGGCATATTGCACTGGTCTTTTACCTGCTGCAGCACTCGTCGTGGCGAAGGATACAGGTGACTTGTTCGGCCTCGCCAGAGAAATCATATCTATCACGTTTCGGATGGCATACGAGATAACGCGTCGGATGAGACTGATTGAAGATTCAAATGGAGACTGGGCGATGACGCTTGTTGGGGTGACAGTTGAGAAGGCGCAGCCGATCCTTGATCAATTTCATGATACACAGGTAAGTCAATCCATCATAAATCTATAAGTCCAGGGAAATTGACGTTGAGTAGAAAATTCCATACCCTAAAAGGATAGCCATCGGTATTGTATCACGAGGATGGCTGACTTTAGTCGGCGCCCCTTCATCTTTGAACCGCCTTTTTGAGTGGTCCACGGAGTTGGACCAGGCACCTCGCACAAGAACAGACACAAACGGGCCCATCCATACCCCCTACTTGCCTAGCTTCAACATGGATGAAGTATTAGGAGACTCCCCTCTTTTGAATACGCCCATCACATCAAAAGCCCGAATCATATCTCCTGGATCATGCAAACCGTACGTACATACGACTTTAAGAGACCTTCTGGCAGAAATGCTAGTTGATATCGCTCATAATGTTCTACATTTGGCTGGTACAACGGAAGCTTGTATCGCTGAATTAGTCGGCATGGGACCTGTAAATGTTGTTGTTGCAGGTCCTACGGGGCATCTTCCCATACTTCAACGCACCCTGCAAGAAAAGGGTATTGCTTATGATATTCGAAAACATCACGATGCAACACAAAACACGAAACGGAGTCGTGGAGGGTCTGATCAAGTAGCTATTGTTGGTATGGGGGGTCGGTTTCCTGGAAGTGATACAATTGACGGCTTCTGGGAGGATCTGGTTGCTGGAAAGATCCAGATCCAAAAGGTTTGTACCATTTGACTTATCTGCGGTTTGGCATCTAATTCGTGAATATCAGATCCCGAAATCTAGATTTGATCTCGACCTACACTACGATCCGTCAGGTGAAAAGAGAAACTCCACCTCTGCACAACATGGCGCTTTTCTCAACAACCCCGGCCTTTTCGACCATCGCCTGTTCAACATCTCCCCTCGAGAGGCCACCCAAATGGATCCACTCCAGCGGCTATTACTCCATGTCAGCTACGAAGCCCTCGAAATGGCAGGATACTCTACAAATGGGACCCTTGCAACCAACAGCAACCGAATCGCTACTTATTTCGGGCAGGCATCAGAGGACTGGCGTGAAGTACTCAACAACCAGGGCATCGATATCTATTACGTGCCTGGTCTAGCAAGACCATTTGCGCCAAGTAAGTTGAACTATCATTATAAATGGGGAGGTGGCTCGTATGCTCTTGATGCTGCTTGTGCAACGAGTACGACGGCCATTACATTGGCTTGTTCTGCACTGTTGGCTCGGGAATGTGATACAGCTTTAGCTGGTGGAGGKTCTATCTTGTTGTCGCCGAATTCGTTCTCGGGGTTGAGTAGATCGGGTATGATATCGGAGACTGGTGGATGTAGGACATATCACGATGATGCCGATGGATACGCTCGTGGCGAGGGKATTGGTATCGTTGTGCTCAAGCGATTAGAGGACGCTCTTGCCGATAACGACAATGTTTTGGCGGTTATAAAGGGGTCGGCAAGGACATATACCTCAACATCGACGTCTATTACTCATCCGAGCGCCGAATCGCAAGTGAGAATTTATGAAGAGGTCTTACGACAGACAAGTACTGTGCCCAATGAGATCTCCTACGTTGAGATGCATGGCACTGGAACGCAGGCGGGAGATTTTGAGGAGATGAGTTCCGTTATCAAAGTCATGGGCCAGGGGAGATCAAAAACCAACATTCTTACGGTCGGTGCTGTCAAGGCAAATGTTGGACATGGAGAGGCAGTAAGTCAATTATCTCTGCCTATTAGTGGATGCGTGAAACTTAAGCAGACCAAAGGTGGCAGGGGTGACCTCAATAATCAAGTCCATAATGATGATGCGTGAAGCGAGGATACCAACACAGCCCGGACTTCCCTTCAAGCTCAATCAAAACTTTCCTAAACTCGACAAGGTTCATGTTCAGATTGCTGGTAATGGACAAAGAGACATGTCTCTGAGAGCAAGTCCGGCAGCCCAAGATGGCAAAATTAAGATTATGGTAAATAGTTTTGACGCTTCGGTATGTGTTTTTGATACTGAACGCGAGTGAATGTTGACTGATGATTGAAAAGGGAGGAAATACCTCGGTGCTTCTTGAAGAGCCACCTCAAGTCTCCCAGAAGACTAGAAATCCGCTTCCACGTCACGTTATTGCGGTGTCTGGCAGGTCACCTTGGTCTCTGCAGGAGAATACTCGAAGACTATTAACGTACTTGATGAGGAACTCCAATGTCAAACTTGCCGACGTCGCTTATACAACGACAGCAAGGCGAATGCATGAGAACTTACGGGTTGCATATACTGCAACATCCACGAAGGAATTGATTTCTTTCCTCAAGGCAGATGTATCCAAGAACGGGACATCAGAGCGAAAGAGAAAACCGCCTAAACTGGGCATAGTCTTTGCATTCACTGGTCAGGGCTCACAATATGCTGGAATGGGTAAAACTCTATATCAACACAGTACAGCTTTTAGAGAAATCCTGTACACATATCAACAATTTGCTTCAAGCTATGGCCTTCCAGACTTCTCTGGCATCATCTCTGGCGACGATACTGATATATCAACAGCATCTGTCGTGCGAGTGCAACTTGCGACTGTTGCTCTTGAAATCGCTACAGCGCAACTACTTAAAGCATGGGGAGTTGTTCCAGGCTTGGTTCTAGGGCATAGTCTTGGGGAATACTCGGCGCTATGCGTATCAGGAGTGTTATCTGTTAGCGACACATTGTACCTCGTGGGAAAGCGAGCGATGTTAATGGAAGAAATTCTCAATTCTGGAGATTATTCCATGCTAGCGATAGGCGAAAGTGTTGAGACGGTATCTCGACTGTTAAGATTAGATTCCGGATCCAAATGGTCTCAGACAGACATTGCCTGTGTTAATGCCCCCGCTGTGACGGTCGTGAGCGGACCTGCCAGTGAGATTTCAACTCTAAAACATCAAATTGAGGGAGACAATAGGCGAGCAACTGTGCTTCAAGTTCCATATGGCTTCCACTCAAAGCATGTGGATCCCATACTTCAAGATTTTGAAGTACTTGCAAAGGGTGTCACCTTTTCCGCCCCCAAGATCCCAGTTGCCTCAACACTGACGGGAGAAGTTGTACCGATCAACAAATCAGATGTCTTCTCTCCCTCATACCTAGTACGTCAAGCACGAGAATCCGTCAAATTTGTTCCTGCACTGGAAACATGCAAAGCAGCCGGCTTTGTTGTTGACGGAACGCATTGGATTGAAATTGGACCGGAAGCTGTGTGCCTCGGTCTGATTCGCAGAACATTGGAGGTATCTCCTACTTCACTGCTACCAATTTTCAAGTCTACGGAGGACAATTGGGCCACCATTTCTTGGGCTTTGGCATCTTTATACCGCGCTGGTGCAGCCATCGACTGGAATGAGTACCACAAGGGATTCAAAGACTCTCTTAGTCTCCTTGATCTTCCGACTTACGCCTTCGACGCTAAAGATTTCTGGATACCATATGTGGAGCCTATTCTCCAGACATCGGCTATAAATGATGCTAAAGTGTCGGAAAATGATACCTTATCGCGTCCTGTCCCCGAATTTTCAACCACAGATCTGCAGTGGGTTGAAGATGTAGAGAATGACGGAAAGACGGTCGTTGCCACCTTTGGTTCTCATACTTCAAATCCACTACTATACCAGGCAATACAAGGTCACAAGGTACAACGTTTAGCTGTTTGTTCACTAAGCATATTCTGTTCCATGGCGAAGTCCGCAACACAGTATGCTTATTCCAAAGTTAACCAGAAGCAGCGTTTACCAAAAATGACTATTTTAAACATGGAAATGAAACAAGCCTTGGTGGTCAACGAACTGAACCGTGAACAGATAGTGAAAACAACTGTGTCTTATTCTGCTTCTGGACAAAAAGCCGACATATCTTTTCACTCAATTACTTCTGGTGTTCCTGCCGAACATGGCAGTTGCCAGGTTATTCTGGAATCCGATACCAGTACGTGGTTGGAAGGACGCTCTGACACGTTGTTTCTAATCAACGCAAGGATCGAATCATTGAAAAGTCTGGGTCAATCCGGAAAGGCACATCGACTTCTGAAGCCGGTCATATACAAACTGTTTGACAATGTTGTACAGTATGGCAGAGAATATCAAGGTCTAGAAGAGGTATGGCTAGACTCTGAGTTCCGTGACGCGGTGGGTACAGTAAAGTTGCCCGATACCGCTGGAAAAGGCAATTTCCTGTATGATCCCTTCTGGAGTGACACAGTTGTTCACCTCGCTGGTTTCATATTGAACGGCAACTTGAAGTATCCAGAGGACATTGCGTGTCTCTCCACGGGGTTTGAAAGTTGGAGATCGTTCGAAGAGCTGAAACCCGATACAACGTACACGACGTACGTCACTATGCACGAAGCTGGCGATGGTTTGCTACTTTCTGGTGTTGCATACGTTTTCTCAGGCTCTGCTCTAGTTATGGTGACTTCAGGCATCAAATTCCAAAAAATGAGTAAGATCGCACTTGGTGCAATTCTGCAGTCCACTAAACCTTCAAAGAAAAAAGGAGTTACTGCGACAATCAACTCCACGAGAACTCCGAAGCAATCGGAGATTAGTCTACTTGAGAAAGCTATGATCCCTCTTTTTGAACATGATTCTGATTCTTCATCTGTGGGCGATATGCCTACACCGGATACAGGAAGCAGTGGAATACCAACCAGGGCGTCATCTGTCAATCATGACGATGATACAAATATCATCGATACGTTGTTTTCTATAGTTGCGACTGAGTCTGGTTACAGCATCGAAGATGTTGAGCCGTCTACCTCCTTTGCCGATATGGGTCTCGACTCATTGATGGCTATAACCATACTTGCCAAGGTCAAGAGAGACACCGGGGTAGAATTGCCGACAACATTTTTCCTCGATAATGCAACTGTTGAAGATGCAAAAGCTGCATTAGGTTTAGAGTCGGAACCCAATTCAAGAAATCCGGAACTATCTGTCTCAATAAAAACAGCAAAAGACATCTCTGCCGCTATGATGAAACATCTTGAAGCAGCCCCGGAAAACGAAACAACACTGCTCCTCCCTGTTGACCCCATCGCCGAGTCATCCAACAAGACGAGAGAGGAAAGCTTGGTCAGTAGAGCGGTTCTATTACAAGGCTCATTCTCGTCTCCGGGACCAAATTTGTTCCTATTTCCCGATGGCAGTGGATCTCCAGCAAACTACATTCAGCTTCCAGCACTTGGCGCCGATGTGTCCGTCTACGGGATGGAATCACCATTCCTAAAAGATCCATCAGAATTTACATGCAGTGTAGCCCACCTTGCCGATATATTCCTGACAGCGATCAAGAAGCAGAAGCCCACAGGTCCGTATTTGTTGGGAGGCTTTTCCTTTGGAGCCCTTTATGCCTACGAAGTAGCTCGCAAGCTCTTAGAGAACAATGACATGGTTGACGGTCTACTTATCATCGACATGCCTGTACCGAAAGGACTTTCATCGCCATTGTCCCCCACATTCGAGGAGCTCAGTGCCTCTGGTTTTGTTTCACCACGCGGTCGACTCACGGCAGCGCAGAAAATTCATCTTAAGAAAACAGTCCAGGCTATGACTGGTTATAATGCTGTATCCTGCTCAGTACACCATCAGCCGAAACGGACTATCTTGATCTCTTCAAAATCTGGCTTGGCAACAGCAGGCCTACAAGAGTCATCGGATTTGGTGAAATGGGTACGACATAATTCAAGTTCACCGTCACAAGGATGGCAGAGTCTTGTCGGTGATGTAGATGTTTACGAGGTTGATGCTGATCACTTTGCACTTTTCAAATATCCAACGGTAAGAGCTCTATACTACCCCTTCCATCATGGTTCTGACGAAGAGACAAGGTATACTGACGTTATTTTGCAGATATCCATTCTTGGCGAAAAGTGTGAAGCGGCACTAAAGATGTTCGCAATGTGATATCAACGTTTTAAAGTATTTTCGTTGGCATTTAAATAACTAGAATTGCATATCAATGCAGTATCACTTTGTGTACCCTTAGGCTAAAGTTAGTCGCGCAGGTAAAGACTTCCTCTAGTTTCTTCAATGACCTTAATGCCCCAAACCACACAATTGGGCTATGGTCTAAAAATGTTTCATTGATGGCTTTTTATTTTGTAAGGTACAAGTATTTGTAGTTTATTTACAATGCTACGTTCTTCGCCAAAGTTGGATCGAATCCGTCGTCTGTTGCCTAATCAACTGCTGTATATAATAGAAACTAAATGACTTGACATCTTTTTTGTTTCGACTACAAAGTGGCCCTCGTCTTTGCTCTTATTTGGCTAGTGTCCTTCAATTGGCGTGTAAAGCCAATAATTCAGCGAAGAAATCGCCGGAACTAGTGTCGTGACTGTCGTCGCATTCGTGACAATTACGACCGTAAATTGACTAAATACTAATTTGAAACTAGTATGGAATCTAAACTCATTGTGGAAGCATTTGAGATTGCCCATACTCGAGTAGGAGGGGGAATGTTCCAATCTAGACAGGGGCTGCTCCGAAGATAATCTGGCTCTAGTTAGCCCTACTTGCACTTTCCCATAAGGATTGAAACAATCCTTTTACACAAAGAATCATCAATATCTGAATTAGTTCGAAAGAGTACTTCAAATATAGACTTACTATACAAACACCATGTCGCTAAAGATAATTGTTGTCGGGGCAGGGATCGCAGGTCTATGTGCTAGCCTAGCTCTACGACAAGCTGGGCATGAAGTAGAAGTAAGTCTCAATAATACACTTGGATCGAACTCAACTTCAAAGGGTACATTTCAAGTTTGACATTTTTGATAGATATTTGAAAAATCCAAATTCGCCACAGAAATTGGTGCAGCTTTAGTGATTACACCCAACGGGACTAGAGTCTTGTCTCAGCTTGGCTTCTCCTTCTCCAATGCTCGAGCTGTAAAGATCGAATCATGGAGTACATTACATGGGGACACGATGGAACCTATTTCACATGTTGACCTCACCGCTGCCGAGAAAATATTCGGGTTTCCTGCATGGGCCGTTCATCGCGTCAGTCTTCATAAAGAACTACTGAGGCTCGCTACAAGCGCGGCTGAAACGGGAACCCCTGTTGAAATTAATTTGTCGTCAGAAGTGGTAGATGCCTCGCCAAAGGAGGGCTCAATAACGTTGCAAAATGGGGAGAAGCTTGTAGCCGACCTTGTTGTGGCGGCTGATGGTGTGCATTCAGTACTCAAACGCGCCGTACTAGATGAGGCAGCTCCCGCTCCTTCATCTACGGGCCTGAGTGCATTTCGATTTTTGATAGATACTGATATTCTGGAGAACGATGAAAGCCTCTCGTTGACTCTGAAGAAGAAAGGCCCCGGTGCAGCTCTTTTAGCCGACACGAAAGATTTTATCAACGAGCGCCATATAATGTGGTATCCGTGTGAAGAGTAAGTGGAATGCACCTGGTAATAAATCATTATGACACTCACTAACATATCTGAAAGTGGCCGTGTACAAAATTTTGTTGGTATTCACCCAAGGTTAAAGGTAGATGGAGAAGAGGATAATCCTGAATGTAAGATCATCTCTGGAGCTACATGACTTTAGAAGAGCAGGTTAACGTTTCCTTCTGATCAGCTATCAAAGCCTCGATGTTGGAAGAGTTTAAACATTTCTCCCCAGATATTGTTGAAATAATCGCGTACGTCAATCCTCTTACGATAGTTGCATGAACATTCGTGCAATCTATGAATGGCTAACTTTAGTTCCCAACAGAAGATCCTTCCAAGTCAAACGCTGGCCATTATTTGCTCACGATCCGCTGCAGTCTTGGACTAGTGGCCGACTGATTCTCATTGGCGATGCAGCTCATCCTGTGAGTACTCATTTCATAGAAGCTTACCGCACATCAGTTCAACCCCCTACTTAACACGATGTATACAGATGCTTCCCTTTGGCGGTCAGGGCTCGAACCAAGCAATCGAAGACGGTGGTGCTCTAGGCTTCTTGTTCAACGGAATTGAGAATGCAGATGACATACCAAAGCGACTTGAATTATTTGAGCAAGCAAGAAAGAACCGCACATCTCGTGTGCAAATTCTCTCCAAAGTTAGGGCTGGCAAAGAGAAAGAAATTGCAGAAGAGCTTCGCCGCTATGCGGACCCCCCCGATTCAGGTCAGTCTAAGCTATAGATAATGGATCGTGGAGTCAAATTTTACGTGTTTCTTGTCATTGACCAAATTCGAAATGTAGCTGTTCCCACGACGATGCAGGAGCGTACTGCACATGATTACAGGCAAGTCCCACTAAATGAAATAGTAGAAAAATCAACATATAGACCGTTACTGATACTTTGGTTGAAGATTTGACGTATATGAAAAATGTCGACAGGTCTTAAAGAGTGATTAACGCATAGAGCGGGTGTATAACTGGAGGTTTGATGGAATTTTATACGCAAAGAATGCTTTCGAATCAATTAGTCCTAACAGCGCCTATCGTCAGCTGGCAGTTTGCATTCAAGATATTTAGTCTCACGATTCATTATTTGAAAATTTCAAACCATGAATCATCATACTGCTTAGACAACAAGAAAAAGAACCTTCCAGGTCGTAGATCACTTATCTGGAAACGTAGATGCAGTACTTTCCTTCAACCACAACACTGGGTATCTCATCCATTGACATCGGAAGAACTCCTCTGACCGATCCATTACACATGAATATACTATATAAGCTGGGATTGAAGACTTGCCTCATTTATTCTATACACTAACACCGGTTTAGATACATAGAAAGAGAAGAAAGCGAGATAACAAGATAAAACCACAATTTATGTTCTAGGCTAACACAAAGATACAACGACACTCCAGGTAGGTTTCACTGCAGTCTCTATGCAAGCTTCTTTGATAAGAGACTCGATTTGGCTGCGATTTTGCTAGCTGTCGTTGTTATTGGCACCGCCGCAAGCACATCAAAAACAGTAATAGTCGATTTGATCTCTTTCAAGGCCCAGTTGACAACTTCGATAGCGACAAGGGAATCAATGCCATATGAATGCAGAAATCTGTTGGTGTCGATCTCCGAGATGGAAGTATGCAGTATTTTTGCAACACGTTGTACTAGGGCATCAAGGACAATATCTGTTGCTTCCGTAAGCGATTTAGCCTGACTGACCAAAGTCTGTGTCGAAGCCGAGCTATTGATCGTCATCGGATTCTGTTCCTGGAATCCAGTTTTCTCTAGAATCGAGAAGCGCGCATCTTCGAGATAAAATGGCATGGTGATACCGGCCGCAATCGCGCTACCCCCGGTGGCCAACCCTGTAATTAGTTGTGGAGAGACAGTATTGGTCATGTCACCAGTAATGGCGTGCTTCATCAGCGCGTGGAAATCCTTCTCACGAATGCCGTACGGGTCTTCCCACTCAGCGAGAGAATCCGTGATACCCGTCTCCGCAAGAACGCCGATTTCTCGCATAATTCCTAGATCAATGGTTGTACCGTGTTGACCATGAGCACGACGGTATTTTGCAAGAGCATCTTCGTAGGCGCCAGCTGCCGCATAGTTTGCCTGGCCACGATTGCCGAAGATACCTGCGAACGAAGAGAGGGTAACGAAGAAATCAACATCCGGCAAACATTGAGAAAGGTTCCAGCTGCCTTGTACCTTAGGCCTCGTGGATTCTATCCATTGTTTGTGATTCATGTTCATGAAGGTGGTGTCTCTCAAGACCATTGCACACTGAAAAACGCCATGCACTGCACCAAGCTCGTAAACACACTTGCTGAGTGCTTGGTCAAGCTCCTGCTTTTCGGCGATGTCGCACTTGTACACTGCCATTCGGACATCACGTTTCTCAAGGTTTGCTATCAAGTCTTTTGCCTGGGCTGATGAGTCACCTGACCGTGAGAGGATGCACAGTTTGCGAGCACCGTGATCTACGAGCATCTGGCAGAGGCTTCGACCAAGCCCACCAAGCCCGCCAGCCAGCAGATATACAGCTTCGGCACTCAGACTCAATTCGTTATTTCCTCGCTTAGTGAATGAAACCACAGCATCTGCAGACCAAGTAAGTGCAATTTTACCCAAATGCTTTCCAGCTTGCATTAAACGGAAAGCACTTTCGATTTCAGAGATCGGATAGACGACGAGAGGAGTAATAGGTCGAGTGATACCACGTCTTTGGAAATCGAAGGCACCCTCGATGATCGAGGCCATTATATCCGGTCGACTGTTCTCTATATGATTGAGATTGAAGAACGAAAAAGTTGCATCCTGCAGAAAAGGTCTCATATCGAGCTCCGTATTTGCCAGAATATCCCGGAGACCTATTTCCAAAAATATTCCGAACGGTGCAATGCAGTACCATGTCTGTCTTAACGCCTCGCCAGAAAGAGAATTGAGAACGACGTCAACTCCTCTGCCATTCGTCATCCGCTTGACGCCCTGCACAAAGCTCAGGTCTCGAGAATTGAAGATATGGTCATCAGGGATGTCATATTCCTCTCTGAGCAGCTTTCGTTTTGCAGCAGATGAAGCAGTGGCAAATATTTCCATCTCGAAATGTTTTGCTATTTGTAGGGCGGCTTGTCCTACTCCACCTGCCGCGGCATGTATGAGAATTGATTGCCCCTTTTGAACTCGAGCAAGACGTATGAGGCCGTACCAAGCTGTACCGTGAACAACCGGGATGCTAGCTGCTTGCTCAAATGTAAGGTCCTCAGGGATAAGCTGGCAAAAGTCTGCTCTACTTCGATGAATCGTTCTGTGGCCACCATGACCATACATAGCAACCCTGTCGCCCACTTTGAACTTTGTAACAGCAGAGCCGATTCGACGAACGATACCGGCTGCGTCAAACCCGAGAAGTGAGTCTGCAATCTGTCCCATGGCAACCATCACCTCACGGAAGCTGAAGGCACTAGTTAGTTTACTCCTTTTTTTCTAATCGGACACGGCTTCACTTACTTGAGAGCGGTGGCTTTGACTTCTATCTCTATCTTTCCCGCTTCCAGATCAGTCTCCGGTAAGTCATCCGGCTCAAAGCAGAGAGAGTCAAGGATTCCAGGGTTAGAGATGCATAACTTGAGAGGGTAAGACGCCTGACCAAGAGGTGCTTTGACGATTTCGTCACCAGTTCCACAAACTAGTTGATGGATTTCGTTGTTGAGACCCTCTTCCTCATGGACCCTACTGACATTTAACAGGCCTTTTTTAATTTCAAATTCTGTGTCGGGAGATGTCGAGAGAAACGCACGACTGATTAGTTGCCCAAGTCTTCCGGAAGAAAGAGAACGGTCCGCAGCATGGATTGTACGGAATGATAGACCAGGCATTTCATTGCGAACTACTCTGGCCAGACCGTCAATCATATTTGCACTTGGGCTATTACTAAACCCAACTACCCAAAAAATACTTTGGGCTGCGAATACAAAGTCCTTGAGAAATTCAAAGTCTGTTTCTTCGAGGTCCTGAATAATGGAGTTCTCAATTTCCACTAGGGCAATGCATGGTTTGCCCTTGATAGCTGTGACATCAGAGCCCCAGACGAATCGATTGGTCTTATAACCAGCCTGTTCGAGGCTCATTGCTATGGAGTCGGACGTACGCTGAGCAAAGGTAGCTCGTTCTGGGGCCTCTATGAGCATGATTTCCCCACCTTGTGTCTGATTTTGTTCGACCTGATTTGTGGTGTACACGGTAAGATCAAGCTCTCTGAACTCAATTTCTTCAGAATCGTGAACCGTAAATTCTGGAATTAGCCCGTTTTCGATCATCAAATGTTTCAATTCATGTACTCTGTGCGATGATGTCGCATGCCCAAACACAGTCAAAAAGCTCCCAGGGTGTATTGCCTCCACGAGACACACTCTACCACCCTTCTTCAAAACCTTGCTAAATTTATGCACGGCAGCATCCAGATTGTTGGCGTGGGTGCCGAGGTTAAAAGCGATGACTAAATCGAAAGCTTGGTCCTTGAGCTTCTGCTCGGAAATATCCTGGTTGACATCCAGTAATTTTGCACCGAAACCCTCTTGCTGTGCAGAAAGGAATTCTTCAAGGTTCATTTTTGCCATCTCATCCATACATGAGATAGTGTAATTTCCCGTCTTGAGAACCGTTTCTATCCCATCAAGTCCTGGTCCAAGAATGATAGGGCTTGATTTATCCGGCCCCATACCAATCTCCAGAATCGACAACCCAGGGTTTGTATGATGAAGTAGCTTTACATACTAATAATAAATGAGTGTCATGCATAAAAGACAATTCATGATTCAGGAAGAGATACCTCGGCCAGTTTAGTCATTGCAGACTTCATCGCTTGTCCTTCCCAAAGTAAGGAATTCAGAAGATATTTGTCACGTGTAATTTCCTGAGTGTCTCCTTGACCTAGTATAACTCTCTTCAAAATCTGATAAATGGTATCCACCTGTGAGACATCCAGGGTGTCACAGTGTAGTGTAGCCCTGTTGCTCTCTGCTTTTAGTCGGTCATAGAATGGGATGAGCTCTGGCGAAATATCGTCTTTAGAGATTTCTCCGACTAGACGCCTGATAGCCGTGAGTGCTGATGATTCCTGTTCATTGAAAGTCTGATTGCTGCTGTCGTCAAGATTGAACTTTCTTCCATTCCCTATTGCGATTTTCTGCTCTTCGGGTAACAGAAGATCAATAGCTGGTTTCCAAACAAGACTACTTACAATGGGTTTAGCCTGCTTCTCAGTAGAATTCGTAGAGCTTGCGCTAGGAATTTTCGCACATTGGAATCCCTTGATTTGGACAATAGGCGCGGTCTCCTGCTCATCGAAGACAAAGATGTTGGAGGTGAGATCGTTGAATCCGTGTCTTGCTGCATTAGAGAACCCGTTCAAAGTAACTCCTGGATCGTACGGTATATTTGACGCGATGACAATTTCCTCGATTGATCGAGGAACCATTGCTGTAGATAGTGTGATCGTATTGCTTCCCTGGACCGCCGCAAACGCTGCATGGAAAATTGCATCCAATGTCGCTGGATGTATGATATGGGGTCGATTCCCCCCGCGAATAATTCGAGTTTCGATGTCAGGAATCTTTACGGCATATGCGCTTTCATTCTGTGCATTGCGGATAGTTGTGAGATTAGTAAATGCGGGGCCATACTCCAGACCTATCTTCGTCAAGTCGGCATAGAAGTCAATCGTCGAAATAGGATTTTTACATCGAAGACTAGCCTCAAGAAGTCGTCTCTGATGTTCTTTGTCTGTAAAATCCTTCTCACGTTTCATGTCTGGACCTTCGTCTTCGTCAAACTCTACCAATAGAAGACCTGAGCAGTTATTCACGAGGCTTTTACCATCACTCGAAGAAGCAATAACAAACTCTGTCCACGTTGACGATGAATCCTTTGTACCAACGACATGTGGTCGAAGCTGTATGACACATTCTAAGGTATCGCCCTCGGTGATAACCGCGGCAGAAGTAAGTTGCACATCTCTCAATCGATAAGTAGATATGAGCTTCTGAGATGTCGTGGACATTTGAGCAGCCGCCTCTATAGCCATGGCTAGGAATCCTGCTGCAGGATATAATATCAGCCCTTGAATTTTGTGATCAGCGATCCACGGCTCTTCTTCCACATTAATTGATCCTCTCCACACCTTTTCACCTTCACTATTAGGCGCGGTAGGTGCTCCCAGCAGACTCAGTCGTGGCTGATCTCTTTGCCGATACTCAATCCCGAGACGAGACTCATGCCAATGTCTCTGGGAGTGTTTCCATGGATAAGATGGAAGATCAATCAATATTTTGGGACTCAGTTCCGAGCTTATGATTCCGCTATTATTGTTGATGGCGTTGATGTCTACCTGAACACCCATGGTAGAAAGTGAGCCCGCCAGCTCCAGGGCTGAGTCTATACCGTCTGTATTTCTCTTGAGCACCGAGAGATACGGGACGTTCGAGATGTCGTGTGCTTTCAAGCTCTGTGTAGCTGGTCCTTGCAACGCAGAGTGGGGGCCTACTTCGATCAATATTTCGACCATATTATCCTCCGAGTGTTGCCCTTTGCTATTCGCGGGGCGTATCATATCGTAAATGGCGTCAGAGAACCTGACAGTTGAAGTCAAATTCTTGACCCAGTTGACAGCACCAAGATCTCGTGGTTCAATCACTGAACCCGTGACACTTGAATGCATCGTGCATCCAGCTCGGCCGTCCAGTGGCATGAGGTCAGATAGAGCTTCATAATAGTCTTGCGCGACGACTTGCATATGCGGCGAATGATACGCTGTGTCAACATGCAGTTTTCTGGCAAATACCCCGTCTTGTTGAATCATCTCAAAGACTTCATCTATGGCAGAAGTATCACCGGATAATGTAACACTTGAGGGAGAATTTATACAGGCAACAACGACATCTCCCTTAGTGACTTGGGATATCCACTTCTGAGCCACTTCGGGCGAAGCTCCTACCGCCATCATGGAACCATCAAGATCAGGGTCAGTAATTTTCATGTCGGAAGAGAGAATACCACGGTAATAGGCCACTTTCCAAGCATCTTTCCGGGAAAGAGCTCCTCGGCAATAAGCAGCCGCAATTTCACCACTCGAATGGCCGGCAACGGCGACGGGAGATATATTCCAAGTTTTTAGCAGGTCAACCAATGCTACCTGGAGAACAGTGCAGAGCGTTTGGCTATAGACCGCCAAGTGAAGTTGAGATGTCAACTTTCCCTTTTCTAACTCTTCAATTGCTGACCAAGAACAATCGCATTCTTCACGGAGGTACCGATCAGCAGCCTTGACACTTTCTTCAAAGGTGTTGTAATTCATAAGTTCAACTCCCATTCTGGGCCACTGCGCTCCCTGACCGGTGAATACGAAGCCGATTCTAGGAACTCGAGATGACTGTGTCACGGTCATGGGAGTCTCCTCATCTTTCAACCTTTCGGCCAATTCTTCCAGAGATGATGCGATTGCAAATGTTTTCCATTGAAGCCGTGATCGTTTCTCATTTATGCTGTATGCCAATTTTTCAAGTAACAGGTCTCTTTTGTGTGTATCATCCTCTAGATAAGCCAGCTTGGTATCGATATATTCCACAAGCTGCCCTTTCACACGGGTCAACCCCTGTTTATCTTGTGCGGTTAGAACAAGTAGGCGAGGGCCATTGGGATAGTTAACCCCATTGGTTTTCGGCTCCTCGAACCCAAATTCAGTACTACCATTTGTGAGCCCTATTTTGGTAAAGTGGGTTCCTTGGATTCCCCTGCTTTTCAAATAATGGTAGGCATCTTCAAGGACTGCATGCGCGTTTGTTCCGCCGTACCCAAAAGAGTTGGTGCTAATTCGACGCACGCCATCTGTAGGCCAAGGAGTGATTTTTGTAGGAACCTCTACATTCCATTTGTCGAATGGAATCTTGGGGTTGAGTTTGTTCAAGTGGATAGTCGGTGGTATCAGGCCGTTCTCAAGGATGAGGACCGCCTTGATGATACCGGCTATGCCAGCTGCGGCTTCTAAGTGGCCAATCTTTGTTTGCTTGATGTTAATATTATGGCGCTACTTTAATAGAATTTCGGCGAAGGTAACATCGGCAATTCTTACATTTGATTTCACAGAGCCTATTAATAGCTTGTTTTCTGACGAGTGTGTTGCAGCTATTGTTCTGGCTAATGCCTCTGTCTCCTGAGTATCGCCAGCTTGAGTGCCAGTACCCTGTTCTCTGCTTTTAGTAAACTTATACAACGTTTAAAGCAGTAGGGAAGATCAAAATCCATACATGAGCTTCCACGTAGTTCGTGTCCCGGTAGTCTATACCAGCGAATCTGTAGGTTTCTTCAATCAACGCTGCCTGCGCATCGGCACTTGGTAAAGTGAAACCTTTCGTATGTCCATCCTGGTTCGAACCAGTCCCACGAATGATTGCCCTGATGGGATCGCCCACTATAATAGCATCATCGACTCGTTTCAAGATGACACAGGCAAATCCCTCCCCACGGCCATACCCATTGGCGGATTCGTCGAAGCTTTTGCATTTCCCATCAGGAGAGAGGAACTGTTGGTTCGAAAGATACATGAACATTTCCGGATTCAGGAGAAGGCTACTACCGCCGACTATCGCCATCGAAGACTCTCCTGTTCGAAGACTCTGGCATGCTAGGTGCAATGCAACAAGACTGGATGAGCATGCAGTGTCTAAGGTGAAGCTCGGTCCTCTGAGGTCAAATAACCAGGAAATACGGTTCGCAAGTGAGGTCTTTGAAGCTCCTGTCGCTGCATAGGATGGTGCATTATCTGGATCTCTGTATATCATTTCTTTATAGTCGCTAGTGAAATGACCCATGAAAACACCTGTCTGAGTGCCAGCAATCTTATCCAGCGGAAGGCCAGCTTTCTCCAGAGCTTCGTAGACAACCTCGATCATAATCCGATGCTGAGGATCCATTGCCTCCGCCTCGGTCTTTGAAATGCTGAAGAAGTTGGCGTCAAATACTGCCACATCTTGCTTCATGAAATGGGCACCCCTAGTGATACTGGTGTTGCGGTTTTTCTTTGGCGACCAAAATGCTTCCACATTAAAACGGTCTTTGGGGATTTTGGACCACGCAGCTAGGAATGACCATTTGTGAGTCAAAGCTTGATACTATGTCTTAACTCTCAGCTTTTGAGAAAATTATACGTACATTTTCCGGCACAAATCAAGGTCCAGAAGTTGTCAAGGTTGTCTCCATCACCGGGGAATCTACACGATAAACCCGTGATAGCCACGGAGTGATCATCGTGAGTCTGCTTATGGATATAAGTTCCGTTCGATTGCAGCATCTTCAACAGATGGTCTATCAGGCTCGCATTCTAGATTGTATGACTGCAATGCAATGAACGAGGAGACAAGGAGAGAAATTATGGCCATATACCGCTATACAATGACTTATATGTCTCTGTTTCACTTTACTATCAATCACTGCACTACTATCAGACATAATATAGCAGTTCAAGCTCCATGGGTCTATCTAAGAAAGGTGCTAACATTCAATCTGTCTAGAGCTGGAGCTGGAAGGATGGCCCCCAACGTGAAAGCCTAGGAACAACAACTCGCCGGAACGGGTACACGTTTTTGTTCGGGGCATTGTATATACGAAGGCAAAAAAATATAATCTTGTTATATTGATGCTGATTCCTCTCAGCTAAAATCATAAGCAGGGTCTAAACTAGTGAGTTCTATTATAATTCTGTAATCGGTCTAGGACGGTAGCAGTGCTACTATTGGTCGACCATACTGTTTTGCTTCCCTTTGGCTTTCGAACATATTCTTCTATCGCTAGGCATGTCTTATTTCTTATTTTTTCTCGGAAGGATTTTCAGACGAAAACGATGCCACGAAACTTGCTCAGTGAGTTGTCGGATAATGCTCTAGACATTATCGCTGAGGAGACTGGATTCACCAGAGATGAACTAGAACCAGATTTGGGATTCACTGAGCTGGGAGTCAACGGTCCTCTAGCAAAGAGTATAATTTCGAGAATTTTGCATGAAACGAAAGTGAATCTTCCAGCGACATGTTTCGTCGAATATCCTACCATCGCTAGCTTAGACGGCTTTCTACGAACCATAAGCCGAGATAAAGTGATTGCAAACAGACCATCGAAGACAAGTCATGCAAGATATGATCAAACCATGCCTAGCCCCCCTCTTTCAATCGTCCTGCAGGGCAAGCCGGCCTCGTCAAATAAGATCATCTTCCTTTTGCCTGATGGTAGTGGATCAGGAATGGCATATGCAAGCATTCCACCTATTGGTACCAACATATGTTTAATAGGAATGAACAGTCCCTACTTACAGTCATCCCCATCGGAAGGCACGTTCATAATTGAAGATACGGCACGTATGTGGGCAGAGGAAATCAAGATGAGGAAGCCTGTCGGCCCATATATACTAGGCGGATGGTCGGCTGGTGGTTACTATTCGTTTGAAGTAGCCAAGCGCTTAATGAGCGAGGGTCATTCAGTCGAGAAGCTCATCTTAATTGACTCTCCTTGCCGATTGGTCTTTGAGGCCTTGCCCATGGAGGTAGTTCATTACCTGTCGGCAAATAATCTGATGGGCAATTGGGTTACGAAGAAAACACCTGAATGGCTAGTTAAACACTTTGATCTTTCAATCCGGGCTATATCAAGATATACACCAACACCGATGCTCAGTGCAAATAATAATGTCCCTGAAGTATGTTTGATCTGGGCCGAGGATGGTGTGTTGCCAGCTGGGAATGACGCTGCGGAGACGGGGCTAGATCTCGATGTGAAGGTTACTCGGTTCCTTATTGAAAGCCGAGACGTATTTGGACCTCATGGTTGGGATAAACTCTTTCCAGGTGCAAAACTATCAATCGCAACAATTCCCGGAAACCATTTTAGTATCGTCCATCCGCCGAACGTGAGTCCTCGTTCTTCTTCCGTGCATCATAAATTTTCTGACAAAGAAATGTAGTCCCAAAAGCTAGGCATGCTTCTTAGAGATAGTATAGAGGAAGTATCATCTGAAAGATGGGGTAACTGGCACAATGCTTGAATGGATTCACGTAAACTACTATCTCTTCTCGGTTCTAATTACAGTTTACAGCTTGGGTCCATGTTAGCGACATTTTCATCGCAAGCGTATACAAATGGAGCTTTGATCTGACCTGCTTGCTCTCCTCTAGAATACATATGTAATTTTCGCAATTTCTTGAACCCCATAGACTTAATACCAGTACCGTCGTAACAAGTCTTCCTCCATTCCCAAAGTTCGGCCGACAGCAGCAAGTCCAATTATCACAGGTTTCAAAATAATTCCAGCGATGCCGGCAGGCCACATATCGGACATGACGAACACAATAGCTCCATGAATCAAATTATTCGGTATTCCCCCGCTATGAGTTTTCCCGTCTCGCGCCAGACCATACAGAATATAAAGTCCTTTCTCAAATCCTTCGACTGAAGGCCTTAAAACAATCTTCAATTCCACCTCTTCCGTTCCCGGATTGAAGAAATGATGAATTTCCCCAGCTGGTACTGTTCGGCTGTCACCGGGCTTCAGAGTAACACGTCCCGTCGATGCAGAATAAATACCGACTTCGCCCTTACTGCCTGTAAACGTCTCAGAGTATGATCCGTGCCAGTGTGAGGTATTGGCTCCTCCCGGGGCAAGGGAGACAGTTAATTCTGTATATTCGCCGTTTGTCTCTGCACCGTATTTGTCGAAAGTGGCCCAGTCGCCGGCGTCAGGAGTCCAGATTTTGCGTCTCTCTGGCGCCTTTATTCCGGGTGGCAGTCGGTTGGGATCTCTTTGCGCTGGTCTCATATCTATTATTTGATTTGGACGTGGATAGTTTAGACGTTGGACATGAAGAAAAATCAATAAGGGGAATTCAGACCGGACATGCGTATAGTGACTTATCAATTTGACACATAAAATGTCATGGCCGTCTAGGACTGGTCAAATTTCATTTAGATACTTTAGATAATCCTTTCAAATATATAACCATATGATTTATTAGAGGAATATAGAGTTATTACTCCCCAACAAGCAATAAGCTTCACCCGGTTAATTTCTAGAATAATTTTCCTGACTAGATACTATAAGCACCAGATCTCACCATTCCAAAAAGAAAGGAATCACTAGTTATAATCATAGTCAGTGCACGAAAATTCGCCCCTTATTAGTAGAGAGGGTGCCACCATATTAAATGATTATTTCCCTCATCTGATGATAGTCTCGTTATCCTAAAGACAGCTTTATGGGCCGCTTAATATAAGAATATAGGTATCGATTAAAGATAGCAGCATGAGACTAGGCCAATCTTGGTACTTTCCATGCGTATCGCACTGGGGCTTTCCATGAAGCATGTCACTATCTACGAAATCAATTCAATTTTAACAAGATCCCAACTCAAGAATGCACCGAAACTCTAATTATATAAAAATCATCCGCAACCATTGCTAAAAGATAAAAAATGTACGGAGCATGCAGAGGTTGAAATAAAGTGCCGGTTGCGCTAATATTTGGCCCCTGTCTAGCGCCGGCGATTACTTCTTGTGCACACAGCGACTTTTTTTGGTCAATACACACAACTCTTGTGATTCAGAAAGATGTAAGAATCATATGATCGAAGTAATTGTGGCCGGGTATAGACCCATTTCTGATAGAATGAGCAATTCCGTACGCGGACAACTTGTCTAGAAGAAGGGGAGAAGAAAGAGTTTAGGGCTTTGGGAGTCACCTTTCCGGATCTTTTCTATGGCGAGGCGACTTAAGACCGAACCACGACAATATTTTGTGCAATGTATACCTTTGTGCAGCATCATGATCGACATCATCAGTTAATACGCTGATTAATAATGTTTGACGGTAGTAATCAGTTAGGGATTGGCCGGGGGGGTTGCCGAGTGCCGAGTCCATTTGTCTAGCACTTTTTTTCTTTCTCTCTTATCTACAACAACTTTGCGGTCCTTTTTCTTCTACCTTTCAACAAAGTAGAGATTTAATTTCTGTTCTTCATTTTCTGTGCTCCGACTCGAGTTTCATCGATACAGAAAGAATGTCTTCAACAAATGCGGATTCGCCAGTCCACGGAAACACTTCAGATCATGATACATCATCAACTTTTGGTGTTGAAGCCGACGAGAAGGTTCAGTCAACACCGACACCTTTGAAAGTTGAAGAAGCAGCTTCTTCTGCTCCATTGAATGGCAACAGCGACCCGAATATCGTTGATTTCGATGGTCCAGATGACCCGTACCGACCTCTCAATTGGCCCATGCGAAAGAAGCTCACCACAACTGCTCTATATAGCTTAACAACTATGGGCTCTACCTGGGCAAGCACGATGTAATGTCCTCCTTGAATTTTCTCAGGATATGTCGTCTATGAGCAACGAGCAAATCGCTGACAGATTATTTATCTTCGGTAGATATAATTCTGGAACCACGCAGATAGAAGGGCAGTTCGACATCAGCAGTGAGGTCGCATTATTGGGAATGACCTTTTACTTGCTCGGGTAAAATTCAACACCCTCTCGCTACAAGAGCTAAAAGATTGATAGAACATTAGAGGCTAACGCTACTGAATCGTTCATAGAAATGCCTTTGGTCCTCTCCTCTTCGCACCTGTTTCGGAAGCATACGGCCGAAAGATCTCTGTCTTGATTCCATTCTTCATGTGCGCCATCTTCTCCTTCGGCACCGCGACAGCAAAGGACACGCAAACGATACTCATTACAAGATTCTTTGCTGGTATTGGTGGATCTGCTCCTCTCTGTAATACTGGAGGTGTACTGGCGGATATATGGCCACCGCAACACCGAGGGGCGGCGCTTCTCACTTATGGAATTGCAGTCGTTGCAGGCCCTCTTCTTGCGCCGATTGTAGGTGGAGCTTTCGTGGTGAATCTGGAGCAGGATGGATGGCGCTGGGGTGAATATGTATGAAAATCCTCCCTCACTCCTTAGCATGAAAGAGAAGACGGGGGCTTATTTGTGATTTTGGTGCAGCTCACCGGCATTCTATTACTCGTTATCCTGGCAGCCGATGTTTTTTATGTTGAGGAGAGTTACCCTCCCGTTTTGTTGAGTCGAAAGGCCAACAAACTGCGCAAGTTGACTGGAAACTGGGCTCTACATTCGAGTAACCAGGAAAATGACCAGAGCTTCAAATCTTGGGTGCGCACATATTTGCTCGTCCCATTGGAGATGCTGATCGATCCAATCTGTTTCTTAATCAACCTTTATGCGTCATTTGTCTATGCGATTATCTACCTGTATGTGGTACATACTGCCCGATGAATTGAGTGAAAGACTAACAAGATTTTAGAACTATTGCTGTTTTTCCGATAGAATTTGAAAAAGTAAGTCGCTGTTTCAAAACAGCAATGTGAGTTTCCTAGAGCTGATAATTCTTCTAGGTACGAGGCTGGAATAGCGTCGTCGGCTCTCTGCCCTTCCTAGGCATATTGATTGGAGTATTTTTCGGAGCCATTGTCTTGATCTGGAGCCAGACATTCTACGTCAAACGCCTCATCGCAAACAACAATAAGCCTGTGCCTGAAGCCCGACTTGTCTCCATGATGATCGGTTCATTTTTCTTTGCTGGAGGTTTGTTCATTATTGGCTGGACCTCTGATCCATCAATTCCTTGGATAGCGTAAGGACACACCTCTCTCATCATCTTCTTCTTGATAATACTGATTATGATTAAAGCTTCTGTATTGGCGGCGCATGCATTGGTCTTGGATTCTTCACCATTTTCCAGAGCGCGATTAGTTATCTCGTGGACACGTATCTCATGCTAGCTGCTAGTGCTCTTGCTGCTAACATGCTGATGCGAAGCGTGCTCGCTGGAGCATTCCCGCTATTTGCTGATGCCAGTAAGTCTTCTTCTCGCTATATAAGACATGTCCTTTGTACTGATCAAGCATAAGTGTTCACCAATCTTGGCATTGATTGGGCATGTAGTGTGTTAGGGTTTATTTCGGCCGCCATGATACCGATTCCCTTCTTGTTAGTCACCCCATTTCTTTTCCCCATACACATGACTGACGGATATCAAATAGATTCTATATATTTGGTAAGAGACTGCGAGCACGCGGAAAACGATCCGCAAAGAATCTTTGAGGAGTTACCATCTTGTGGCCTACCTTGGCATGTAGGTCTATGTTTTGTATCTGTTGGGGAAGGATTGACTTTGTTCTTTCAATCAACGTATAAAGAAATTGAATCGGTGCATATAGTTCGACGGCCGACCAGAGACGAGAAGATAAACAAAAGGAGAATAATTAATATCTTTGAAGATCAACGTAATAAACAATAGAGGTATCATTCTACAAATTCCTGCACTATCAAGGACGACTCAAAGACTCCTGTATCGATTGCAAAGTGCTACTAAGCCCATGAAACATATGCTGGATATAGAAAGAATCACCATGCAGCTGTGAATGAGTTGTATCGCCAGTAGCAGTTTCATTTGGCGGAAAGCGGGCTATCTTCTCCTCAAGTATCTTTTGCAACGAAGTCAAGATCCATATGAGTTTCCGCACAGTGTTGAGAACAAGTGTTTTGAGTAAGAGGAATCGATCTTCGCCTTGAACTTGGAACGCGCCAATTGTCAGCGGAGCTTTGGCGGGACAATATCTCGGGTCGATGTGGCGTGGTGGTGTGCCGTTTAATTGGGCTTGATTTCTTATCAACAGACGTTGGAAGTAACGAGCAATAGCTTGGATGCTCATAAATGCCAGAAGTATGACTTCCTGGTCGTCATTACATCGACACGAGGTGCACATTATCGGTATCTGCCATGCTTTCATGCCTTCCTCTACCAGGGCTAGGGCGACATCGATCGAGACTGCCGACCTATCGTTATTATAGTCATTGCTGTTGCTCGGCTGGGAGTTGTTCAATATTTTTGATTTGAACAACAGATCAACCTGTTGCTGCATGCACGCGCAAGAGCTTATTGTGCTGGCGGCTTGCTTGCCCAGTGGTGTCTGCATTGGTGGTGCCGTTGAGGGGGCTGAGATTGTATCTAGCATGAACTCGCCATCATTCGATAATCCACCTTCCTGATTAAAATTGACACCCGCGTTTGTCCATAGTAGATTTGAAAAGTCGGAATCGTTAGGATTAATGTTTAATGAGCAATCAAACGACGCTTGATTATCGTGCGAGTCTAGAAAATCAAGTCTTCCGTTATAGCTGTCCTCGGAACTCGACCCGTTCAGATCATGGTCATTCATATCAGGGGTGATATTGGAAGAAAGCGTAGCAGGTGTAGCTGGTAAACAGGCCGTGGGGGAGTGTTTGTTGTTCGATGCTCGTCCTTTATTGTTATTTGCTCTTCTAGCAGCAGCTGTAGCTACTTTGCCAGTATTTGATTGCTTTCGGCCTTCTTCTGGGCTTCGATTTTTTGTTCCCTTGGGACGTCCGAGCCGGTCTGAAAGGCTAAAGAAGCATAGGGTGCCGGTATTGAGACATCCTTGACACGGTAGCTGGCCCGAACACCGCACCTTTCCCCGATGACAATTATCGCACGCCGCACGAAGCTTGGTAACCATTATCTATTTGTCTCTTGTATCCCTGTATCTTTTATTCGACTAGAAATGCCTCGTGCTCTTATCACCTCAATTTGTGGTGGGGTCCACGAAGAAGAAGAAGAGATGCCGTGCAGCCGAGTCGAGACCATTAGCTGTAATTGATCTAGCTAATTGGGTAGTGCCATCACGTGATGTGTTTGGAAAGGAGGAGGATCAGCTGGAGCATGAAGGCATGAGGGCATGTAGAAGAGTGGCTGAATCAGATGGACGTTGAAGCGATACTTAACAGATGAAAAATCACATCTTGAACACCCCGACGGGGTCGACCATAATCCCGTTTTGGGTTGTGGCCGTTGTTTTTCCATGTCGTACCAACAAGATTTAAACTATAGACAAGTAAGCTAAATGGGACGACTAAATAAGCATTATGGCTTGGCCTATGAACGTGATGCCGCGCCTAATGCTATTTTCGAAGGTATCTCAATTGTTCAGTCTATAGTCGACCTACTAAGCATACAGCATGATTACTAAACTATGTCCAAATTCCCTACGTTGGCGTCAAAGTTCATTTTTGAAGAAATTCAAAGGCCTCTTCTGATTGGTAGAGCCTGAATCAGGCTTACTACAGATCGATTTGGGGTCCTTTTACGGAGGCCCCATAGATTTATTATGGTTTAGTATACGAAGTGTACCCGCAGGGGCCGCTGCTAGGGTTTGGCGTGCTGATGGATTGGGGAGGCTAATTTGACCTATTATCTGGATAGTATGGATCTTTGTATAGTCTAGTAGACTTTATATTAACTGAACATACCACCGAACTTAGCCTGTGCCTCGCTTAGAATAGTAGATACATTCCCAAAACACTCGTGGACAAATCGCACATCTCGAAAATAAATCACACGAGGTCGACCGACCCTTCAACAGATCTTCCATCAATGGTCTAGATCTCACGAATCCTCTGCTATTGTTCTTGATAAGCATCTGATGGAAGGATCTAGCAGCTCTTAGTGTCCCACTCTATTCGCTTCCTTCTCGTCTCAAGCTTCTAGACAAGATGTCCACACTTCTTTTTAACCTTTGTTAAGAACCTGCAAGCTATATTTTGGCCCCAGTCTTGACATAGCTTTGCCATCAGTCTACAGTCCCATTGGCCATCCATATGGCTTAAGTTCATGCAATGTCAGATTCTGCCACTATCTCCAAACGCTACGATCGTCATTGCTAGCTGTATCTTCTATAGCGGATCCATCCTGCGTAGGCGCTACGTTTTCATCAAGTTAAGCTTCTTATCGTATATGTACAAGCTAAGCCTAAGGCTCTTCATGGTAGTACTTTTAAACATCATTTGACACGTAGTGAGTCTTAATAACATGACTCACAGAGATTGCCGAGGTTTAACCGAATATGTTTGCAGTATTATAGCTTTATTTCAAGGTAAAAACGAAAAGCATGTGCTTCTAATGAAAAGCGTGTTCTGGCAGAACCTTGAACAAGGAAACGCAATACTCACCCCGTGAAGGATATTGAACGGTCACCGGAATATTTTCCCAGATATTCCCTGCTATGAAGATGCCGGGGCCAAGCGCATGTAATGTCGCCCCTTGGCCTTGTTCTTATTTGCTATGAATGGTAAAACTATCGATGCTAATTCAATCAACTCAGATTCCACTGCCTATTCGCCACGGCTGTGAGGATCGTGGAGTTTCCAGCACCTGCGTGCTTGCCGTGCAATCTACAGCCCTAGCGCCTCTCGCCATTTATTTCGCCGACAATGCAGCTGGCGATTGCATTACGCCGCACAAGGTGGTTGCTGGTGCAATCTCCAGTGGCTGTAATGCAGCTATGGGAGCTTCCACGCAGCTGTTTGCGCAGAAATATGGGCATCACCCAAAGTTTCAGGCTTAGCATAAATACATGAATCTAAGATTCTTTAGTTGAGTCATTTCCATGAACTACATTCAACTTGTAAATAGGTGCATTGTAAAATTCCCTGGCAGGAGGATCTTAGGGCTGGAAGTTGCCTTAGGCATCACATCCACAACCAGCTAGATCCAAACAAGTTAGCGCCAGACGTCACTTCGTCAACATCAACATCCAGAATAGCCAACATTCACTTCTATGATATATACCGTCAGACACCGAAATATATTGGCAATAACTGCGAAGACGAAAACCCTGGCTCACAAACCTCCATTCCTCGGCCGTTGGCGAAGAACCGCCTCACTCTTCCCAGGGAGATCGCCAATCCCACGGTCAGCTCTCCCTCCGTTCTTCACCAGTCAACCTCGGCCCTCACGTTACCAGAGAGGCGGTCCCCTATCTCGCATTCTCCGAGCGTTATCCTTTCCTCGCACCCGTGGTCGAATACAGGCTAATCTCTGGACCTTCCGGCACGAAACACTCGCGTATTTCCGTCATCGAGCGCAGACACGTCTCTACCGAGCTATCGTCAAGAGGCAGGAGAGGCTGCGACGAAGGAGAAGTAGCAAGGCGCTTGGTGGACGTCGGGCAGGTGGTGGAAATATCTGGTCGCTTTTGCGAGCACTGAGTTGGAAAAGAAGGGCCGGTCGTCCTCTTCCTCCGCCAGGGCGCAGCTTGACGTCGCGCGCTGTGAGTCGGTCGCTCAAGAATGTGGACAGAAGCAGTTCTAGGAGAATAATGTCACGATTCGGTGGCTATAGCTCGGAGGGATGGAGTGGCGATGATTCGGGTCGCGAAATTGGGTCTAGGAGACAGAAGATGATGGGCTATTTGAAGGCTGCAAATGAGATCCGTCAGACATATCAGAGTCAGTTGTCTCAGAAATGGCAGGAGTATGATCGAGGTGTGGACGCTCCTGGAGCATTTCCGGATTATGATATTACCTCTTCTGGAAAGGAAGAATTGCTGCTCTTTCCCAGCTATGCGAGGAGACATGTGAAGAAGAGTAAATCGAACGGGAGACCTGCTCAATCTCAACCTATACCCGGCACGGAGGATAGGATTGGACAAACCAGTACAACTGGTGATGAAGATTATTGGCGTGAAGAATGGGAAAAGTATGAAGATAGCAATGCGATTGTAGACGTCGATGTACGAGGCTGGATTTACACCCCTCAACATGGACCTATGAATCGTAAGCAACGGCTCATGGTTGCGCTTGCAAGGAAGTTGAGTGATTTTCCAGCACCAACCGTTCCTCCCAATCATCCTGTACAGCGGCATGCTGCAAAACGCGAGGAAGAAGACGCCGACCGAGAGGCGCAGAATCTCATAGACAAGGGTGAGCAAGATGCGGACGTGGTATGGAGGACTAACCATGCGGAGGCAGAAAGCGACTCTGATTTGCCTAAACGTGTCACCCGTTCAGGGACTAATACTTTATCACCTGACTCGAGTGATATGACGGTACTGAATACAAATCTTATGAACAGACTTAAGCCGTTCATGCACAATCCATCTGCTGACACTCCGGTGACACTTTTCTTTTATAATGACCAGCAAAGCCAATCGAGGACTACCATAACTAATGAATCGGGGCATTTCAACGTTCGAGCTGCTCTAGAGTTTGTACCAACACATGTTCGAGTACTCGCTAATGAGTCTCTGTCCGTTACGGAGGAGGTCAAAGTCATTGAGCCAGCTGGTGTCAGCTTGATTAGCGACATTGATGATACAATTAAACATTCTGCTATCGCCAGTGGCGCAAAAGAAGTGTTTTGGAATACTTTTATACGAGATTTCAATGATCTCACCATCCAGGGTGTGAGAGAGTGGTATGGTAGGCTCTATGACATGGGGGTGGGAATACACTATGTGTCCAATGCTCCGTGGCAACTTTATCCGCAGTTGAAACTGTACTTTAAGATGGCTGGATTGCCGAATGGCTCTTTTCACTTGAAGCAATACAGCGGCATGTTACAAGGAATTTTCGAGCCTACTGCAGAGCGCAAAAGGATGTCCTTGGAGAAAATCATGGGAGACTTCCCCGAACGCAAGTTCATCCTCGTCGGTGATAGTGGCGAAGCAGATTTGGAAGTATATACGGAACTGGTTCAGCAGAACCCTGGAAAAATTCTGGGCGTCTTCATCCGCGATGTTACGACGGCGGAAAAGAAAGAATTCTTCGATCACTCATTCGCTGCTCAGAGACGCTCAGGTTATTCCACCCCGTCGTCTGAACCTGTTGAGAAAAGGCCCCCATTACCGCCAAGGAAACCATCCTCTGCACACACCATTAATAATGGCGATTTGATGACTTTTGAGGATGAATCTAGTGATGATGTGATAGAGCCAGCAGACAAGCCTGCTGCAAAGGGACCCCCTGTTAAGCCTTCAAAACCGATGGGTCTACGAACAGCGGTCACAATGCCTATACAAAATACAGAGAATCCAGCAGAAGTCATACGACGCAAACCTGCGCCCCCTCTTCCGAACAAACCATTGAACTTATCGTCTACTTCAAGCGACTCGGAAAAGAAGGCACCTCCTTTACCACAACGCAAGCCGACAAATGGCACGTATACGGAGGCAGTGAAGAACATCGCAATGGATGTATATAACAACCTACCATCTACCAAGGGTACATTAGATTCATTGAGCAACCTCTCGCTCAAACAAGACACCTCACCTACTCAGCCCGACACATCGAAACCTGCTTCAAAACGTGGCGCACCACCACCCGTCCCTCCAGCGCGTCGAGGCGCAGCGGCAAGCAACACCTCAACCTCCGACGACCGAAAATCCATCAACAACACCCCTCCTCCCGCACCACCACGCCTCCCATCCCGCCAAAACACGTTCTCAAGCATAACAAGCACGGTCACCAACCGACCAACTACCGCAAGCACGAACAACACCATGAACTCCTCGCCATACTACGACTACCCCGAACCATCAGTACCAGTGCTCAACAAGCGCGAAGAGTTGTGGAAACGGCGCTGGGAACGTGCGCAGCAGATTTTGTCGGATCATGGTGTTTTGTTGGGCAGTTGGAGGGTTGGGAGTGATGTGCAGGATATAACAGTATGGCTTGTGGAAAATGCTATGAAGAAGCAGCAGGACAAAGAAAATGGGGATGAGAAGGAGAAGGGKAGGAAGTGGTGAATGATCCCATGAGATATGATGCACGTCTTGCTATACTCGGTTGGGTTTCTAGAGATATGTATATAAGCATATACGGCGTATTATAAGAGTTTTGGGGCTGGTGATATTGACCCCGCTCTCGGCCTTCTGTTTGCATTTTATCTACCTGTTCCTCTGCAACCTTGGAATTTGATGTACATAGCTATGAAAAAGAGAGTGTAAATACTTGCTTGATTGATCGGTCCATCTTCAGCTATATTAGGAACGATATCTGAGGAACACGAGGGTCAAAAGAGTAGGCCTCATAGACAGAATCGATCCATCAAATAAGGTCACTTTGTTTAAAATAGCCAAGCCACAGACTATCAGCAGGTCAATAAAGCTGAACCATTTCCGACCCATCCAAACCAAGGACAGAAGGTTTGGCATTCCCCCAGTGATCTAGAATTACACCTGTATAGCTTATCTTTTGCTCAACTCCGCTACCGCATCCGCATCCGCAGTACATCAATAGCCGCATATCGACGTAACCACGCTAATTTGGTTCAAATTTATTCTTCTTCTATAGAAAGTGTGATTGAAACACGAGCCGGAATGCATACCCAAATGCGTCTATAAAAAGGTCAACTAACCCCGTCTGAATGACCGCCTCGGGGATTTTCAAAACATCCAAGATAAAGGAACCGTTTCTCTACTTTGTTACCGATCAGCCATGGCAGTTCCATTGAAATCATTCATGTCCGATCTAACCGGAAAAATAGCTTTAGTGACTGGCGGACATACCGGGCTGTGAGTGCGCCTGCCTTTTACTCTTACTTCGATTAACTCTGTCCCGTAGAGGTTTCGGCACGAGTATTGAGCTAGCAAAACATGGAGCTCGTGTGTATATAGCAAGCCGTTCACCATCCAAGGTTAGAGATGCGATACAAGAAATTGTTGCTGAATGTCCTGAGGCAGATGTCCATTTCCTGCCTTTGGATCTCGCAGATCTGGCTAGCGTGGTTAAAGCAGCACAGATTTTCAGGGAGTACAATCCCCTCTTCGATTCACAGCGTTGAAGCCGTAGTGGTGCTGACTTGGGATACAAGACGAGAGTCGGCTCTTCATTTGCTTATAAACAATGCCGGTGTAAGTGAATTTGCTGCATTTTCCATGTTCCATCACTGATGCCCATGTCATAAATAGGTGATGTGCGTTCCATACGAAGAGACCAAAGATGGGTTTGAGATGCAGCTTGCGGTAAGATCTAGACATGAATTTTATTGAAAGTGCCATAAACTAACAACTTCATTCCAAGGTCAACTACGTAGGTCACTTTCTGTTGACACGACTTATGCTGCCGATTCTCGTCACTACATCCAAATCAGCACACGAAGGTGAGGTGCGAATCGTGAACGTATCGAGTGACGGGCATGGAAAGCTTGCACCAAAGGAGGGAATCGTCTTCTCTGACCCGAACTTGAAGCGGTACTCTGTTTGGACTCGCTATGGACATTCCAAGCTTGCCAATGTGCTGCATGCCAACGAGCTAGCCAAAAGATATGGAGAAATCATGTCGATATCTCTCCATCCAGGAACAGTCAAGACGTAAGCCGCATCCCTGAACGATAGGTATTTCTAAACCCAAAGAGACAAAATTGCTGATGTTTGAAGCTAGAAACCTCTCAAAAGGCCCGCTTTTATCCACCCCATTATATCGCCTCATCAAACCGATTGTGGAATTGGGCGCTCCTGGTCCACGAAAGGGAGCAACAAACATTCTCTTCGCAGCTGTCTCAACGTCACTTGACATCAAATCTCATAATGGAGCATATTTGCTGCCAGGAGGGAAGGTTTCCGAGCCGAGCAACACTGCAAAGGACCCGCGAATGGCTTTCAACCTCTGGGAATGGACTGAAAAAGAGCTAAAGGCTCGAGGGATTGTTTTCAATAAGTGATTTGTCGTGTCAATTACAATGTGTAGAAGCTAGGCCTTAGTCAGGGCGTAGAAAGCCCGCTGACCCTTCTCAATAGACAGAAATATTTCCAACCTTGTGTCGTCAGCGTGAGACTTTCCGAATCAACAGCTGTCAGAATTGTGCTACCACGGTGGATAAAAGTTCCTCGATCGCTAGCATCAATACATCCTGCTGCGCCCGTAGATGTGATCCAGGTGAACACTTCAGGGGCTCTGCGGATCCAAAAGGAGTAGTCGATGTCGGCCATCAATTTTTGGAGCAGCTTCACTTTTTCATTAACGGCGGATATATCCACTCTTTGCAAACGCAGTCTTAGCAGATCCCAGTATATCAAACAGCAGAGTCGACAGCAAGCATTCATCCTGCTGATAGTGTCCACGGCTGCTCCCCTGGTTTCTATAAAGCGAGGTAAAGTATCATTCCTTGCCAATGCTAAAGCTTTCTCCACTTGTGCGGTAATAGTAGCCTCACTGGCATCAGATAGCTGGTCCATCTTGATAGAAGCCTCATATACATCAAATATTGACTCAATAATCTCTTCTCCGAATAGCGTCCCGGCCTTCTGAAATGTGCTGCTGGACACAATGCTTCGAAAAATCGAGCTACTACGAGTAGAATTGTCGTACAAGAAATCCCAAACGGGCGGTGTGTCAAAAACACACGAATAAGAAAGCATTGTCCTGTGATTTTGTTAACTATGTGAGGAAAGGGAGGAAGGCCATACAACATACAGTTTTATAACACCTATCAGTGGCTCCAATTCGTCAATTAGGGATTTTTGTCTTGATAGGAGCATTTGTATAAGACCTTTCTGGTGTAGAATTGCCGATTTTTGATCCATTGCCACCATCTAATGTGTTGTCAGTGCCTGGTTAGGTTATATCTAATCCCAAATTGGGACAATTTGTTTACTCACATTATAAAAGATTAAAGATAACACCGATCCCAAAGTACCGTAATTCAGCAATGGAACGTCCTGATTCAAGCGTTCACTTAACATTCTAATCGTCGATGTTTGATGATACAGTGTCACAGTGGAATTCTGACGACCTTTCAAGATATCAATAGATGCAGATGCACTGAATAGTGTGGCGTGGAATAAACACGGGTCTGTCATTGCATGTTGGATCCATATAGAGCCGATGTGTTGTTTGAGACTATTCACAAGCGCAATGTCAGGTGACAGATTTGCGGATGTACCGACTAGCCTCAATTAGACCAAAGTTCGAATTGAACTGTGGAGGGGGGTTGGATACTGAATGTAGAAGGCTGACTTACAGAATTGTAATAAGCTTGGCATATAGGGACGGTATGTGATGGGAGGGTTAAATGGAACGTTAGGTCCGAGTAGATAATACGAAATGGCGCCAGAATCAAAACATTGAATGCGGATTTTACCCTCAGCACAGCCTGGCAGGGATTGGGCTGAGACCAGCTTTGCAGCTCCATAATCACAGCCCAAGGCAAGCCTAGTGGAATTCGTGTCAAAAGGAGCTATTTCACTTTTGGGACGATGGGTGTGCCAACATACCTTGAACACCGAGAGCAAATCGGAAGGAGTCGATCACATTTACGTTTGCGTATCTTGCACCTCATACAAGATTGGCTCGATTCTTCGTGTACGAGTCTTTCCCCTCCGCTGTTCGGTACAGTCTCTACGATTGGAGACGTTGAGGTAGCTGCGTAGTGGCATTTTCGATTGAGTCTAGATCCTTGGATTCAGTGCTAATGAATACTATCCAAAGCAATATAGACATACTTTTTGCAACGAGAACAGGAGGGACGCAATTTGTCGCATTGTCTCTTGCCGGCTCGACACGGCAGGCACACTAAGGGAGCTTTGTTGCAGATTCCCTGATCCTCGGCCATGACGGGCTCAGTACATGTAATGAGCAGAAACAGAGGCACGCACTTGCATCAATCACAGGTCGTGTTGCTGATAGTTGATTTCCCCTCGGGTGTTGGAGACAAGTTTCGAGCGCAAGTGGTATCGTAAGGATATTCAACAACTTTTTTCAAAAATTAGCGTGGCTCGATACAGCCGGGGCACTTGCAAGAAGATGAATTCACTCAGCCTGGTCCTCGATGATCACAAGCACATCGATGCGGGTGCGGGTGCGGGTGCGGATGTGGGTCTCCTCATCTTCAGGCTGTGGAAATAAAAAACAGGCACGATTTATATTCGACCAAAGTTAGTTTTTCAGAATTATTATCTGTGTCACGAATTTTTGAACTTCAAGTGGTAATCTGCCTCTGAAGTGGAGGTTCTAGATCAGCCTTGCCTTCCACATAATGTGAGTAAGTCTTTATTGGGAGCATCCAGTATAAGTAGCCCTAGATATGCCCTCTAGACCTCGATTGTATCGCTTGAAAGCTCTTACTTCAACCAACCAACTACTCATTTCATACCACCGATTTCAGACGGTGCGGATGCGGATGTGGATGCGGCCGATGCACCGTTCGTCTCCGAGCCTTTTCCAGAATCATCCGGGAATATAAGACTGAGCACTGCGAAAACCGTGGCTATTTGTCTGAATCACTTAGCTTCAAGTATTGATCCTTGGTGTTTAGTCTGTCACTTTTCGTTCAAATTACGTATGACCATCAGAAGGGAGTGTAAATGCCTCCTTGATTGATATGTCTATCTATTCAAGCACTACGACCGAGATTGGAAGCCAGCTTCCAATGTGAAAAAAACTAAGATTCAAAGGAGTGCAGAATACAAGATATAACCGACACATCAAATCAAGTCACACCAGGCCATCCATGCACCAACAGAGGTAGACCGTGGGCTGCCAGCAGGTCAATAAAGCCGGACCATCTTCCACTCAAATAAACCAATATCGATAGAAAATTGCTAGTCATCAACCAGTAGCTTGGGATCACGTTTGTATMCCTCCTCCAGCCACTCTTGGTTTTTTCTAGACTCCGCCTCTGCCCAAGACTCTGGCTTCTTTTCTTCTGCTTTTGGCTTGTCAGTCTGCTTCAGAGATTTTGTGCCCGCCGATTTCAAGGATGATGATGATGATGATGGAGATTTCATGCTTAAAGCCTGATCTGACATGATTTATTCGAGGGTTGGAAGATCTTTGAGTATTGACTTGTAACCCTGACAGTGTTGTGTTTTGGGTTAGGTGTTATCGAGAAAAGTATAGTTTTTGAAGAAAGAGAGTATTCGATAGAAAGAAAGAAGAAGTAACAAAGCACGGTGGGCTCTCTAGGCATATTTATATCCAAAGTCAGTCCAGTTGTTGAGTCACGTAGATTACATGTACGTTCTCGAGAGAGCCAGTACGATCTGACACTGTCAGTACCACTGACTCTAACCGATGACTCAAAATTAAAATAGCAATTTTTGTGAGAATACCTGACTGTTCGTCTTGACTATGTAGAATGTAGAATTGATGGGTCATATGTCCAATCAGTATATAGAATAGGCACATAGGCTACATGTATTCGCCCACATGCAATTACTACCTACCTAGGTATCGTCTACATGTATGAATTTGAAGCAATGCCCTAGGCTAACGAGACGTCTTTCAGAGGCTATAATCATCATTCAAGTGAATGATTATTTTGTAGACAGTTACTTGTTCAATAAGTCCCTTCCAGCCAAATAATCGTGGACATGACATAAAATTCGACACCTGATTTATTAAACATTCAAGCTCCACTTATGAGTAGTACTCATAAAGTAGAAAACAGAATATCAGCAGAGTCCCCAGATCACAGACAAAGCTAGATACACCATCAACAACAACCATTCATAAATCCACCTTGCTTTTTGCTTCATCTTCATACCTACGTAATAGTGAATTAGATACCATAAACTTAGAACATGAGTCACACTTTGTCTGGTCAGGTATAAGGTCATGGGTTTCTCAATCCACTGACTGTATTACACGGCTGGTGTACACAGTTCTTCTCCGATGGTTCTCCACCGACCATCCGAACTTATCAGGACTGAACACTGCGAAGTTGATGAATATTTGTCTAATGACTTGGCTTCTAGTATTGATTCTCATGTTTGGTCTGTCACTGTTCTCTTCAATTCCGGGTATGGCTATAATAAAAATGTGTAAATACTTATTTCATCCTCCTATGTATATACACACGAATAAACAGCTTTCTTCTAAGAGACATATCGGGTGGAAGGAGTGCGGAATGCATATATAGACCTCAAGATCCAACAGCCTATTCCAAAGCCTCAAGCAATCCTCAGCCCGTACCCAGGAGCAGTCATTGGGCGTTCACACAGACCTCTTCGGCGGCCAAGAACTTCTAGACTTCAATAGGATTTCATCCCTCTTCTTCTGCTCCTCTGCCTCCATCTTGTCATCCTTCCTTTCCTGTACCTTTGTCACTTGCTCAGCTCCCTTCTTGTCACTCTCGTGTTCTTCTATGACGATTTCGGGAACCCCCTGGCCCGTGGAGGTATACGAGTTGGCATTGTCAATGTCTCCCTTTTGACCCAGGGACAGTATGGCTAGTGCTTTCAGCAGTGATTCGTTATTTGAGTGTCTGTCTGACATTATTGATTCCGGGCTTGATAGATCGACGAGGTTTAATGGGATTGAGAATAGCGCAGTTTCGGCGTTAGGAAAACATAGAGAATAGGAAATCTCTTGGTTTCTGTAAGGATTGATATCTAATATGGTAATTTAGACTATGATTCATCTTATTGACTCATTCATAAAGTCGTCGACAGAGTCAGTATCTGAGTCAGTACCAGTCATGACCTGACCGGTGATTATAGATGGTCAATAGCAATCAATATATAGACCACTCCATTCTTCTTCTATACTGGTACGCAATAACTTAATTCGTCCACAAATCTGGAAATAGAAATTTAGATAGAAAAAGATGTCTATTCGATTTTCTCTAACGCGCTCTGGAGATTTCCTTGTAGCGTTGTGAATATTTCACCACTTCGCTCCGAGGTTAAGTTACAAGGAAACTAGAAAGCCCTCAAATTCCATGCCCCATTCCTCCTTTATCTCATCCGCGTAACCGAGGTATCGGTCATTTCATCGCATTCATTTTCTCTGTTCCCTCGACGAGCGGCACCCAATCCCGTCTCCTTTTACAGAAATACTCCTTCTGCGGCGCCCATTCTTTCCCTTCGAGATTCATCGTCCCGCTAGTCACAAACACCATTCCCTCCAGCGTCGAATTTTCCACGAACAGATGCGATCCACAGTTGCCGCAGAAAGAGCGGTTTATGGTGCTGTTTCTTGCGTCGGTTTGCGTATCCTGGTATGTTTTCAAGTGCTCGTGACCGGTACGGACGTGGAGTTGCTGATATAAACATTATTAGAGAAAATTGACATGGTATGTTAATAGACACTATGAGATGGCTTTGTACTGACTGTCTTCTTATAAGTCCCATTTGCCATAAAAGCTGATCCAGACGTCTTTTGGCAGTTGATGCAGTGGCACAGGGCGTTTAGCATGGAAGCTCCTGATAGTTCATACTGAATTGACCCACAGAGACAGCCTCCATTGATTGTAATCTCACTCATATCGACTGATGCACAATAAACGGAAGCAACATATCTGACGATTCAACAAAAAAAAAGGGAGGCCTTCTCTGTCTTTTTAATTACTTATCTTTGGTAATTCCTTCTTAGTCGACATCGAGGATCACGGCACGGGAATCGAAGCTCCGCCGTCCGAGACCTTCTCCGAGACCTTCGCCGCTATAGTAATAGGTTACTCTGTAAGTCTAACACAAGGATCGCGGCACGGTAATTGAAGCTCATCCGTCTCCGCGACCTCACGATAATATATTTAAGCGCCTGAGTAAATGCAGGTACTCGTCCAGTGCTTGTCCCCACCTCTCTTTCAAGCTTATTGAAACGTAGTAAATATGCTATATGCTCTATTTACCTAAATATTAAAAGTTCATCTAGACTCTGGTTGTAGGATCGAGTCATTCATAGATTAGCTTGTCCTAGACACCATGCCTCGTTATGGAGTCAGGGGTTACTCGATGCCATGATTGTAGAACGTGAATCATGAATGACGTACAGACCATACTGATTTTGCGGTACTCATCAAACATCCGAATACATTGGGAATAGACGTAGTGAAAATGGCAGACGAATCTTCTGAATGATATACTCGAGACAGCAAGAGTAGGATATCGAACACGTATCCACGTTATCCTAACGGCCATGTCCCAGGTCTACATCTACGAACAATTCGCTTCACCCGGAGAACGCTCAATGCTTCGTCAATCGTTTCTCATGATTTGAAAATAAAGCTAGCCCAAAGCTTTGCAAATCTAGATCCCAAAGATCCTCCTCTATGTAAGCATCAAACCTAGAATTCAAATAACCCTCCAAATCCGAATATCAGCCGCTCACCCGACCTTCCTCTCATGCCTAATTCCTCATTCCCCTGCCAGGGTCCTTGTATCTGGCAGACCAAACATCATATCCTCCCAACCCATTTTACCATCGATGGACTATCATCATCAACTAATCCCTCGTTCAGCGCCGTTCCCGTCTCAGACTTCGCGCAGGGTTAAGTTCCAGACCTCTTTCAGTCGGGCCATCATCACCATCTTGATCATTTCGCTGACTCCCGCGCGCGAGGTCATCGATCATGGCATCAAGAACTTCCTGCTCCGACTGCGCGGGTCTGACCTTCTCCATCGACTCATTCACACGACGCTGACGATTGGCATAACCATACCCATAACACTCATAAGCCGGGGGCGAGTATGCAACTGCTGGCAGTGTAGGCGACAAACTGTAGGATTGCTCTGATCGACGAAGAGAAGCCCTAGGCGTCGATGGGCGCTCAATGATATATGCCGGCGGATTTCCTAGGCTATAAGAAGAAGCACTGAATGATGATTGCCGAGAAGCTTTGGGTGTTGATGAACCTGAGGATGAGACATCTTCTTCGTATTCATCATCTCCTTCATCGTCGTTTATGTCTTCGTGGTGAGATGTAGTCGGTCCATCGACGTCTACGACCAGCGCTCGAATGGTGGGCGTTGTCATGGAAGCGGAAGAAGACGACTCATTTGAGTGGATTGGAGACCCCAATTTTTTAGCGCGCGTGAGGGCGTGTCCTTGGAAAGTTTTGGCGGGAAGATATTCAGGCTCTTTGGGGCGGCTGATTTTGGAGCGTTCGTCGTTGGGGGGATCGTTGTCCATTTCGAGTCGTGGATAGATCGAGGCGAGAGGGTTTTTGAGGTTTGTCTGCGTTGAAGTTGTATGATCAGTTTCTGCTATTTCTAGAGATATGGACAAAGACTGGCTATGTGTAACAATTTCTAGAGGCAAAAAAAGGTAAAACAGGTAATTTTATACTCACAGCTTCAGCTCAGAATCATACAGAAAGGTAAATGTCTTGCATGGCCATGAGACCTTTCACAGCTCAATAGTCTTCAACAATAATGGCATCAATGAGAAGGGGAAAACAATAGCATGAGAAATATGTCTACGAAAAGCCGGAACCTTCTTTGCACCTGATCTTTGTGGTGAGGCTCGTCAATGGCATTCACATGGTGGCCTAAGGCACTTATTATTTCCTCTTTCGGAATTGTGCTAATATATTTCCATCATTGGGCTTAGTAGAAATGATTGAAGGAATATTCATGTACTACAGTTCCTAGACAATTAAACAAAAGAAATTCAAAGGGGGATGAAGTGGTTGCAGATAATGTCTCATCGACTATAGTTAGGGTTTGAATGATCCCGTGGTCATGTACATCTACGTTGAGTAACCTGAAGCTGATGTCAAAATCGATACATTCACATTTCTGAAAGATAAGTTTACGCGAATGAGACATGACTTAAATCAAGTAATATATATGATTAAATATTAAGTAGTATATATAACTAATGTAACAGCATTATTTCACTCAGCTCATCGAGCTCGAGATGATATCTCATCAGATCATACATCGAATTCATACATCGTCACGTCAAATCTCACCCCTCTGACCCTTAAAACGTCTCCATAATCCTATACAGGAACTAGTAGCGAGCGTTGTAGCCCGCAGTCTCAGGCTTGTAGCCAGTCTCGACTTCACCGGGAGTAGGGTGACCGGGAAGAGTGTCGGCGCCAGCGGTGTCAGGATTGGTAGTCTTGTTGCGACGCCAGAAGCCGCGACGACGAGTGGAGCCAGAAGTATATCCGTTGGCGGGAGAAGGACCAAAACGCTTCTCGCGGCGTCGGCTGCGGACCATAGGGATAGCCAGGAAGAAGGAGACGATAAAGAGGAAGCTAAATATATTAGTATATTGTGGATGTAGCAAGTTAGAGGGGGGAAGAATTACATCGAGATGATGGAGACAGCAAAGACAGTCTTCTCCAAGCGACAGGCCAATCCCAAATTAGGCAGATAGGTAACGGTCTCCCCGCTTCCGAATCCGAAGCCATTGCTTCCATAACCCGACGCATTCGAGTCCGACGGCCCATTACCCAACGGCGTCGTAACATCGCCCGAACAAGTCTGCGTTCCGTGCCTGGTCATGACGGCAATCGCGACGGAGGCACCCACAAAGCACACATCGAGCACCATGCCCAGCACGCCGAAAAACATAATTCCGCCGAGACAAACGGTGAAGATTGAGCCGAGCAGGGCATAAAGTGTGGCGGCACCGGCGAGACCCTCGACGGCGCGAATCCATTGGGCGATGGGCAAGTGGTGGTTGCTCAGCACGGCGAGGAAGTAGGAGAAGATGCCAAGCATGACGGCGCCGGCCAGGAACTGGAGGATGCGGATGCCATTGGCGAGGATGCGGAGGACGACGCTGCCGAGACCCATGATTCTTTCACTGAAGATATGTATATGTGCGATATTATGTGAGGGAAACGATGATTGTGCAGAAGATCAAGGATGAAAGGACTGAGCGACAAGTCGAGAAGAGCAATCAGGCAACCCCGTAAATATATACTCCGAGCCACCACACTGTCTCCGGTCCTCGTCCCTCGTTCTGAGTGGCTGATGCGTGAGCCCCATGGAGGCTTGAAGATCTACACTGCTGACCTAATATCAATGGAGCTTCTCATTGGCTCCACTGGTAGTCAAAGCAGTCATTTTGTGGGCCATCCTGCATCCAGTGTGGCTCAACTTCCCCACCCATGATGTCACGGACCTTTTTTCCTTATTTTTTTTCTCAAAGTCTCTGACGTTGTTCTCTTACTTGTCGTGTTTTTTGCGTCGTCGAGTTTCCCTTTCGGGCGCTGAGGCTGCGAATTAGGTTTTCCTTCTGGCGCTATTGCTCGGTGGCAATTGTTTGGTGAACGTGCTTTTATCCTTATATCACTGTTATGATGTAAGGTCTTGTACGGAAGTAGTTGCTACGATGTATGTAGTTGGTCGAGGGGGGACGCACCGCCACATCCACGTACCTCGGTTGAAGGGCATTGACGTGAAGAAAGCGATAAACACTAGAGTAAATATCCTCATACGTAATGAATAGTAGCTATACCTGCTTGGAGCTATTATGTCCGAATAAAGCCGGATGTATTAAGTGTGGAAGCGAGAGACGGAGACTCCTCGTAAATTGTCCGTAAAGTTTTGACGCATTGGGTTTGCTACTAGGGTTTCTCAGGCCTAAGCAAAATTAGCTGGTAAACACGATTCTGCCAGGAACGAGCTTGATGACTCTTCAGCTTGGGCGCATATAACAGGAATGGATATAAACCATTGTTTCACTCTAACAAGCACATACGACCATAGGGTGTGGAAAACGTCCGCTCAGCCGTACTTAAGCCACACGCCGGCTGGTTAGTAGTTGGGTGGGTGACCACCAGCGAATCCCAGCTGTTGTATGTTTTTGCTTTGTTAAATTTTTGCTTATTGATTTGCTGATCTTGTATTTCGTTCTGTTGCTGCTTTAATTCCAGCCTGGTTAGGAATTTCTCGCCTGACTAGAATTGCTGATGTGGCATTCGTCTAAACCTTCCCATGTCGATCTACCCACCCCTCTTTCCCAAGCCCCTTATACTGTGTGGATCAATGTTGCATGTTAGTGCTTCTACGGAGTATATGGAATTCGTCTAGTCTTTGATCGCAGCTCTTGACGTTATTGTCCGATCTTCTGCACAAGATAGCGTCTACTTGAAGAAAACAGCCTCATCGGAATGAAAGTCAGCACATACGAGTCATGGTGATAAGCGGTGGATGTCATGGCTTTGATTACTTAGTGGCAGTAGAGCCATCTACTGAAGTAAATAAAGCAGAATACAACTATTTTTAAGCCTACAAGACTGATATCTCACTCTCAAAACGCCGAATGTTCATTCTGATCCAGGCTTGAAATATCCCCAGCCCAGCACATCATGTGGCTGATGGAGGAACTGAACCTATCTCACGATATTGAAACTATAAACGCAGTCCCAACGCATCGCCCCTCCCGAGCTGAGAACAGATTCATCCACTGGGAAAGCCTCCCATCGTCTCGGTGCAACCCCCAGATGCCTCACAACCTATGGTCTCGGTCGAGTCGGCCGTCATTATCGAGTAATTCCTCGATCAGTTGGGGGATTCAAGCACCAGTCTCATTCCCCCGCGCTATCAGCCCAGTCGCGAGGGCCAGTTGGGCGGCTAAACTGAGGCCTGGATGCGCTATCGGCATTATATGTACTATGCCGAGGAGAGTCTGATGTCGCCGATTCAGGTGCAACTGATCATGAACGGTATTTCCCGGTTTCCTACTTACATCATATGTATTGCTGATATAAGGATTGGCCGAACGAAGCGCTGAAAATCGCCCCCATCCCCTTCTTCCTCGAACCCATCACCAGGTTCATATTCAGCAAAGTCAGCGCCCAGTTCCTGGACCAAGAGCTACGCATCTATTTCCGCTTCCTCGAGGATCAGCTGGCGTCTGCGCAGGAGCAAGAGCCGTTTCTGTGCCGTTCAGGCGATATCTAGATAAGTCTCCCTGTTATTGCCGCGCTCAGTCTATCGTTCCGCGCAAGGAGTATGTGGGACTGAATGCTTATGCTTGAAAGATCCAGAATTTGGAGGGTTACCGGCGGGCTGTGGAGAAGGTGGAGAAGATTGAGAGGATGCCTTTTGTGGCGATTTGACGTTCATAGGAATGAAGGAGGATGGGATTGATAGCGTTCAACAATGTAGTCTTCGAAGTGGTTTAGACCAAGCAATCTCAGACTTAGTTACAGGATAGGAACGAGCGGTACCCGGACCGGGATAAAATGCAACGGAGAAACCACATGGCGCAGACGCAACCATACACCCGCTGTGTAATTAGTAATGCATACGACATAGCTTGAATAAGAGCTCGAAACAGGGTTTTCTTTGCCGTCGTCAGTGTCAGCCTGCGAATCCACGGCAGTTTTCCATTAATTTGTCTTCAGATTACTCGTCGGAGTCTATTCCATAGTAATACGGACCTCACCTTCGCCTACGTGGCGCTACAGGCTCCCTGATAGGACTGGACGAGGCTGGGATGAGTAGCCAGGACTGGATCCAATACTGGGTTTAAGACTGGGCTTAGGGGTACTCTTTTTTTAGTTTAGTCGACTTCATCTAAGATGTCATTAAAAGAGGTACAGTTCTCAAACATACCATCTATGTATGTCAAGGCCAGGAAGAATAGTAAGTTAGATAACTATAGTTATATATTAGCAATGTCTAGTAAATCAGCTCCTATTTAGGTCAATTCTTTAAGACCAATAGCTTTTTGTAGATCATGGCTTCAGGATAGTAAGAGATATGCGAAAATGATTGACAAGTTACGGAAATTGAGTAAAAACACGTGATTGCCTGTTTCAGAGATGATTCAGAACATTGCACAAGACTCAAAATAGAGTAATTGCTCATATACCAAAATTTAGGAAGAGGGAATGCAGATGCAGATTGCACATCATTTGCTAAGTATTTGACTATTTGCACTTTGACATAATATTAACTTCTCACATTGTTTATGTATCTAGACTGTCCGATCAGCCACAGAACCTGTCACGTAGCAAGGTCCCGGCAGCTGAGAAACAGGTCCATCCAATCCCAAGTCCTCCGTGGGTGCTGCAACCTGCAGCGTCTGCGTCTTCGCGCCCTGTACAGTACCATTCGTGATTGAGCAACCGGGCGAAGTCTCCGAGTACCCGTTGCTGCCACAAGTAGTGAAGGCGTTTTGCAATGCGTTAATATCGGACCAGCCATTCACAAAGTCGGCGTGTAGACCGTATCCTGTCAGATCACCCATGGCGTATACGAGGTTCTCGTAGTCGGGGTAGGGCGAGGTGTCGTAGAAGAATTCGAGGAAGAGGGAGAAAATTGCTCTTGGGTGGCTCGAGGGACAAATACCAGTGTTGTAGTCGCCGATTGCTGGGAAAGCCATCTGTTACCTAGTCAGTTATTGTTTTGATTCCACGGAAGAGAATGGCACAGTACATGACTTTTATGGTCGGAGCTATCAAGGTTCACTCCGTCCCAGCATGAGGGAAAGAAGACTTGGGAGCGTAGTCTTTCACAGGCCTGCACTGGGAGAGAGTTGGTATACACGCTGTCTGTGGCAGTAAGACACATGTGGGATGCAGCACGTTGTGCGAAGGTGTCGGTATAGTTTCTGTTTATTGTCAGCATAATTTCACATATATGGGTCCCATGGATCTTACCGAAGTGTTGGGTTGCCCGATATCATACGAAGACCAGCTGGAGGTGCTAAAGGCATAAAGTTCGATGGACATGCAGTCAGACCGGCTTGATAGTCACAGGCACGTTGTAGGTAATATACAGCCTATGTATAACGGTAGTATCAGTCAAGATTATTCATACAAGGGTTTGAAAAGCTGATTACATTGCCTTGGAATTCTACAGCCTCAAATTGCCCATCAGACCTGATGTGATACAATAGTGGCTGCCAGTAGTTCGACTTATCGATCGCGACAGAACAGGTAGTTGCCAAAGCATCGGAGGCGGCATTATTATCCATGGTACGACTGAAAGCAGTTCCACCGACAATAACATGTGTGTGGTTACTGGCGATACCAGGGCTGATAATTGGATCTGATCGCTGGGTGGTCAAGACATCACAGCTAAGTGTGAATTCAGCCTGAGCCCGAGCAAGAGCAAAGAGAAGAGAAACAGTGGAAGCAATCTGGAAGCTACGCATTGTGTTTTGCTTTAGTTTTGGATATTGTTATGTTTTTGTGGGGTGTCTTTTCTCGTGCTGCTGGTTTCTTCAACCCAACCTGGATTTTGTGAAGGCCATGCGTGGAATTTATGTCTTTTTCCAAGTTCCTGTGGCATGTCTCCAGGAGACTCTTACTGCGTAATTACTGTCTTCTTAGTAGAATAATTGAATGGCATAGCTGCTGACCAAGTAAAAAAACCATTCTTGTTTGGGTAAATGGTATCCAAGGTTACATTCTTACCTATATCAGTCCTTGAACTAACAAAAACTGAACTCATTGTACTTTAGCGTCTAAATTCACCAGTAACACATCTTGCTAGAATTGCTACACCAGTATTCGATTGTATACCTAATCTTCGTCTCCAACTGTATGATCTTGAAGGAGCTTACCTCGGTCACCCAATTGACCACGCATCAAAGCTGAGTTTATGCACTAGCCTGACAGCAGCTGGAGGCTCATACTTCTCATAAAGGTGAAGACAAACCAATGTTGTCGCCAAGAGAGTTGATTGACGAGTCGACACTCATCAGTATGATCGAATGAAGTATGGACCATCACACGGGGAATTAGGGTTACGTCCAAGTACTACCTACTCCGCACTATCAACCAGAATTGATGCATGGACTTCAGCTTTGCGCACCCCCCTCTTCCCCCCTCTCCCGCCCCTCAAAGATGGTTGATTTAAAGACATTATCGGGAATGCCAGTTTACTCTTACTTCTGTCAGGTCTAAGATGGTATCGAAGCCGAACGGATGAACACGGCACCCATGCATGAATATAAACCGACGGGATGTAACACAATAACTTAATATAATTACAACCCTGGGGATCATTTTTATAGTTCATAGACTTCTGAAAATCTTTCACCTTAGATTGGTAAGGAGTGACCTCAATTCAGGCGGGATCATCCCAGGATAAAAGTCTGATAATTGATGCATTGAACTATAATTGTTTCTTGTTTGCTTATACGTACCTGAATTATAACCCTGCCAAAAGCATTGAATACCGGTAAACCAGAAACTAAATACAAAATACTACATACGATGTAGTGGGCCCCAACCATCGCAAACCCTAAACCCGCCAGCGTTTTGAGATGAGGCCCCGAAAAATTAAGGGGTTGACGCTGTAGCTAGCGCTGATGTTTCATCGCTTTTCCGCGCTATTATGACTATTGGCTGAATCGATCCGTCATTTTCTCCGGTCTACCATGATAAGTCGGTGAAGTAATGTTAGTACAAGTGCGGTCAAGAACGCCGTGGAAACAGTTTGAACTTATATTTGCACCTCACAAATCAACCATTCATGAACTTTTCAAATCTTAGGTACCGAATTGAACAGACTATTTACCGCAGGTGGGAGAAAATTGGACCTCCGAGCTACAGATCCTCGAAGGCCATTCCGATTCAGTTCGATTAGTGGCCTTCTCGCCTGATAGCCAACTGCTAGCACTATATGCTATCTCTAACTTAAAATCAATAGCAGCTCACCATTACATAGCATACACTTATATACCACCCACTGGTAATTCTGTGACATGTTCTAAATGAATATGAATACAGTACGTACCTTGGCTTTTGCATCGTGGCTGAGAGCTATAGTTGGTATTGGTACTGGTTCACTGAGCAGCATGGTGGAGTGGGGTTTGTTATCCGAGCAAAACATGGTGACAGATGAAAGACTTGAGAACCTGGCTCGTGAGCATTACAGTGGGCATGTAGTGAATCAGTAATGCATGGGAAAGATACTTAATTGCCATACAGTAATTCTTTCGTGATTTGTAGATGATCCATAATATGGCATCACTATTCAATGCTCTTCAAACTACTTTTATTGAAAGAGATATTGTTGAGGGAGTCCCTATGTCCCCTTTGTCCAGCGGCACCTACCACATGTAGGTAGTTTAGCGTTTTCAAAGGAGAAAGGAGATATCCTCGCTTCCTAGCGAGATCTCCTTTCTCCCGAGAACATACTCAACACCTACTTAGAGCAAATACAGAGAATCATTTTCTCGTCTATCTCAAGATAACTTGATATTGTGGAAGTATTTTTAGAGAACGGGACTGATGCCGATGCATAGGCTGGGGGGTATGGCAATGCTCTTTGGGTTGCTTCTATTGGATGACGACTTCATATTGTGAAAGTACTTTTAGAGAGAAAGGATCAATAGTAAGACACTTGGTGGAAAGTACCTTGAAGCTACTTTTTGAAGTATACTAAACTAAATATGAATAAGGTCTTGGAAGTCTATTGCTGGGTAATGCTTGTTGTGAATACTCTCTATGGACTTAATGCTTTTTATGTAGTGTATAGTAGAGTATTTAAGTCTTTTTTTAGCTAAAGGAGGCTCTTCGTAGATACCTGCTATGTATTGGAAGGGCAGAGAAGGTGCTTGGACTAGAGTACGAATATCTATCTGAAAGTCTTTCATGTTTTTTCGTCTGGGTTTGTACTAAGATCTTGGTAGGCTAAGGATATAGCTTCTAAATAACTAATTGTTTTTATATCTTTAATTGTATTTAAGTATGTTTCATTTTAGTAATGGTGTTAATTATTTTTTGTGTCTGAAATGTATACTTGTTGCTTTAGGTATAATAAAGGTGTCTGTTTATCCCGGTTCTAACCACCGAAGCTAGGATCGGGGATAGGCTAGTCTGACAAGCCTGTAAGGATGAGCTGACCAATATAGCGGATTGATTCCTAATTGATAACTGATCCCTAAAAGCTATCTAGAGGTGTACGTATGCCGTATATAAGCCTACGCGGTGCCTTTGTAAAAGGCACATCTAAAAATCTGTTCGGTAACGTACATAAAGGCTGAGACATGGTTTTGTATGCAACAGCCTAGGGAGCACTGCCACGTCTTCCAACCTGGATAATGATTATATGAAAATCACCTGATTGCCGCCCGCAATCCAGCTGTTGTATGTTTTTGCTTTGTTAAATTTTTGCTTGTTGATTTGCTGATCTTGTATTTCATTCTGTCGCCGCTTCAATTAGGGATATTCAGCCTGACGAGAGTTACTGACGTGGCATTCGGCTAGTCCTTCCTCCATCGATTCACCAATGCCGTACATGTCCAATGTACGGAGTACATACATGGATTTATCTTGAATCGATTGCAATTATCTCTCTCTTATATGCATCTACGTAATATCTTCTATAATGAAGTGGAATTATAGCTTTAAGCCGCCATCTTGATAATTAATATTTAAAAATGCCATTAGAGCTATGAATAAGAGTAGAGCCTAGTGCAGAGAATATCTTTTTTGCTATGTATAAATTTCCGCCAGCCCCTTAGCTACCGAAATCGTTTGCCGACGCTGACTGCTGTCCTACACATTTGCAAGCGCACGACTGAACTTACTGTCCCAATGTCAAGGCAAGGCCACTGTAACAGTAGTCCATATTGTGTAGTAGGGATACGTGCCAGTTTTTGGAGGTACGGCGAATGATTATACATCACTCTAACCTTAGAGGAGTTAGATCCCCCCTAAAAAATCTCAGTCACGGGTACGATATGATCTTGCATGCCACTAGTATATATAGATGTAGTGTGATTAACATTTGAAGATAAATTGGTGTAAATGTTTCGAATTCAATATCTTATCAAGGCGAGAGAGCTACTGGGTTTCTGGTGTTTCTGTAACATTGCCTCCATCGTCCTCCTGACGATGCCTCGATTCTCGTCTAGAAATATCTCGAAGACCCTCTTTTTCTCCTCGTCTTTGTGGAGATAATCAAAGCAAGATTTCTCTTCCCGGATTTTTGTGCATAGGTCAATATATAGGACTGAGTGAGAGCGTTTGAGTAGTTTTATGATCTTGGGGTCATATTCCTAGGCTACAGTATGGAGAGGTGATTCTTCCGCTAAGTTCAGCTGGCTAAAATCAGCACCGCTCTTAATAAGCTCATCTAGCGCGTTGAGAGACTTCCAAAGTACTGCAATGTGCATTGCAGTATTATTAGCCATGTTCGCAATGGAATTATCTGCTCCAGCATCTAGGAGGACCTGAATAGTTGCACTGGCCCCTGAGCGGGTCATAGAGTGTAGTGCTGTGCTATTGCTGGGATGAATAGTGTTCATATTAACTCTACACTGTTTGACCAATAGAGTCATAATCTCCTCGTTGCCACCTGTGCACGCAACGTGTGGCGCCGTTGAGCCGTATCTGTATAAGCGTATGCGGGGCCCTAGTAGGGATCTAATGTGGTAATCAGTCCCCGTACACAGGTCTCATATCCGTACAAAATGAAAAAGTAATATGAAGCTATTCCCGGATCAAGAAACACATATCAATGCGGCATACGGGAGCGTGCGTACGTTACAAAAGCAATATCCTCCGGATTGGCGGGGKGGATATTGCTCACGTTTAGAAAAATACTACTCTAAATTATTCTTTCTATTTCTAAAACTTTACTTTGAACTTTAATTTTCTTTTCTTTAATAATTTCATCATAATTTTATTAAATTTTTAATTATTCAAAAGGTCTAATAGAATCTTTATAACAACGGGGATGGTGGAGGAGACAGAGGACAGTATTAGTTGAGTAGAGGATACCATCGCGATACAGGACGCCGAGAGGACGGAAAGATATCTAGAGCGTGAACTATGTACGCTAGGAGAAGACTTTTTCAATAAGGAGAGACCTGAGGTTTTCTCTGCCACACACGAGAGAGGATCCGAGTAAGGATCTGGGCCCGGGAACGTAATATGGATTCCGTGAACTGACTATCAATAGAAGCAAGGGAAAGAGCAAGAGGACTGCTGATTTTCAAGATGAAGTAATGGGCAGGATGAGCTCCTTATAAGCTTCATCCTGCCATCGAGGACTTACCTAATCTGCATCGCGGTGACCTCCATACAAAGCAATATGATCAGTCTGAATAAACAAAGAAGAAGACAATAGAACAATAACGAAGCATGGATATAACTCATCAAGGCACTGCTTATTCCTGGAAGCGCTTGAAAGATAAGTCAGCCAGTCAAGAACGAACGTCAGGTACAGCAAGAGCAAACCCTGACAACAACTCTAAGACTTAACAAGCTATGTGAATTTTTGATATTCACTAGTTATAGCTTTTAATTATATTGTTATTCTTTTAGACTCTTAGGCTTGCTAGGTATTGTCATAGTACCGAAAGTCAGAAACAGTACACATGATCTCTCTGACAAGCCACAAGTCGCACCAGCTAGTGATGCCTCCAGTCAACGACTCACGCATGCATAAGAAGGAGGTTCCTTGTAATAAGGATTGTTTTTTTCCGCTCAAGCTTCAGTCTCTGTACATTATGTGACGGTTTAGGGCTTTGTTCAGGTTCCTTTATACGGCTTCCTTTATTGCAGACATTGTGGAAATGCCCATCATGTCCGATACTCTCCAAATTATATGCTGAATCTTTGTATCTAGTCGATAAGAGATGTTCAGTTATTCCTGGTTCGGCTTTTGTGTTGGTTGTCTATTTATACGCCTCCAAACACCAAGCTAGCTGGATCCTGGACTTCTTCCTATCTCCATGCTTAGTTATTCGTCGTTTAGCTACCCAATGATGTTGGTTTGAGTACCTTCACAATTAGGAACAGTACCTTTGTAAATCAAAATCTCGACACCGAACGACCTTCTGTCATATTGATAATCGTAGAAGTCAGCTAGTCTGGATACTCAGTTCGAAGCACTATATCTATCTCCTTCATTGCGTTCGTATCCAGCTCTGCGGCCGTCTCCCAGTCACTTCGATTTCGGTGTGTTATTACCAGTTTAGCCAACCTGGTTAATGTGTCAGGATTGCATATTTCTTAATCTTCTCGTTCGCATCTCATCCAGCTCTTTAGCCTCGTTCCATCGACCTCGACTGCGGTATGTCGATGCCAGGTTAGCCATGCTGGTTAGCGTGTCTGGATGCTCAGTTCCAAGCACACTCTCTCTTATGACCATGACTTGCGTGTTTAGCTCTGAAGCCTCCTTTAATCGGCCTTGTTCTCGGTATATTGATGCAAGATTAGCCATGATAGTCAGTGTATCAGGATGCCTCCTGCCCAATTCCCTCTCCCTCGTATCCAGTACTTGCATATTCAACTCTATAGCTTCCTCCAATCGGCCTTGTTTTCGGTATATTGATGCAAGATTAGCCATGATAGTCAGTGTATCAGGATGCCTCCTGCCCAATACACTCTCCCTTATATCCAGTACTTGCATATTCAACTCTATAGCTTCCTCCAATCGGCCTTGAGCTTGGTATGTCGATGCCAGGTTGGCTGTGACTGTTAGTCTGTCGGGATGCTCTGTATTAAATATTGCTTTACTTATTGCCATTGCTCGCGTATTTAGCTCTAAAGCTTCCTGAAATCGTCCTTGGTCATTGTATGTCGAAGCTATCCAGGTCAAGGAGATAGGAGTCGATGGATGCATTTCACCGTTCGTTCTTTCTTGAATCCGCATGATATCACCAAATACGACCTCTGCTTCAGAATATCTCCCATCACTATTGAGACATTTTCCTACCCTCCAAAGGAAGCTAACATATTGCTCGTTATACTCGCTGAAGGCCGCTTTTTGTACAAAAAATAGGGCGTGATGTAGGTATTCGCGCCACAATGGGCGATTCGTATAATCATTATCAGGGAAGATCTCATAAAGTCGATGTGCCGCTTTGCGTATCGAAAGATTCAGTAGATGATTCTGCCTCATCCAATTCCGGATAGCCAGATGAACAAGGGGATGAAGATCCAGACTCTTGTGCTCACGAACAAAAAAGTAGGCCTTCAAAAGGCCAATGGCATCGATCATTTTCTTCTTCGAGGAGGACTGGGGAAGAAGAGACAAGGGAATGTTGACTGGACTTATGCATGCCATGAACAAAAGATAGTCCACTGCTAGTTGGTTTGAGCGCTGAATCTGTTGAAATGATATTGACCAAGTGGAGATGACCGGACTCTCACTGTTTCTATATCGCCCTTCATCCTCAAACCTTTCATCAAGTAGTTCCACGACTTCTAACTCCTCCGCTTTCAGCAGGTCGATATAGTCAGAGATGCCACAGCTGTTTTCATTAATATAAGCGGCTGCCTGGGCGATTGCCAATGGAAGAAAGGCAAGCTCTTTCACGATTGTCATGGCAACATGCTTGTCAATAGGTCGGTGAGTTTCTATTAGTAATTCATTGAACATTACGACGCTGGTCTCTTCATCTGGCTCTGAGATTGCCATCACATGGGACGATGAAAGTTTGACAGCAAGCTTTTGATTGCGTGATGTGAAAATTAGATGTCCATGCTCATTAAATGGGAGATATTCCTTAAGGGCCGGATGGGTGTTGCTGCCTTGAATCCAAATGTCCATATCATCGGCACCGTCAAATATAAAAAGCCATTTTCCACTGCTTTTTTGGCTGAAATGGGCAACAACATGGCCCTTTATCTCTGTTGGCTTCATGCTTCCGATCCCGACTAACTGTGCGATATCCACGTAGGCTTGTTCAAACCTCTCGTAGCTGGTACATGAGATCCAGAAAACTGAGCGCTCGGGATCCCTATCTTTGATACGGTATGCTAATTCGAGCACGATCTGAGTCTTTCCGACTCCGCCTAGTCCACATAGAGCGACTCTACGAGCTCCATCCGGTTGCATGGTCCATTCTTCGAGTTTTGTGATTTCATCCATCCTGCCCACAAATTGTGAATTTCGTCCAAATGGGATCATACAATGTCGTGGCCGATCTATAAAACGTGGTTAGTATACTGATGCTTGACCATGCTTTTCATACTAACCTTCTCTCAAAGTCGGATTGAAATAGCTCAAGAGAGCTTTGGCAGCTGATGCTGCGCTGGCTACTGCATAACACTGCCACTCCTTACTCTTGTGACCGTCTGCATAATCACACACCCCATTTATAATAATGAGCGGAGAAATCTCCCGAATCCCTATTCCCTCCATATAAAAAACCCCAATCACTTTTTCTTCTTCAACAAGTTTGTCACGAAACTGTGCAGATTTAATGACCGTATCGCCGGATGCAATGGTCCCAATGTGTACAGTTGGTGGGGCTCCTAATCTTTCTCGACGACGAATAACTTGTTTCCCGTCATGTCCGAAGAGAACATCTTCCAAGCCTGGATGCTGCCAATGTGTCGCCATTTGCTGGAGTTGGCGAAGGTACTGCAGACTATCCTTTTCAAATACTCTACGACTCCTAGTCGCATTCAGGCCGTTGAGAAGGGATCGAATTTCCGGAGGCGATCCTCCCGGCGTGTACCCGACATTTTTGAAAGTATCAGGGTACTTTTTGCCGAAATCGTATGCAACCAGGCTGTCACTAATGATAACATCACCTAAAAAGATTTGCTGATTCTCTGATGGATACGGAGCCCCTCCACAGGTTCCGACAAGCAGCACAAGTTGTATTCCAGGATAGCTGACTCTTAAACTTGCGACCGCCATGGTTGCGCGTACCTGCCCCGCTCCTCGAAATAAGCACAGGACAACATTATGCTTACCGATCCTTCCGTTGACATATGAATTCTCGTCTTCAGGTGGTTTACCATATCTATTGCCATACACATCGTCGAAGAGTGACTCCACAGCGTCAACCTCGACAGGAAGAACACAACAAATCGCGATCACAAAATCGTCTCTGCTTTTGGGTTGCACTGTAGAACTGGGATTCTGCTGGGCTTTCGCAAAGTGGTCAAGAATTGCATCTGGCCTACCCCAAATTTGAGCAGTCTCAAGTCTCCTATAGTCATTAAAACCAATATCATCCAAATACGTGTCATTTGTTTCCTTCATGTCATAAAAAACTTCCTCTCGGATTGTTGTTGGTACTCTAACTGGATCCTCGTCGAATGTTAGGGGTGTCTCGCGCAGACTGTCATCAAACCCACTTGGATACGACGCATCGGAATTTTCAGCTCTCAGATGATCTCTCTCTTCGTCGTCAGTCCCAGATGACCCGTTTCTGGGCTCTGCGTTATCCAATACGGGAATAGACTTGAAGGCGAGATCCTTAATGTGCCCAGCAATGTGTTTGTATAAACGATCTTTGATCGTCGCGGGATCACTCGTCAAGATTATTGGCTTCAGAGAGTCTGGAACACAATCGCACATGGGGCAACAGTACTCATTCTCCCGGACAAGAACTCTCTGCTTCTTCCGAGAGAGCGTGTCAAGTTGCAACTCGGTCGGAGGCTCTCTGCCGGGGTGACTGTCTGGGTCCTTCATGTGTTTCAGGAAGTTCTCGCGGTCGTTGAACTGAATTGCGGTGTCGTGGCTAATATCACAATACCAGGTGCTCATGTGAATCTTTCTGTTCCACTGATCTGAGTGAAATGTCTTCATATGATCTATCCACTGCTTCGTATGAACGAAAAACAACAGGGGGGAGGTGCAATCCTCCGACAGACAGACATAAGGCTCTGTGTCTTCATCTATATGATTCCTAAGTTTTTATGTATACGTCAGCGAGGTAATGTGGTAGGAATGTTATACTTACTGCCAGTACATTGACCCATCCTTTAATCGAGTGGTCGCAAGCAGTCTAGAGCAGTATGGGCAGGCGCACTGCTGGTCACCTTCTGAAAATATAGGCCTTTCGGGATATGTCATTGAGGATAGATGAATAGAAGAACCCATGCTGATGGTGGAAAGAGCCGGACCAGATTTCAGATATTGACGGACTGCAACGCTGTCCATTCTACTGGCTGTATCGATAGAGTGTACATGTAGCATGCCTGGCTTCTCCTTGAGGGGGGTTGTAGGTTCGATGTTAGCCCGAGCAGTCGCCTGTTGCGATTCACCAACAGGTTGGATGGGCACTTTTTCTCGATTGACCTTGAGCTCCGTCAGTTGCCGCCTATCTCTCAGTTTCTCTTCGTGCCGCATTTTCTGAAAGAAACGTTTGCGGCGGATTGCAAGAGACGCACCAAGTTGGTCCGAAAGAGATCGTCTGGCGTCTGGGAATAGATACCTCACTAGGAGGCAGGCTTGTTCTAAATAATAGTCGTCGTCTTCTCTACGGAAATGGGACGAGAGGTTATACTTGTGACTGCGAATAGAGGATCTTCGAATTGCAGTTGCCATGAAGTGTAGCTCGTCGAGGGACTTCTGGACCGCACTAGTGGCTTCTTCTTTCATGTCATCGTTGTACGGAACACCTAGTTTGATATTGTCCTTTTCGTGCACTGGGGCCATGAAGGTCAGCGCGGCGATCTCCTGTCAACGAACCCAGGCTCGAAACTTACAATATTGGAGATTTCTGGCGAGCATTTCGAGAAGCTCAATGACCATTTCCTTGATGTCCATGTGTTCATGTAACCGAACATCGAGAGATCTACTATTATCAGCAGCTAGAGCACCAGTATAGTCGATCCAGAGGTTAAAGCTCCTTCTCGTATCCTCAATGCTCCTTCTGAAGCCGTTGTCGTTGTCTTTAATGACACTTTCATGGTCTTTGACTACTCCCTCCGCGAGGGAATCAAAAAGCCTCGTACACTCAATAACGGTATCGTAGATGTCATTCATATCTTCCGGTGCTAGACCATCTGTTCTGTCCATGCTGGATTTGTTTTTAAATAGTACCTCTGCAACTAGCGGGGTTACTATAGAACAGCTGTTCCGAGCACGACGCGACGATAAAACGATAGAGTGAAGAGCTGGACCGGACTCGCAAAATCTCTCAAGATGAAGTCGATAGACTTTCTAAATCCGTCCTAGTATTTTATACACTTCTCCGGCCATTGTTATTGTATAATATCGCGTTTCAATATATTGTTTAGTCTAACATTAATTGTAGTTGTAAGGGTCTTGTATATTAAGCAGATTTGTGCTTTATTCGTTAAAATTGATGCTGGCCAATTGAGCAGGCGCGTCTGAGCTCTAGAATAATATTTACAGCAAAATAAGGCCCGCCTTTATACCCCTTTTGGTGTTGACTTTGGGCATCCATGCATGAAAGGATCTTTAGCTGCAGATACATTGTGCGCCAATCGCAGTTAATTATCTCTGGTAGAGAACACCGAAGGTCTAGACTACTTAAGGTCCGTTAAAGCATAGCTACATTTTGATGAGAGAGGCTCGGAATAGACCAAATGCAATTCGAGCTCTGATATTTGATGTCAGTCCAGTTCTACTACCTAATGGGTGTTAAAAACGATGAAAAAGTGTTGCCATCGAGATTAGCAGTCTTTGAAGATGCGGATCATTGGCCCACTCCGGTTACAGTGGGAGCTTTTCGTTGATCTCCATCGTATTTTCCAGGATGCTCTTCCATCTCGATCCAAGCAGGCGCACAAAAGTCCTACAGTGCAGAATGACGTGACACTCATCCGCCAGACAATCCGTTCCATACCATTTGTTCTTCCCAACATTGACCTAAACTGCAATCTCGAAGAGTCCAAATACAAGCCTTCTCGGAAGCCTTACTCTCTGTGTTGGAAGTTTTAGAAACTCTTGTCGCGGAAGATGTACGAGAGCCTGGAGCTTTGGGGTCCATTTCTGCTATCCCTAAAGAGGAATCCAATGTGTGAATACCAGATACAGACTTTTCTTTTCTTTCATTGATGCGGCTGACGGTTCTATTGGCAGTTGTGGACCAAATACCCGAAACTCAGCGTCTTGAGGGGCATGGTGAGGCGCTCACAATCATCGTCAGTAGGTTTGGCAACATATATCAACTATATGAAGTCTCAAAAGTACAACTCCAGGCAAGTTGCAATAGCGATAAGCGATTTCAAATCGATGATCGACAACGTCTTTAGCGACCCGCTTGAGGCCCTGGAGAACAATCTGGGTAATGCTGGTTTACTCGAACACAGTGAAATCAATTTCATCCGAAGAGCGAGCCATCTGAACTCGCTATCTCGTTCATTATTCCTAATGCTTGTGAATAGCGTAGGTCGCTCCAAGACTCACACAGCTAGGTTGCATCTCTCCGGGTTTGATCGCAATGACAATTTCGAACTACTTATTACCGAATGTGAAAGCCCATACTGGAAATTCACTAATTGCAGATTGTTAGAGCATTTCCCATTCATATTCAGGTTTTTCGCTAATTGTCCTCATATCTAGGGAACACCAACAGTCTAACAGACTGGGCCGTATCCGGCATGGCTTCTGCACTACATGTAGCCCGCATCCTACGACAGTCAATTCCAAAAGTATCCATCTCGCATTCAACAGTGAAGCGATATGGGACGATGAGCTAGTTGAGCCGTCGACATGGCACGATCAAGACTTGGCTTCCCTTCCAACACTGCATGATTTATTGCTACCCGAAAGAAACGATGACGATGATGATTCGAGCTCCGAACTCGATATGGAGAAGTTCGTGGAGGAAGATCAAAAAATTGTCGAGTTTCTTATTGCATGCTCGTTGCTCAACGTGAATGCCAGCGTGTGGTTAAGATCCGACCTAAATATCAAGAATATCTTTGTTCTACCCACACCGGGTCTCGATAGACGTTGGAAGCCACATGTCGCATGCTCCCTCGAACCAGTAGATCCCAAGGATGAAGACTACGATGTTATTCTTTCCTTTGGTCTCCTTCTCATGGAGATCGAAGCGAAGCGTTTTGCACGCCCGAAAGCTGTGGACAAGGATTGGGAAACGGACCTCTATTCAAAAGACAGTATGCTAAAAAGAATTTTGCAAGAATGGAGTCGGGAAGTTGGTGATGGATATATACAAGTTGCCACTGCATGTCTGCGATTTAGAGAGTTATCTGCCAGGTTCTACGATCCAACATTGACCCAAAACATGAAAGAGACTGCGGCTATATACAGGTACATTCTCGCACCACTTTATCGAATTATCACACAACAACATAGCAAAATTTCTGCTTTATTTAGAAGTTTTCCAAGTCCTCTTCAGAGCTCCTCGGCTACGCAGTCGCGCCTCCGGAGACAAGCTACTTCAAGTTCTCGGTGGCATCTATTCGACGATTTCATATTACATGATCAAAGGTTAGACTCTAAGCTGCGAGATTTGATCTAGGGGATTCTGCTGATAAATGTGGACGTTAAGAAGTATCAATAATGCTTTGGAGTTCATGGATGAGATTAGTCGGTTCAACATAATGATTAAGCAATCAACTAATACTTCGGCGATTCCTGCCTGGGCTCCCTGGCGGGCGAAGAAAATACGAATAGCAATAATTGACACTGGCGTTGACGACGAAGACGATAACTTGATTGAGGCTGCTCGACAATCTGGGCGTGTCAAAGATTGCTGCGGCTTTATCAACGATTCAAGTTCAAACCCAGACTATGATGACTATAAAGACGTCAATGGACACGGAACACATGTTGCCAGACTCATGTTAGAAGTGGCTCCAGCTGCGGAGATTTTTATTGCTAAGGTGTCTAATGAGGCAACTATTGAAAAAGCTGATCTGGTTCGTATAGCAAGGGTTAGTTCTTCATACAAGGATATTTCTTTTCTTCTCCCGTGCGCTGATTATACAAGGCCATCAGATGGGCTCATAAAGATATGCACGTGAACATCATCTCGATGTCGTTTGGCCTCCAGTACGGCACACGAGACAGAGAAATCGATAGCGCTATCCAAGCGGCGTATAAAGATAACATCACCATGTTTGCTGCTGCCGCAAACAGCGGTGGTAACAAGAACCGCGCGTATCCATCCGACAGGGGCAGTGGTGTGATATGCGTCCATGCCAGTGACGGTCTGGGAAACGATGGTGGAATCAGCCCATCGCCAAAGGTAAACGCTGATAACTTCTCTACTTTGGGAATCTCCATACCATCGAAGTGGAAAGGAGACGACGTCTTCAAGTCAGGCACGTCGTATGCAACTCCAATTGCAGCAGCTTTAGCTGCAAATGTGCTTGAGTTTGCCAGACATAGGTGTGATCTGGACGAGTATGAGCAGGAGCTTCTATACGAGTTCGACGGCGTTTGCAAAGTTCTAAAACTCATGGCTGAGGAACGGCAGGGTTATAGTTATATTATGCCTCATCATCTCTGGAACAATGAAAACAGGGAAGAGGATATCGTAAGGAAAATAAACAATATTGTCGGACGTTGACACCCAATATGAGCACTTTGACGAGATGGCCTACAAATATTTGTAACTCAAATATCCGGCTGTGAGCGGTACTAAACGCCTCTTCTATGTGGTGAGGTCCAATAAGGACACGAGAGAACGCATTCCCGGCCTCCCAGCTCTGTCTACAAGATTTGATTATTATGACTTTGAAGTAACAGCCAGAAGCCGCTTCGGAGTATACTCATTAATTTGAAGGAGGCCTTAGATAATCAGCATATAGGATTATGTGAGTAGCTACATAACTAGGCTAAATGTATGATTTGGGAGACGTCTTATTACATAGGCTCCAGCCCCATACTAGATTATGAACGGTGGGGTAATAGTCCCGTAGGAACTGAATAGAACATACTCTAGAAATATGTAGAAGAGTTACATAGCGATAGCCAATATGGAATCATTTTTAAATCCAGGGTAGCTTGAATAGTTTCCACCATCTGGATGGTTAGTGTCACGGTTCCAACCTGGGGGCCTGCTCCAGGTGTGAACGCTCTGGAACAAGCCAAGACGGTGAGGTTTGACAGCACCAAAGAATTCACTGGGAACCTTTGTCATATGAGTCATACGACGTGAGAATAGCGTCACGTTTTGCTTTGTCGATTATTTCATTGCTTTGTTTCGTGTTAGGATTATTGTAATGTTTAAAAAGCCTGCTCCGTTGGGAATCAGGTATGGGAGCAAGCCCTGGGCAGGCATAAATATGGACTTGCTCACCTGTAGTTTTAGTGTGGCTCTTGACTATGTCATACGTTTATTTTGACCTTTCCTCGCTCCGTTACACTTACTGAGACACTCGGCTTTCTGCATTTGGATATCCCAGTGAGGCTGATAGACGGCTGTATGATAATTCCGCAGACTACCGTGCTATTGGGTGGGGGATTCATAACCAATCTTCCGATGAGAGAAAATTTTACCTGCATCTGACGCTTCCAAATGACCCGTGACTTCAATCGTTAAATTGTAGATTCAGTACAGCAGCTGCAAGATCGAGAAAACCCGCACAGGTGTCTACAATGAAACCAACTTACCATCTTCCCCCAAACTTTTCGACCCCCCCACCTCCGGCGGGGCCATTTCACCTAGGGACCATGATTAAGGACTTCGATCGCAAGGAGCAAATGCGTCCACTCAACTCTGGCAAGGACAAAGATGGCAAACCTAAACGGATCGACATCAACAAGGACGATATTTACCTAGACCACAAAGGAGGATTCGAGGCTACCAGATCCAGGCTGAAGAGCGGCGAATTTGGCTTCTGGGCGAAATTGATCGGGGTCGACGGAATTGGAGGTGAAGCCAGCATCTCGGCTAGTCGCAGTGAGACGGACACATACAAATTCGACAGTGTTGATACGGAGTTCTTCTACCCTTCTCCGAACTATATATCGCAGTGCATGGGGCTCTCCGACGTCGAAGACTATATCAAGGGTTGGGAATACAAGAAGCCCGTGTATCTTGTCACCGGGATAAAGGTCGCTAAAGGTGTCTCTGTGCGGCTGGAAGGTGCTGCCAAAATGGAGGGGAAGCTGGTGCTCGGTCTGAATTGTTGTGAAATCCAGGCTGGCCCGAGAGCAGAGGCCAAGGTTGAGAACAAACCTGTGTCTGCCTTTACTGTATCCAGCGATATTGTAGTTGGCATTCAGTGTTTGAAGATCTATCATAAGACTAGCTGGTTTGGAGGAGGTAAACAGCGGAGGGAGGAGGTCTACACCCCTAGTGCTACGTTTCTCGACAATGATAACAGAGAGCCGCAGAAAGAACAGCTAGACAATTTCATTGTTGCAGATCTCGAAGATTACAAAAATCCATTCTTTGTCGTTCAGCAGAAACCGACTGAGGAAAGACAGGAGGATGAGATCTGGATCCTTCCAGTAGAGAGTGAGTGAGAATGGTCATGTCACTGAGAGCAACACACTGGAATTGCTTTGGTTAGCTTCAGATATAACAAGAGTCAACACTAGTAAGCTGAAAGGTCTTGTAAGAGGAGCCGATAGTCGAAGAAATTTGGACCAAGGGAGTCTGATAGTTTCTGATTACTAAAGCGTTCTTTGAAAAGCTATATTCTGTTTAGGATTAGGGTTGGTATATCCTGCTTAGGGCTAGTTCGCAGTGTCATATATGTTAAATTTCCACACCGAACACATAATGATATCCTATTCAAATGCAAATACAGACTGCAATCTAGTATCTTAATCATACAAATTGAAACGATTCATCTTCCAGCTGATTGAAGAAAAGTTTACTCAAGAAATTCGGTATCTATGGGCTAGAAAAGTTTGTATGATCAATGCTGAAAGCATTTCCGAAAAATGCCGCCTGGTTAAGACCATCAAAGTATCCCATATCCCCATTTCGACTCTGATGGCAAGCTGAGTTGTCATTATCATCAACATTGCCGTTCATTGAATGGTTGTTATGCTGGTAAATTGGCGAATGTAGTGGAATCATTGGTCAATTGCTGCTATCAAATTCCCCCATCATCAGCACGGCGCGTCGAACAACCCATTTTGATACTTTAAAGGTCAACCGAGCAATTAACCATGTCTTGCCGACTTCATGGAGGTAGGTTAATGTAGCATGAATGCGTGCTCTGGCGTTGACTTTCTGCGACTTTCCTAGGAAGACATCCATGGATGTAGGCCAATCTCGATGTGGAAGGCGAATAAATTGTATGCGCAGATGATTCTGATGATAAATAGAACATTGATTTTTGTGATCTGAAACTAAGATTCCGGTCAGTTAAAAGGGGGAAACCTTACAAAGATGACGGGGCGTAATGTATCAGATCATGAACAATGAGTCAGTTCAACACCATATTTAACTCGAACATACGGCTGATAAATTACTTTTTACACCAGGGCAGATATTAGAGTCATTGTTTCGCTGGAAGTTTTCCCTCGCAGTACTGTAGAAAATACATTCAACTCGAACGCCAGCAAAATGAGAATCCAAAGGATTGAGCTACCACAAGACGCAATCAAATTTTGCAAAAGACCCTCTGGAAGTAAACGGCGCCATCTCGAGAATTCTTCTAAGATTCATGCACAGTGGCACGAGAGAAGATAAATCTTTTGCTTCTTGATAGTCGGAGGAACTTGGCCGCTGTTAAACGGATCAGTCGGTCCACGAATAGAATAGAAGACGTCGGTTGTAAACCCACTACGAATAGAAATATGGCAATGTTGAAGGAAGAATTGCTATCATACGGTGTCTGTCGGCTGCAGGAACTCGTGTATTTGATCTGTGAGCGGATACTCGGCCCAGTCGTTGTCCGTTATCCTTTACAGATGGATCAGACGTACGTATTTACATGTGAGCTCGGTACTCTGATTTCTATATAATTAAATCCAAATTATACACCATGCCAACACAGCAGCGGCTAATTACGGGTTGGAGGCATAACCATTAAACAAGTAACCATGACTTGGGTCTGGGCTAAAATTATATTCCTCGTAGCTACTTTTGGGTCATCTTCCTAGAGCTATAGCATGTTATTCTACTCCTAATAAAGAAGTTTCTATTTGCTATTGGATTTCTCTCGTACCCGAGTATGTCTAGTACTCGTCTAGTAGCCTCCTAATAAACTATTTCAGCTTATTAATATGACTTTATACTTAAGAAGCGATACGCTATGTCTTTCTAGTATGATAAGAAATTTTCTATGTACAGTGCAATTACGTTACGTATCTGGAAAATGAATATGACCATCTTAATAGTGAAAAGAGGGATTAACTAAGCAAGGCTACACGGAGTAGAGATAACTTGATTTCTTTTCATTGCCCGATTGATCTCAGGTCAATATGCAACAGGCTAGAGAGCACTGCCACGTCTTCCAACCTGGATAATGATTAAATGGAAATCGCCTGATTGCCGCCCGCTTCTTAGAGCCGCCCTCCTTGTAATCTAAGCCTTAGCTCTCAATTGGCGAGGTACACTGTCAGCCGTTCTGGCTAGTGTGATGCATGCGTCTCGAGTCGCAGCCTCGCCCCGTACCTAACTTTACCCCTCTCTATCTCACGATAGAAACTCAACCCACAACACAAATCTACGTCTTTACACTGAGTCGCGAGAGTGCTGAATAGCGGAACATCAGCTTTGATGTTGTGTCCTTCCAAATGGACCCTTTATCATTGACAGCGAGCGTCATTGCCATTATTCAACTGACAGGAAGCCTCGCGAAGCTTTGCGGTGGCTACATTGGAGATGTGAGGAATGCACAAGAGGAAATCTAAAAATTGTGCCAGGCAATTACAGGCCTCCAAGGAACACTTAAAGACTTACAGAGTTACCTACAAAGTGATAATGGAGAAACCCTACCTACTACCTCTTAACTAGCCAACAGCATTGATGATTGCCTTTCCGAACTTCGAAAGCTAGAAACGAGGCTTGATCCGGGAAAGAGAAAAACGCTGATGAACAAAGTGGGATTACAAGCTCTACAGTGGCCCTTGAAACGTGGAGATGTGGAGAACATTGTAAAGAACCTTGAGAGATATAAATCTTCATTCATATTGTCTTTACAGATCGATCAGACGTACGTATTTATATGTAAGCGCGGTACTCTGATTCCTGTATGATTAACTCCAAACTGCATAGGTCTCTGATGGTTGGCGTGGCTCATAATACCGATCGTATCAATCAGCATCTAGATCTTGCGCAATTAGGGGGCGTGGTGGACGCAATGGTAGGGTCATTCTCTGATCGAGAAGAAAGCCAGTGTCTGGGGGGAACTAGAACTGAGCTCCTCCAGAGAATAGAGGAATGGGCTCTTTCGCCGTCCCAGAAATGCATTTTTTGGTTGAGGGGAATGGCTGGGACAGGAAAGTCTACAATATCTCGGACTGTGGCAAAAGCGCCATTAATTAAGCCTCATTTAAGTGCCAGCTTTTTCTTTAAGAGAGGTGAGGGGGACCGAGGGAACGCAAAGAAGTTTTTCCCAACCTTGGTAAGACAGTTGATTCTCTGGAACCCCGGGTTGAGTCTCGGCGTCAAAAAGGCACTCGATCATGACCCTGACATTGCATCAAAATCACTCGGAGAGCAGTTTGAAAAGCTGCTCCTTCAACCACTGATTAGCTTTGATCAAAACGGACAAAAACCTCAAACCGCTGTAATGGTGATCGATGCCTTGGACGAATGTGAGCATGATCAGGATATCCGAAATATAATTCGACTATTGCCTCTCCTGCGAAAGGCAAAATCAATTTGTTTTCGAATTTTCTTGACTAGCAGGCCCGAACTTCCCATCAGTCTCGGGTTTTCAGAAATCGGGGATCATGAATATCAAGATCTAGCTCTTCATGAAATACCCGAAGAAGTGACAGAAAGTGATATACGTTTATTTTTACAGGATGAGTTTGCGAAAATCAGACGTGACAGGAATATCTCTCAAGACTGGCCTAGCAACGACATTATCCTAGAACTAACCAGGATATCTGTTCCACTCTTCATTTCGGCTGCCACTATGTGCCGTTACATTGGAAATTCAAAGTTGGAACCCAAAGCACGTCTTATAGAGCTTCTCAAGGATCAAGCCAGATATGTATCAAAAATGGATAAGACATACATGCCCATCCTGACGCGACTACTCGACGGCCAAGAGAGTGATGAGTTAGACCAGCAGATTCTCCTGCAAGAAGTCCAGGATATCATAGGCGTTATAATCCTTCTTGCTGCTCCGCTTTCCATCAATGCCCTTTCCATACTTCTCAACAAAGAAATCGACCAGATCAGCAATCGATTGAATTCATTTCAATCGGTTTTGCACATTCCTGTTGACCGAGACCAGCCTATTAGGATTCTCCATCTATCGTTCCGAGATTTTTTGGTAACGTCCAAAACCAAATTTCAAGTGAATGAACAACAGAAGCATAGAGACATTGCCGGGTTTTGTTTCGAAATCATGCAGAATCAACTAAAGAAGGATATTTGCGACTTGGAGAACCCTAACTCGCTTAGGGCACTTATCGATCCTCAATGTATTAGCCAGCATCTCCGACCCGAGTTAAAATATTCCTGTCGCTACTGGTTATACCATCTCGAACAAAGTCAATCTTTGCTCTCCGGATTTGAAGGTGTACTTCCATTTCTAAAAGTTCATTTTCTACACTGGGTGGAAGTGATGAGTCTGCTAGGCCTTATATCAGAGGTGATAGGGATGCTTGACCGCCTTAACAAGCTTATACATGTAAGCGATAGGATGTATAGTCACTGGCGTTCTACGCTAACAACTTTAGGGGAATGACAACCCTGAGATGGCTGACTTTCTGCATGACGCAAAACGTTTTATTCTTAAAAACTCCCGGATAACGGATAATGCACCTCTTCAAATTTACTGCTCAGGACTTATATTCGCCCCTCGCAGATCGATCATTCGCGAACTTTTCAAAGCAGAGCTACCGAACTGGATTGATCATTTGCCACAGGTTGAAGAAAACTGGACCTCCGAGCTACAGACCCTCGAAGGCCATACCGGCTCAGTTCGATTAGTATCCTTCTCATCCGACAGCCGACTGCTGGCATCCAGCTCTGACGACTGCACAATCTGTCTTTGGGATACAACAACGGGTGCCTTGCAGCATACCCTTGAGAATTATCCGCACATGAATCGGTCAATAGCTTTCTCGCCTGATAGCCGGCTGCTTGGATCTACTACTGAGAATATAGTCCGTCTTTGGGACACAGCAACAGGCACCTTACAGTATAATCTCATGGGCCACTCAGATATAATTCGATCGGTAGTCTTTTCACCCAATGGCCAGCTACTGGCATCTAGCTCAGTAGATAGCACAGTCAGGCTCTGGAATATGCCAACAGGCACCTTGCAGCACACCCTAAGGAGTTTTTCAGACCGAGGTTGGTCAATAGCTTTCTCACCCAACAGCCAACTGCTAGCATACGTCTTAAATAGCAAAACAGTTGGGCTCTGGGATACGGTGAAAAAAACCCTCCGAAACACTCTTGTGGGTGATTCAGCTCTTGTGGGTGGTTCAGATAGACTTTCTTCAACAATCTTCTCACCTAATGGTCAGCTACTGGCATCAGTTTTCTTCGATAGCTATTCTACGAACTATAGAGTCTGGCTCTGGGACACAGCAACAGGCGCCTTACTACACACTCTTGAGAATGATTCATTTGCCATTTTGTCAATAGCCTTTTCACCTAATGGTCAGCTACTGGCATCAATTTTCTTCAAAAGCCTTTCTCTGAAACCTAGAGTCGGGCTCTGGCACACAGAAACAGGCGCCTTACTGCATACTCTTGAGCATCATTCAGATACAATTTGGTCAATAGCCTTTTCACCAGATGGCCAGCTACTGGCATCTGGTTCCAAGGATAGAAAAGTCGATCTTTGGGATACAGCGACAGGGGCCCTATTGCATACTCTTGGGCGTCATTCAGATATAATTTGGTCAGTAGCCTTTTCACCTGATAGCCGGCTACTGGTATCTGGCTCTGAGGATAGCACAATCAGACTTTGGGACGCAGTAATAGGAGGCTCAGAGCAGGTTCCTATTGTAGGGCATCCAATATCTGTCAAATCGGTAATCTTCTCGCCTGATGGCCAGCTGCTGGCATCCAGCTCCTCCTCCAATTCTAAATCGGAAAATATAGTCTGTCTCTGGGATACGGCAACAGGAACTTTACGGCATACTCTCGACAGTAACCTAGGAAATATAGATCTGTTAGCCTTTTCTCCAGATTCCCAATTCTTTTCAACCAGCTCTCGTGACAACACAGCTAGTATTTGGGATACTGCAACGGGAGTGATGATAATTTCAAGGATCAAGGGCAAAATGACTGAGCTCAAGCCCTCTACGGACGCCCGACATCTGACTGCAGATCTCTCAGCTCTCGGTGTTCAACTCTGGTTTAGAAAGAAAGAGTTTGATTCATCAAATAATCCAAGAATTGCTGTAGTAGAAGGTCAGTGGGTAACACTCGAAGGTAAAGAGATTCTGTGGTTACCCCCTGAGTACCGGCCTACGTGTTTTGCGGTCAGAGACGGTGTTCTTGCCATGGGACATGCATCGGGACGTGTTTCTATCCTTCATTTTACTCTTAAGTAGCCATTCATTTAGATTTTTCCTTTCAATCGGTCGTCATCTAGCAAGGAAGCAAAATTTTCAAAGGGAACTGGACAACGTATTTAATCTTCGAACTGTATGTGATTTAGATTACTTTTGACTACATTCTACCCTCAAGTTCAAATTGTCACTAATTCACCATTACAGACCATAAACTCACTGAAAATCCGCTATCACACCACTAGCAGTCCAGTAACACGCTGGGAGTCATCATGAATTCACTACTTGCCTTAGCTAAAGTGAGTATAAGGACTTTTACTGGAAACACCATAGAAGTGACTCTATATCTCAGCAATGCATGGTGACGGATGACAAACCTGAGAACCTGGCTCGTGAGCATCACAGTAGTACTGCAATAAGCCAGCAATGTTTGGGGAAAGATGCCTGGTTACTGTAGAGTAAATCTTTCTCGTGATTTGCAAATGATCCATAATATGGCATTGCTGTTAAATGCCCTTCCACCTACTTCTCATGAATTTCAGGGCCAAGATCAATACAAGGTGAGCATAGCAATGCTCTTCAGGCTGCTTTTAGGCTGCTTCTTTTGGAGAACATATTCAGATTGTAGAATTAACTCACAGAGAAGATTCAAAGGCAAGATACTTGAGTAACTCAAAGCTACTTCCAAAAGCACAATTAAATAAGCGGTCGTAAAGTTGACATCCTCAAGTCCATCAACTGGAACTACTTATTTTGAATTTTTATCGTGGACTCAATGCTCCCGTATAGCGTACGGCATTGCAAGGTATTCTCAGCCCTTCTTGGTCATGGGCTGCCCTTAACAGATACCAGAGCATGAACGCCTACGTGTAAGTCTTTCTGGATTTCCATCTAGTTCTACAACAAGCTATAGCACAGCGAATTCACTATAAGTGTCGGTTAGAAACTGAGGAATGATGGAGTATTTAAGTAACTAGCCCCGCATGTATAAAGGGTAGATCTGCATTTCTTCATCCGACAGAGAACCGCTGCGGGAGAAGATACGTGGATTTTTCCATGGTTATATAAGTAGATGCCTAGCGGTGTCTAATAAACAGTTAAATACCCAAGGCATTGTCAAAGCTAAAGAAACGAGGGAAATAAAAATAAGAATTCGCAGTGAAATGTATTGGAAGCAAGACTATTCAGCTAAAATGGGTGTATAATTCACGATACAAATGAAATAAAACAAAAACATCTAAAACTGAGGAGATATAGATTTATAAGGCATGGTATCTGGGGCCTTGTCGCCGTGATCTACCCTTCGTAGATACGTTGGTAGTAGGAGTAGCAGTGAAGCTGTAGTCAGTTGGTATACCGACATAGCTCATGCCTGAATTGAAGGCAAGAGAGTTCCCATATGTAAGCGAGTTTAGAGACTGGCCGTCAAAAGGGGGAAGATATGGATTTGCTCTGGCTGTCGTGTGCATATGCATAGCATTATGTTCTGCGAACGTGGTACTCTGACCTGTAACGTTCATCTGTGCCATCATCCCCGAGAGCGTGTCTAATTCTGATGAAAGTGTTGGCATACCCATTGGATAAGACCTGGAAGTGGCATTGGGATTTGAGAACATGAATCCTAGTGGGTCAATTCTTCTTTGTGCCATCGTGGCTGATAACATAATGTCCGATGCTGGTGCTGGCATTGCTGGCATGGGCATAGAAATGGGAAATGTGGACATGAAATGCTGAGGTGTATTTCCCACTTGTGCTACCGAGTTTGATGGACTGAGAGTTGGTACTGATAAAGTCGAGTCATAAAGCCCGGGCGTTAATCTTTGCTTTGATTTTGATTTTGATTTTGATTTTGATGATCCTGATATTAGTGCCACCGTTTCACGAATGTCATCAGGGATAAAGGGGTTATCACGTCGAGTGGGCTTTTTTGTCTTTGTGAACGCTGGTACAGGAAACATCTCTGTGATCTTCTCCATAGCCTGACGTGGGTTATTGCAGCCAGGCAGGATATTCCCAGACGCAGCGAGTTTGCCGTAAATGTTGCGGTCCTCCTTTATCAAACCCGTGACTTCTATATTGCCCAAATCTCTACCATCAGGGCCAATAAACCTGACTTTGGAAGAATCCAAGTGCGAATAGCCAAAGGCGCGCTCCTGTTTGCCATAGGGGCTGTCAGTATAAGAACCGCGGTCGCGAGGAGCTTGATGAATGGAATCCTCGCGATTATAGTCTATGATTCTGCGATCTTTGTTGTTGAGCAAACATAACATCTTCCCACCAGAGCCATATGTCTTCGCCACATTTTCTGGTTCCCATTGACCCCCGTCAGAGCGAGCGTTGGCTTTATCAAAGAAGAAGAGATCAGTATTCATGATTGTCTTGACCTGTCCATTCCTGACTATCGGCACCGGGACCTTTGTGCATTTCCCATCCTCCCAGGCGTTGAATGTAGCCGTAGCTTCTCTGTAATCGGCAAGATCCCATCGGTAGCTGATGGATGTAAACTGGCTGTATTTTGACTCGTAACAATGAGAGCATCGGAGTCGCATGTTTATAATGTTTATGTTGTTGCTTACGGTCTGCTCAACCGCCGGCCATGGTTGTGATAGTGTCTCGGGGTATCGCTGGCGGTCTTCATCTGTGAGGAGATTGCCGCAACCTTTTTCTACACAGTGTATTACTTTTGTTCTTTCCATTTAGACGATCAAGCGATTGCGCGTGAGGTGTTTGTGCGTGTGCCAATATCGACTGAAGATTAAATAAATGAGCAAAGAGAGTTTTGGGAATGACAGAGAGCAGACTCCATATACAGGACTTCGAATCGTTCTCAGCTTTGTTCAGCCTTGTAGCCGCTTTCTCTAGTTTCAGATTTCTGTTGATGATCTAAAATTAGTTGCCTGAGGCCAATAGAAATACAACGCGGCGGGTGGCTAGGAAGGAGTGCATTAGCGCTATATCTATTTCCTTAACCAATCCTGTACCGTACGTGCCCGGAGTACGTGAGGCTATCCACGGCGTCATTCATTAGAGTGTTTTAAATAATTATAGAACACTGCAAGAATGAAAGCAGCGATAGGCTAGATGACCACAACCATATTTACGCAATTGTATATTTTTCCCCCTTATGTCAACGTTTTGCTTATGTTTCTTTCCTATTGCCGACCTTTCTAGGAGCTTCTCGCCAGAACCTGTAACTGAGTTGGCATCCAGCTATTTATATGCACTTATTATTATTGGAAAAATTCTTTATTTATAGCAAATTTTCTGATCTCCATAAGGGTTTTACTTGGGTTTAGGTTAATCCTGACTAAATACGACCTTCAGACCCAATCGCGTCATGTAGTATATACCACAGACCATCAGTCTCTCCCAATCTCAGCTTTCCACGAGTCCATGACTATCGTCTCTCTGTTTCAAGACCTTGACCGTAAACTCCACGGTAAACTGGCCAGTCGGGAACCTCCACCCCAAGCCGTTCTGCCTGAGTCTCTGCACTCCCAGCACAACATCGCAGATAAAAAAAACTAGATGTATAGACCTAGGCAACAATCAGCTTCTAATAATAGAATGTGCGACCGAATCACGAAACTCACAATATTATCAAATGAAATATAAACGCCACGAGAATCGCTGCGCTGATATAGCTCGCAAATTTGTCACATCTCGCCTCGAACCCTGGATCTGGAAAGCCCCGACCAGGGGCGGAACAGTAAACCCAGGATGAGATCTCCCAACGAGTAATAGCAGGGCTGAACATAAAGAGAAACACGATCAACGGATCGAAGATGAGGTTAATAAGAAGCCATCCGCTGCGATTCTGGAACGTCAGTTTGTAGATGCCGAATAAGCTGACGATTGAGGATAGGAAGGCCTGTACGCGCGTGTTAAAGGCGTGCTATCAATGCGATCAGACGCGTGGTTGGAAGCGTGCATACCAGAAGGAGCGAGACTTGGAAGGTTTCTCTCGCTGTCCAGTTGAGATAGCCATAGTATGATGAGAGTCGCACAACCAGAAAGACGGTGAGGCTGTAAACAAAGTTCAAGGCTGATATAATGATGGATGTCCAGTTGAGTATTATGAGAATTCTTGACGAGGATGACGTTCGTCGCGTTGTGATAGGATTCTCATCGTGGTGGTCATCGTCATTCCGTTCTGGGAGGAGAGGAGTTGTTTCGTCCATTTCGATTACGCCTTGCTTTTGAAAATAAACTCATGAGGGGAGGGTTGAGGCTTAAAGAGTCAGGAAAAAAGTTGACATGCAGTGCACTCCAATCTAGCTAATCAATTTAGGCAGAATCATACTATTGAAGCACTAAGCAAGACTGAGTCTAGGGTGGCTCTAGCCTATCATGGACTTCTAACAAGCTAGGCTATGCAGGCAATAAAATAATTATAATAAAAGGTAGAGTTGCTGCGCGTTATGGCAACGTGGAAATATATGTTGTAGACTTTTACATCTCTTCCTGCGATAGAGCCTTCTCTGTATTAACTGACTATTTCTAGTGTACATTCTCCTCCGAAACTTGCATTTTTCCTCCAAACATGAAGCCTGAGTGTAGTTCATTACATCTATGAAATAGATCGATGTACCCGGTAGCTTTGTATTTCGTTTCTGTCTAGGGAAAAACGGGCCGTTTCGGAATGGAATTCATAATTCAGCTGTTGTATGTTGTTTCTGTTTGTGTCGAGGTTTTTTTTTGCACTAGGTACTGGTAATGACACCAGCCAATCAGCAGCTTTCCGGAAATGTTGGTATGCCGAACATACCAGTGAACTATCCTGAGTAACCTGAGGCAATTGAGACAAAGGATGGTCTTCCTCCAGCCGATAATTAATGCCCCCGCAACAAGCTCCGACCCCTATAAAAGCGTCCTGATATAGGTACCAACTCCACTTAAAATCTCCCCTCGGAACCGTAACCGTTGGACCTACATACACACTTTCCCCATATGGCTATAGAATCATGTATTAATTGCCGTGTATTTGCTGGGGCGTGCCTGGGCAATGGGCTTGTGCGTTGGACAGAATGTCGCACAAAATGTCGCACACACTGCACGTGAGGGTTTGGGTGACTTGGAGTTAAAATGTTAATTTAACCTCGTCGCAAGAGAATTAATTGTCTGTCAATTTGGTTCTTCAAGTCAAAAAGACAGATCATCGAGTGCAATGGCTTCCGAAGAGCTGGACCTCGTTATCGTCGGTGGCGGTAAGCACAACCCACCCACCTCCCAAAAGTGTTTCCTGTCGCTCACAAGATAGGAATATCCGGCCTCTGCGCGCTCCGCACAATCCTCACCCTCGACAGTTCCGATTTATCAATCGCCCTACTCGAGAACCAGCCTTCTATCGGCGGCGTATGGGCCCATGAGCGACTCTACACAGGCCTCAAGACGAACCATGTCTTGGGCAGTTATGAATTCAGCGATTTCCCTATGCGCGACCATATCGGCCCTGATGTAAAACCTAAGGAGCATATACCGGGTGACGCCGTGCATAACTATCTAGAGGCGTATGTGGATGAGTTTGGGTTGAGGAAGTATATCAGGTTAGGGCACAAAGTGGAGGGTGTGGTTGAGCGGAGGACGAACGATACGACTTCGTGGGTGCTGGATGTTGAGGATCTTTCGACTTTGACGAAGACGACGATTCATACGAAGAAATTGATTGTTGCGACGGGTCAGACGTCGCAGGCTTACTTTCCGGAACGGCTGTTCGCAGGCCAGGAGAGGTTCGAGAGGCCGATGTTTCATTGCGTGGATTTACACAAATACGAATCCGAGCTGTTCGATAAATCCGCAACAGAGCAAGAGCATGAGAAAAGAATAGCAGTCTTTGGCAGCGCAAAATCCGCGTTTGATGCCGCCTACACCATTGCAGAAACATACAATACCCCCGTCGACATGATCATTCGCGCATCTGGCCACGGGCCCATATGGATGTGTCCCGCATTGGTCACACCATTGAAGAAATTCCTCGAAAAGCTCATGACGGTTCGATTATTGACTTGGTTCAGTCCTTGCATTTGGGGTAATGCAGATGGATACGTCGGCGTTCGGTCTCTCTTACACTCGACGTGGATAGGCAGGAAGATCGTGGATGCGTTTTGGGCAGTGATTGGGAATGATGTAAAGACTCTAAACAAGTACGATTCGCATCCGGAGACCGCAAAATTGAAACCGTGGGTTGAGCCGTTGTGGGTTGCGTCGGGGTTGAGTATACTTAATTACAGTCGGAACTTTTTCGACTTGGTGCGAGAGGGGAAAGTGAGGGTTCACGTTGCGGATGTGAAGGAGTTGTCGGAGGGTAAGGTGCACCTCTCGACGGGCGATGTACTGGCTTCCGATGGGATTGTGTGCTGTACAGGATGGAGGACGACACCTAGCATCAACTTCCCTCCAGATACTCAAAGCGAACTGGGATTGCCAACAGCAAACGACCCCTTGCCACCTTTCCTAATCCAAAAAGCCGACGAGCACATCCTGCGCCAACTACCGCGTCTCAAAAACCAGCCCACCTTCAACACCAAATACCGGCCCATGATCCAAGAAACACCTGCAGAGACAGGAGGAGCACATCCCACTCGTCTCTACCGCTTCCTCATCCCTTGCACACCACACCTCTCCTCGTCCCACTCAATCGCATTTCTAGGAATGGCCACAACAGCCTCTACAATGCTCATAACCCAAGCTCAAGCCCTATGGATAGCAGCGTACTTCTACCACCCCACATATCTGAGCTTGCCACAAGAAACAACAGAAGTGCAATGGTCAACGGCTCTGCATACGCAATACTGTAAATGGCGCTATGGTGTAGGCGGGCATGGCAACCGGAGACCGGATTTTGTGTTTGATGCTATGCCGTATATTGATTTGTTGCTCAAGGATTTGGGGATGAGGACGAAGAGGAAAGACACAAAACTGAAGGAGTGGGTGGAGGCGTATGGGGTGGAGGATTATAGGGGGTTGGTGGAGGAGTTTGCGGAGATGATGGAGGTGAATAAGGATATTTAATCAATATTCTCTAAACTTTAGAAGAGGCCATGTATAGGTGTAAAGCGTATGAATTTTATGCACCGACGCCTATCCTATCAGGGTTTCAATTAAGCATGCAAATGATCTATGCCGACACATCCATAAATTGCGCTTTATCGAATACGGTCTAATCTGGCTCTGTTCATGGCAATCTGATCGTCCACGTAGTCGCTCTATATCCACGTTAGTATCATTGAAACCAATAGAAAGGGTAAGTGACATACCTTGCCCATAATCCTGTCCAAATGACGATTCTGCTCCTCCAACTCCTTACCCGTCGCCTTCGCCAACCCATTCAACCGCGCCGCGGCTCCAGACAACAAGTTCAAGTTATTGTCAATTTCGTCCTCCATCGCCTCATCTTCACTGTCGGCTTCGAATTGGTATTTTGCGCGCTCAGACATATCTTTCTTTTGACCCGGGTAGGCCTTGTTCGCGTCTCGCTCGATGTCTCTGAATGTGCGATCCATGCGCTGGTTGGATTGGAATGCTTCTTGGCGTGTGCCCTCACGAGTGTTGCGTTCTGCGCGGTGGGTTTCGAGGAGTTTTTCGTCGCGGTCGCGGCGTCGGGCGTTGCTGGTGAACGGGTTCGAGACGTGCATTGCGAACATGCTCTTGTTCAACGTCTTGAGTTCTCGCGCTTTCTCTTCGGCGAGACGTCCTTGGCTGGCGGCGACGTCGAGACTCTTCTCAGTATCGAGGATACGTTCGCTCTGAGCTCCGAGTCGGGCAAGGGTGTTGCGACCGGTCTCTTCGGCCTGAGCCGCGACACGGAGAGCGTTCCGGGTAGAAGAGACATCTCCCTGCTTGATGAATCGGATTTCTTGCTTGACCGCACTCACTTCCTCCTCCTCTTCCTCTTCAGCAGTCAACTGTCGGTCTTGGTAGACTGCCGATGAACCAGGTGCATTCTCCTCTCCATAACCACCGTAACCGCCACCTCCAGCCGGTCCGCCTGAACTATAGGGCGGTGGAGGTCCACCTGCACTCGGCCCATTCTGCTGAGCACGGTCACGCGCACCTCCAAACAGCGCATCTCTATCCTCATCATTAGGATCTGTGCTGCCTAACCCGCCGTAGCCACCAGGGCCATATCGCGATCCGCCACCAGGTCTGTTGTTGTCCTGTCCCGTTCCATATCGATCAGCACCGTAACCGCCTTGATTTCCGTATCGATTCGGTGCGTAACCGCCCTGTTGATTACCAACTGGGCCTGTAGCGCCAGGACCGTCGGGGTGCTTCACATCGCCGTAACCACCTGGACCGCCAGGACCGCCTGCAGGACCGGGGCCAGGTGCAACGCCCGCGTTGATCTTGGCTCTGGTGTATGGGTCGACGGGGATCTGTTGTGCGTACGGGTTATTCCCTTGAGCTTGCGGGTTGGGGCTCTTATCGCGAGAACGAGATCCGAAGAGGGCTCGGCGGTTAGAGTCGTCGTCGCCGTCGTCCTTGGACTTTTTCAAAAATTTCTTCATGTCGACGCTGTGAAAGTAAAGGGAAACGAGAAAAGAATATACTGTAATTTAATGTAGAGCGAATTGAGAACAGAAAGGGGTATCTATGAGTGAGAAAGTGAGTTGTTAAAGAGGGGTGTCACTGATGAGACACTGGTGGCTGTGTCGATGCCTGAGCTGATGCTTAAGGGGTCTGTATTACAGATACACCTCCTCTGGCTTAGCTGACGATTTGACCGTGTATCGCCCGTATTTCAAATATGTAAAATTACCAAGTGGCGGATGCGGGTCTCTGCGAACGATCATTCGAACTAAACTTTATACGGACTAGCGTGTTGCCGTTTCCCACGTTGCGCGGTTCTCTTGAAGCTTCAACCTCATGTAACAGCTTGCACTCAGCAAGGGAGCCATGTGCAACAATACATCCATCCATAAAAGTCATGGCTCCCCTTCCGGGGAATGAAGCTGATCATCTACGGGAAAAAGCGCGCAGGGACTTGCTGGATCTTCTCGAGAGCGTAAGCTTGATTGTTCGTTCTTCCTGATGTTTATTGACCCAGCTAGGTCCGCGGAAAGAAGAACTTGGTCATTAGTAAAGACCTGGCTGGCCCGGTTGGACTATTCGTCAAGTTTTCCGTCCTCCAAGACTATGGAGTCGATCGTGTGTTCCTGCTAGAGAATGGCAATCTCGACAGTTCACAGCGCAATGTCGTGTTTTTGGTCCATGCCGAAAAGGTAAACCAAGTTGCTCTAGTTGCTGGTAAGCTTTTCTCAGTCACTTCTTGTACATGGGACTTCTGTAAATATCGCGGACCTTCACCAAGTCCTCGTTAGCAGTCTTGTTCCCTAGATTAAAATACTTTTGCCATTATTATTCATTCGAATAATATTAGCTCAGTTTATTGGCTTTCTTCTAAGTGCGCCACGTTAGAAGGTCATCAGAATGTGCTGACAGATCGCAGAACAGATCAAGAAGCTACGTCAAAGCAGTAGCGTTGAACATGATATATCGATATTTTGGGTCCCTCGGCGGACTCTTGTGAGCGATTCTATACTAGAAGAAGCGGGTATCACCGGCGATGTAAATATCGCGGAACTGCCCGTATACTTTCTTCCATTAGAGCAGGATGTTCTGTCTCTCGAGTTTGATACTTCTTTTGGTGATTTATATCTGGTATGTGCCCTTCTATCTATTTGCTGTGCCCAAGTTAACAGCATCAGCACAAAAACCCAGGCAGTATATACCTGTCAGCTAAAGGGTTGATGAACATCCAGCGACGTCATGGGTATTTCCCTCGCATCACTGGCAAAGGAGATAACGCTAGAAAATTAGCCGACCTCCTTGTCCGTATGAGAAAAGAGGTCGAAGCAGAGCAGCCATCAAGCGCAGGCCCTGACTATGGCAACAAACTGCCTAGTTCGTCTATCGAACAGCTGATCGTCATTGACCGGGAAGTGGACTTTGGCACGCCGCTTTTAACACAGCTCACTTACGAGGGATTGATTGATGAGTTCGTTGGTATACAGAATAATCAAGCGGACGTAGATACCAGCATCGTCGGGCCTGCTACTCAGCCTCCACAACGATCAAACACACCCGCTCCAGTCGCAAAGCCGGGATTAAAGCGAAAGATTCAGCTCGACTCTTCTGATCAGTTGTTCAGCCAACTACGTGACACAAACTTCGCCATCGTTGGCGATATATTGAACAAAGTCGCGCGAAGACTGGAGTCTGATTATGAAACTCGACACTCGGCGCAAACCCCTGCCGAGCTTCGTGAATTCGTCAACCGTTTGCCTGCATATCAGCAAGAGCATCAAAGTTTGAAGATTCATACGAATTTGGCAGAAGACATTATGCGCCAAACTCGGTCGGATATTTTCCGCAAAGTCCTCGAAGTCCAGCAAAGCAATGCTGCCGGTACAGATGCAAGTTATCAACACAGCAACATTAGCGAACTGATTGCTCGCGATGTGCCGTTGAAGACGATTCTCCGTTTGCTGTGTCTTGAGTCGTGCATGTCTGGTGGATTGCGTGCTAAAGATTTGGACTTTTTCAAACGAGAAATTCTTCAAGCGTACGGCTATCAGCACCTTCTCACATTCCGCGCTCTCGAGAAGATGGAGCTGCTGCAACTCCGAGGATCAGCTACAGCAATGCTCCTGCCAGGCGCGGTCGGTGGTGCAGTTGCCGGCACAAAAACAAACTACAACTACCTCCGCAAGAACCTTCGACTTGTCGTTGAAGAAGTCAGTGAAAAGGATCCTAATGACATTTCCTACGTCTACAGCGGGTTTGCGCCCTTGTCAGTCCGACTTGTGCAGTGTATCTTGCAAAAATCTCACATGATGTCTCTCATCAAGGGCGGTCTGGCATCATCTGCCGCTCCGACCGCGCAGATCAACACATCAAATACTTCTTCTCCAGGCTGGATCGGATTCGAGGACATCGCCAAATCCGCCCGTGGATCGACGTTTAGTATTGTACAGAAAGGAGACGAGAAAGCCGTCCGCGCTAGACAGTCGTTATCGTCCTCCGGTGGTAGCTTACATCAAAAGACTGTTTATATCATGTTCCTTGGTGGTATCACCTTTACCGAAATCGCAGCATTGAGATATATCGCAGCGCAAGAAGCGGCAACCCGGAAGATTGTTATCTGTACGACGAGCATTCTTAGTGGTGATCGGATGATGGATGCTGCAATTGAAGGGGGAACCTTTGGCGTAAAGGATTCGCAAGTTGCTACTGTTTGATATTCATAATAATCATAATTCTGCGAAGAGTGAAGAGTGAAGACCCTGTTCTAATAGAAGCACCCCTAACCACGTCGAGTAAACCAGCCACACTACCAGTCACACGATGAAACACCACCCACGGAGCATGTTACCACAATCGTAAGCATTCTACCAAGGAGTTTCAATGATGGAACGGAGTGAATACGTTTCGTACTCGTATCCTCTACCGAAAAGTCCAATCAAAAAGCGCAGAGTTAAGCTGCCCCGCTGCTCAGCCACGGGTCCAGAGTTCTAGTGTAGGCTATCGCGAGGCTGAGATAGCTCGGGCTGAAAGTGTTCGCGAGACTGGAACTTGGAATTCTTGCTTTTTTACTTCTATATATTTTCTGAAAAGACGTTTTTCTTACAATAATATCTGCCTGTTCTTGGTGCTTGTGTCTCACAGATTCTTCTGTTACAACCTTATCGCACGAGTCGTTCTGGCTCCGTCTACCCCGCGGGACAATTTATCCTCGACAACAATTGACAGCACACTTTCTCTAAGAAAGTAATTCTTCGAASGAGCCGTTACAATGAGTTGTAAGTCTTGAATTTCTAATCATGATTCTCGAAATATCTTGTTTCTACAATCTACGGCCGTCGTTATCTGTGACCACTACCAATTGAACTATACCACGCGATCGCTCTCTGGCACAGTCGCAATGTCCACCTCCAGCGTCGCATCTCGTTTCTCTACTCTGTCCATATTTGACTGCATCGTCGTCGTGTTTGTTATCTGTATCAGTCTGTGGGGGACTTGGAAGCATGGTCCGAATTATATAACGTCGAGCTCATCGTGAGAGTCGGAAGGAATAAGAGGATACGCAAAGAACGGAAAGGCTGACTCCTGATTTTCGTCGTGTATAGTCTCGGGTATGCTCAATAAGCTGCAGGGTCAGCCGGAGAGCTATGAGAAAAAGTACGTACTCAACCAAGCAGTCTGGAAGGTGAATGCTAATTGTGAGTGTTCAGGTCGTTGTACCGATTCGGTCGAACCCTCGGCGCTGGCACCTACGGCATCGTCCGCGAAGCCGACTCCCCGCAAGGCAAAGTCGCCGTTAAAATCATCCTCAAGAAGAGCGTGCGCGGAAATGAGCAGATGGTCTACGATGAGCTGGAGCTTTTGCAGCGGTTGAATCATCCTCATATCGTGCACTTTCGCGATTGGTTTGAGTCGAGGGTAAGCACTCTCCGATCTGGTGGATTTATAATGGCAGAATGTAAGCTGATTTTGCTGATTGATAGGATAAATATTATATTGTGACGGAACTCGCAACTGGGGGAGAATTGTTTGATCGCATTTGCGAGTATGGGAAGTTTACAGAAAAGGACGCTTCGCAGACGATCAGGCAGGTCCTGGATGCGGTTCGATACTTGCATGAGCGAAGTATCGTCCATCGGGGTATGTTTTTCCCCAGAAATCTGTGAGCTTCCAGACTAACCGACTAGACCTCAAACCCGAAAACCTACTTTACGCTACCTCCTCCGTCGACTCGCCTCTTGTCCTTGCAGACTTCGGTATTGCCAAAATGCTGGAGAGCCCATCTGACGTGCTTACATCCATGGCCGGATCATTCGGTTACGCCGCGCCCGAAGTCATGCTCAAAGAAGGCCACGGCAAGCCCGCCGACATGTGGTCCCTAGGCGTTATCACATACACACTGCTGTGCGGCTACTCACCTTTCCGGTCCGAAAACATGTCCGATCTAATCGAAGAATGCCGTCACGGCAAAGTCCAATTCCACGAACGCTACTGGCGCGACGTCTCCGCGGACGCAAAGGACTTTATCAATTGGCTCTTGACGGCCGATCAACACAAGCGTGCCACGGCGGAGGAAGCGCTGACCCATCGCTGGCTCAAGGGTGACACTGCTTCAGACCACAACTTGTTGCCCGAAATCAAAGCATACCTTGCGCGCGCAAAGCTTCGTCGCGGTATCGAAATTATCAAACTGGCGAATCGTATCGAAGCGCTCAAAATGCAGGAAGAGGATGAGGAGTTCAATGGTGCGGACGTGCCCAGCAATGTCGGCGAAGCTGCGAGACAGGCCGTCGAGAACCGCGACGCATCAGATATTGTATCTGCATTCCCGGCATTGTCAGTCACGAACCCGTCCGGCGATGTCGGGGACGCAGATACATCCTCTTCCCAACAACCACAGGCGGGAGCCACTACCAAGAAGCGAAGTCTCAGCCGCGTTGCGCGAGGCGATATTTTCAGAGAAGTCGTCCTCGCAAAAGTGCGTGATGCGAAGCAGGAACAGGAAGCGAAAACAATCGAGGCGGAGGCTATTCGGCGCGCAGAGGCTAACCGATAAACCATTCACCTCGGAACGCTTTTGTAATTGCTTGCTTGACTATACCATTTGTATGCTTTGGACTGTTTGTATGTATCCTGATGATATCCCTGTTTCTTGGTTGAGGCAGCTGAGCCGAATAATTCGTTGATTCATCTCTTTATACGTTTTGATCATAACCTTTGAAAGTCATATTTACGTGCGTAGACTGAACGAATGTATCACGGTATGAATATTGATTGGCTGATGTTGGGCTATATCTATACGAGGTACAGAAACTATGTAGTCCGATTGGCTGGTTAACAGATCAAGGCATAACTACACCCCGAGCTCCAGCTTGTCAGCATATACAATTCATTCTCACTCGGTACTTTCTTTTTATACATAAATCTAAGTCAGGTCAAATGTGAATACTGCTTTGAGGAAATGAGCTTATCAAGCGACTATCGAATACATAGACATCCAGCCCAACACACACACACACATCATTGTAGTCTTGTTTTAATTACCAACAACGAGATACTCAACAGCAAAAATCACTCAACAACCACCCAATCTGTTTATAAGAACAAAGAAAAAGAGATCAACAAAATGTCGGAATTTCCTTGGCCCCATCCAACCCACGCCGAAGACCAACCCTACGCCAAATCCCTGCTATACATCCACGTATTCCACCGCGGCTTCGAAGCCGGCGGTCTTATCGGCTCGTTATATGGAAGCTACAAACTTTACAGACACAACCAGCAAATCCAAAAACCCTCTCTAGCTCCAGCTCCAGCTCCGGCTTCGGCTTCGGCTTCGGCTTCGTCTTCAGCACTCATCAAAAACACCGGAATGAGAACCATCTTCTACCCAACCGTAGCCCGCTCCTCGCTCATCGGCGCCGGAGCCACAATGCTGCTCTTAACGGGCCGAATGCGGGGTACCGAAGACGTGGAATGGCAGGATCGGAGTTGGCGATTGTTAGAGAATGAGGGTCAGGTTATGCATGATTTGTATGCGGATGTTGGTGCAGCTGTGGGTGCTGCGGCTGGTGTTGCGAGTGTTGTTGCAAATAGGTTACCGGTGTCGGTAATGGTAAGGGAGGTGGTGGGCAGAGCTGGACTAGGGGCCGTGGTTGGGTTTGTGGGTTGTGAGGTTGTGAGAGGGTATAGGCTCTTTACTGCGAAGGGGGGAGATAATGCATGAATGTTTTCAATGGTAGGTAGTGTACATCTATACAATTCTTCAATCTTAAGGGTATTGGTCAACGTGTATGCTCACGCCCAACATGCCATAACTAGTCGCAATCCCATCTATCCAGGCCGTGTTTGGTCCCTGACGAAAAAGCGGACCCATCAGACTGTCTATCCTGATGGGAAACGGTCTTTGTGTTGTATCCATCATGAAAAAAGGTGACGGCTTGGTTTCGCTATCCGCTAGGCTGTGTGCTGTCAACCCATCATCCCGCGACAGCGTCTGAATCTCTTCATGTAGCATCTGCCGCACATTCATCTCAGGCGTAAGTAGCAACAGAAGCTGATCCACAAGGACAATACCAGACCTAATCCCTCGTATCGCTAATGCCGAAAATCCGTCGAAGAATTTATATGACACCGGACCAACAAAAGTCTCCTTTGCCCTTTTATGATGAGATATAGTAGCAGCAGGATTGTCGGGACCCCCGTGCGTAGCAACCGTGATGCTCAACTCGGTATGTAACCCTCTCAACGCCGCCCTCACCGTCGCCAATTCCTGCTTTAATTGCGGCCGAACCAGATACTGGTTTACAGGCGGCATCTCCCACAATTCTTTAACCCGCTTGAGCATGCCAGGTAGTTTGACCATCTCTCTAAACGCGCGTTCCGCGATTTCAGTAAAGACCGACGAATCCGGTCTTCGCGCATTCTCGGCTTCGATCTGCTCACTCATAGCCTGCCATTCGCGCTGCTCAAGCAGACACGCCTCCCCCTTGAGCAGCGACGCAGTAATGAAAAACCCGCGATACGCAATATAAATCGCGCCTCCGAACCCGGCAATCGAATGCGACTCGGCGCCTCGAAGACGCATCATCTCTATGATACCCGCATGATGGTACAGCCATGCCTCCGCCGAAGCGCCATGATGCATTTCATACACACTCAATATCACCGCGGTCCCAAGCACGGCTTCATCCACATACCCACCATCTTTCCTATTCTTCGGCCCATTATGTGGCAGTTTCGAAAGATGGACTGCCAAACACCGTAACGATTTTCCATACAACTGTCTCCCTGCATTGATCAGTTTCTGGTCCTGGCCCGCTGCGCCCGCGAACGAGCATGTTAAAGACCTCAACCCTAGATCAAAGGGGTTGTTGTCCTCGCCCGCGCCCCGTGAAACGGCGTAGGCGAGCCAGCTGACCTGAGTCGATTTTTCGGTGCATTTAAATAGGCATGGCCAGGCAACCATAAGATAGTCTATGTAGATTTGAATGTGTTGCGTTGAGGCGCTGCGGGCTGCGAGGGAGGGATCACACCTGCCGTCCATGGCTGGCTTTATCTCCTCTAGTCGCTCCTCTGCATTATTATTGCCATGCTGGCGGTAGATCTGGAGTTGTTGTTGCTTCTTAGGGCGCGGTGGTTTGCGGTTTCTTTTCACTACAATCCTGCCCCTTTCAAGCTCATCCTCTCGCTCCGCTGTGTTTGCTGTCGCGTGCGCCGGTATGATTCTCGGCCTAAGGGCATGCGGTGGTGGTAATATTTCGTCAAGTGGCGCCATCACCATCAGGTCAAATAATTCGTATAAATCTCCTGGGCACTCGTCTACGAGGACTAGTCTGCAGAGTAATAGACGACATTAGTCGATTATACAGTGCGTTGCTCGAGCCTCACAGTCAAGGATTCTTGAAAGTTGGAACACTTTGTCATTTAATTAATTCACGGTCCCGAGGAGATGATGATTCATTCATAAGGGGGTGATCCACTTAGCGATGCACTAGCCAAACACCCTTCAATATTTGATCAACTACATACTGGCAAGAGATGAGGGTATCCAGGTTCTTGATTCCTATAGTATATTCATTCTGTTTGTTTACCGACTTAGTCGGGACAAGATATGATATCAAATTTCGGGGGAATAAAATGCATGCAATCATCGGATAAATCAACCGCCAAAACAACACCAATACAAAGGTCAAGGTATGCAAGTACAGAACAAATATAAACACGAAATCAATCATGAACATCAAAATCCACATCGAGCGGATCAATCCATATAAAAGATGCATGGGGTAGCGTGATGCGTTACAAATGAAACAGTAAAACCAAAGAGACGAGTCTATACCAATCCGTCATACAACGACAAAGCGCTGACGATGGTCTCATCCCGCTTACTGCCTTCCTTGAACTCTTCCATATCTAAGCTGCCGTTCTCGTCCTTGTCCATCATGCCAAAGATTTTCTTGACTCGTTTTTCGGGCGTGTCTTCGTCTTCGGGTAGTTTGACCATTGACCCGACCTACACCAGTCGCACATCAGTAATCTTGTTTTTCAGCCTTTCGGGATAGGAAACGAACCATCTTATATATAGCCTCCACGATAGCCAGCATCTCGTCATAACTTATCTTCCCATCGCCATCAATATCGTACAATTGAAACGCCCAGTCTAGTTTATCCTCCATCTTGCCGCGGGACGTCACGGATAATGCGCAAATGAACTCTTTAAAGTCGATGGTGCCGCTGTTATCGGAATCAAAGACGCGAAAGACATAGTTCGCAAAGGGAGATGGGTCGCCAAAGGGGAAGAATTGGCGGTATATCTTCTGGAATTCTTCTTTATTGAGGTGGCCGGAGGGGCAATCTTTGAGGAAACCTGCGTTACTCGGGTCATTAGCATATCGTCACGACTGCTAGAGATGGTGATAGTGTGTACCTTTGTACCATTGTTGTAGTTCCTTCTTATCGAAATGTGTGGTCTTGACCAGCTCGTCCAGCTGCTGTGGGGAAAGCTTTGATTGTCTGCGCGGTGTTAGCGACGCAAACACCAAGACCGCAAGACCAATGCATTGAACTGATTGACATGGTGATAATCAAGGCTGAGTAATAAATGCATACCGGCTTACCGGCTCAGTCGCATGTGGAGTCTCGGGGACGGAGGAGAGAATGTCTTACTTTTGACCCATGGCGCCGAATTGCTTTTTCTGTTGGTGTGCAAGAGCAGTTTATAGGGTTAAGCACAGACTGCAGATTGAAGATCTGCTTCTGTGAATCTTCGTGTTGAGAGTCGATAGCCTTGGGGGAGTCGGGATTTGGCGCTGTCCAGTCGCGTGGGGTAGTAAGCAGTAGCCTTGGAGGCAGTAGTGAAACAGGCAGACCAGAAGAGGAGTTAGCTAGTGTGTCAAGATCTAATGTAACTCTTGGTAAAGGCTTGTCTTGGAGAGAGAGAGGATTGAATTGTTCTGAATGAAAGAGTGCGTAGTGGAATGCAGCAAAGAGTAATAAGTGAATGACGTTGTGAAATCAATAAGCGCGGGGGACCTTCTAGATTTGCTGCGCCACGCTTGGCGGTTATATCTTCTCTTCTTTCCTTCTCCCTCAACTACAAATACAAAGATTTCGTACACTCTAGGAGCTTGTCAACAGCTTCCGCCCAATCCGCACCAGATCCTCATTCAACAGCGTCTCCTTCTCGATCCCATTGACCGCCTGATCCACCATCGTCGCCGCAATCTCATCGAGCTCCACGCGCGGCAACCCGATCAAATTACGCATAATCGTCGACGCAACTACTGTCAAAGTGCTCATATGACCAGGCGCGTAGATGAGGCCCGGTCGCGTAATACATACTTGCACATCTTTGCCGTCAGGCTGTTTCGCGAAGTCGAGGACATGATTCTCAACCCGGCTCTACGCGCATGATCAACAACAATTACAGCAGATAGATCTTGAAAAGAGGGTTGGACTCACCCGTAACACGCCATAATCTGGCATAATCCAAGGCCTTACGGTTGGGTCTCTGTTCGTTTTAGCGCCGCTGGTGTAGATGAAGCGAAACGGTTTGTTGCTCATGGCTGCCATTGTTTTTAAACCGTTGGCAGTGTAATCGAGACAGATTTTCTCGACTTGCTCAAACGGCATTGCCCTTACTTTGGATATCGTTATAGCTATTAGCCTGCCCAAAAAGTCAACATATGCTATCTAGTCATGCTGTTTGTGTGGATTGTAGTACCATATACATGCATCAGCACCGGCAAGATCCGCTTTTACACTCTCTGAATAGTTCTCAAAATCGTCGCATATTGTCGACTTGAGTTTTGATACATTTGCGTCCGGACCGATGTTTGCAGGCACTGGAGTTGCGCGTCGACCGAGCGCGACGACAGAGGTCACTGCGGGATGCAACAAGGCTTGACGGACGACTTCTGTGCCGACGAAGCCTGTTGCGCCTGCGATGATGAGCTTCATTATGTATGATTTGATTATACTTTGGTATTATTACAGAAAAGATGTGTAGGTTGATGAGCTCATATAGCTTCAGCTGAAAAGAAAGACGGACGTCTATACCGCATATGGATTTAGTGCTGACCTATCAACGAAATCCGTCAGCCAACTACGTTTAAGCCAAATACCGACTAAATCTTACTCAGCCTTCCTCGAAAATCCTTGATGATATAGATAGAGATTTGAAATGGTTTAAAAACCAACATTATGGTCGAAAGACTTGACGCTAGGACTCGAGAACAAAAAGGCATTATTCGTTTCCTGGCTGCCAATATAGGGACCGCCGGCCAAGATAATACGCTTCACATCCCTCCGTCTCCGGTTCCAAGTCAGGCCAGACAGTTTCAAGGACCTTGTGCAAGTCGAATGAGAAGTAAAATGGGAAGATAAACCGTACGGATCACCTAATTTTAGCTACAGTCCAGTCTTTTTTCCACTGATTTTTATCGACCAAGTCAAATACAGTGTCCCCCTCGAGTACAGAAAAGTACGAGGATCGACTTCTGGCTAGATTGAGAAAATTCCTATCCTTGTCACTCACAACCACAAGTGAGAACCTAGAAGCCAGCTTTCTAGAGACATGGCCCGGACCAGCACCCGCATCTTGAGCGAGAGAAAATGAGGGAGAAGTAGAGCCCTGTGAGTGATAATCGCAGATAACTTGATAGAAATCTGTGCCATAAGTTGGCCGTACAGAAAATTAGCCTTTCCAGTAGTCCACCTGCTTCCTCGATGCCACTTTTCATGGTCCATTATCCCCTTGATCACCAAAACTGAGGATTACTTGTTATTACTCTTTGAGCAATTTTTTGTGACAGCATACACCAACTTTGCTGACTAATCAGTGTTTCTTGTTTTTAATTATCTTCGTGCTAGTCGCTACCTAGGTAACTAACACCAAGAGTCTGCTTTCTTTTTTGCATAAAGAAGTTGCCGCGCTTGCAATTCGTACCTGCCTCGATCACCATAGCGATACAAGAAATGGATATTTCTCTTCGCAACCCCTTCTGGGGCGAACCTACCTCGTATCTGAAGTATGTTTTGAACACTCTGCTCCTGCATTGGCGTCATTCTCACAGCAATTAGCTTTTGTGAAGAGGTATTTCCTCTATGCTGTCGCTCGACCAGTAAGCTCGATGGTCGAGCCCGCTGACCAGCCCTTGCGAAATATTAGGATTATGTCGTTACACGTTATGCGGCTGAGTTTATCAACACCCTTAGCAGCTTAGCTTATGGTCCGTGAATTGATATGCCCTCTCTTGGACATCAACATTCTCTCAACTAATTGAACTGGCAGTTGCCTATGGAATATATGGCCTTTCCTGGCCTGGCCGTGATAACCGAACGACGGCTCGCCTGATTTCCTACAGCGGATTGATTGGCGTCGGCATTTGCTCTGCCGGTTACCATATGACTCTGAAATACCACACCCAAATGTGTTCGTGCTGACACCCAAATTCATTTTTTTGCTCAATCTGACCTCACCTTTAGCGGATGAATTGTCCATGCATCTTTTGACAACGCCAATGGTGTATCGCCTACTGACGTTCAAGAGTACTCCGCAGCGTACCAAGTTGGTGGCCGTACTACTTACTATCCTCTTTACAGTAGTCATGATCACCCACATGGTTATGGATGAATTCCTTCTTCATGCAACAACCTTTGGCCTGAGCGTTTATATAATTGCAACCCGAACGCTGAAGCTTATTTCCCAACAAGTGCCAGACCAACGCATTAGAAAGAACCTTCAAAATATCGGGCTGTTAGGCTGTGGTATGTTGCCCATGTCTCGCGAATTGGGATTTGAACTTACGTTTCATATAGTTAGTTTCGCCTTTGGGTTCTTTGTGTGGCTGTTGGATAACTGGCTATGCCTGCAGTTGACCTCGATTAAGCATGCAGTTGGTTTGCCCTTGGCATTTTTCCTTGAGCTACATGGATGGTACGCTTACTCCGTAGCTGCATACCTATCCTTAATGTTCTATCGGTCCTAACGAAAGTATATCAGGTGGCATATCTTCACCTGTATCGGGGGCTATATTGGCGTGGCTCTCGTGGACGCATTAACATTAGACGAAGTCCGTGAGGACCCCTCTCTTGACCTCGCCTGGCCCGTCCCTTCCGTGGCAAAGCTATTGGCAGGKGTAAATGTTTCACCAAAGCAGGAATAGGTTCGCTTATCAGAAGCTACATTCGTCACGACGCCTTGGATAATCTGACTTGTCCTTTAGAGGCGCCGTTTCAAGTAGCTGTCGTGGAACGAGTCCTTTGATCACCCAGTCTGAAGGAACCCCTTTCATGTATACAAGGTCGGATAATTGAGTGGTGCCTAAAGCAAAGCCGCGCTCGGGCTGGCGAATCTTGGATAACTGGTAGCGTGCAAAATGATCCATCACTTTCCTCCCAACTTGCGGCGCATCGACCAAAATGTCAATTCCATACTGTGACAATATCCCCGGAGGTCCGACTCCCGATAACATCAAAATCTGGGGATTTCTGAACGCTCCAGCAACGAGGATAATTTCCGTGGGTGCTCTGATGCGTCGCACATCTACGAGTGGAACTGCGGTGGATTTGGGCTTCTCTCCTGACCGGTTTCTTCTACTTCAAATTCCACGCGATGGACCATGGCTTTTGGGATGACATTAATCCCTCCAAGACCATAAGCCTTGTATGCAGTCTGTCGCTTGCCCTTGTATCAAGTCTTGAAGAAATCACAAATGCCCGTCAATTTTTCCGGACCATCCCTCGGAATTGTGTGTTGACCCAAGTTCGGTCCATGCTTCTTTGATCAGCCCTCGTAGAAGAAATTTGCGAGTCGCAGATACAGGAGTACATCGAATGGCCCATCAACTTCATGCTGCTTGACATCTAAATTTGGGTATTCAAAGGTTTCTGATCTGCGAAAGAAAGGAAGTAGCACCCTCGTAGATCCCTCGCAGCTCCATTTCTGGTCGTCGACGACATAGCCCGTGAGGCCTCCACCAACAATAGCGTAGTCTACCTTGACAAGTTGGCATATATATCATGACGGCAGTAACATCGTCACCCAAGACAAAAAGAACTAAACATCTGTGATGCACAGATTACACATCCCCGATTTTCTTTTAGACCAACATTGAGATATCGCTGGCCGTCATCCTGGCTTGTCTCCCAACTCTTCGCCCAATCTGGAATCTCACCACTACATCTCGATCTCCACTATCTTTGCCTTATACCAGACCGTTTCAGTTAATTGTAGCCGCCATCTAAAGCAACCAAAGATTAACTTCACTGAGCTGGACACGATAAATCTAACCGTGAGAAATAACCTTGGAAAGATGGATGAGAGTAGGCTATTAGATATCGAAGTTTCATTTCGGGGTTTCTTGTGATATCTCTAAGTAAGACTTTAATATCGGATTGCTAAATTAGTGCTGACGAGTGCGAAAAGGACATTTCGGGTTAATGGCTGGCGATGAAAGAGAGACGATTCTATCCTGGCAACACCGGAATTATCAATCCCTTGCAAGTATCGGCTTCTTTTGGTCAAGCGCTGGACAGCAGTTGACATTAAATGGTGGTCCGGCATTCCAAAACTCGGAAGGGTTAATCATCCCAAATGTTTACTGCTTAACCCCAAATAGCTCTCAAAGACCAAGCTCAAGCTGGTTTTGTCAGCTTTGCATCAATCATTCATGTTTGCGCCATCTATAAATTGAACTATTTACACACCTGTCCCATGAGCGCATCACAAACAAGTCAAAAATAACATGACTCAAAGGCACAACATGATAGAGTAGTAATATATGAAATGAGAAGAAGAAAGTAACACGAAAAACTGGAAATAAGGCTAGTATGGAATGAGAATAATACAAAGCTGCTGTCATTTCCCTAGGCTTCGAATTGAACTGGGCATGACGCTGATGCGGAATGTCTATTCAGAATAATCATAAAGACATTCACATATTAATATTTTGATCGACTTCCGTATCTTTTCTTCCTACTTCTCGTAGACAGTTCAATCCACCTTGATGGATGAGTATATCTTTCGGACAAAGACCCAGCTTGCGAAGAAGCCGATTGAACCTGCATTTTTGATCAGCAAGAAAATACTACGACTAGAAAAAAAGATCGAATGACTCACCAGTCAAGATATACACCAAGAAACCAATCAAGGCCGAATATCCAACGTACAACACCGCTCCAGTCAACCCTCCAAAGCTGACGCGGGTAGCCCAGAAAATAAGCGCGTTCACAAACACGTAAAATCCGGTCATACCGGCGCCGTTAAACGCACGCCATGACCAGCGGTAATCTTCAGCACAGAGCATGAAGTAGACGAGCAAGATAGTAGTGGCGGCAGTGGTAATTACCATCAGCCCGTAGCAGAGAAACAAGAATCCAAACATGTAGTAGATCTTGCTAGTCCACAGGGAGTTCATGATGAAGTAGAGCTCGACAAAGATGGCACCGAACGGTAGAATGCCTGTGAGCAGGAGCGAAGGGATTGGGCGAAGAGTTCCAACTGCCGGTGGAATCTGTCGGGGGATTTGGTTTGTTTTGGTGGGAGCCTCGAAAGCCTATTTATCTATGTAAGCAACTGGTACATAACGCTGGTCTGGGAAATCTTACCTGAGACTTAAATCCAAGCCAACTACCCACGAAACTCAGCGGAAGACTGATCACAAACCAAAAAGCAATTACAGCAATCATGGTAGTAAAAGGTACGGCGCCGCTTGAGCCCTTGGCCCAAACGAACAGATTCAGTAAGAAGAACCAGGAAAAGACCATGCCTGGAATCAAAAGAGGAGTCATGACAATATTGCGCTTCCAGGCTTCACCGCCAAACGACTTATAAGCGCGCGAGGAAACGTAACCTCCAATGAATCCAAACAGTGTATACAGAATGACAACTGTGGTCCCAAGAAAACCTCGGTTAGACGGAGAAAGCAAGCCAAATAGTGCAAACGCAACAGTCACACCAGTCATGACAAACAACTGAACTCCGTTTCCTAGTAGAACACTTAGAAGTAACGGGCTCTTCGGGCAGCGAAAGACGTCTCCGTGAACAAGCTTCCAGCCCGAATCTTCCTGAATGCCGTCCTCCACGACAGAGGTACCATTAAGATCATCGAGGTTGATTTGGTCGAGTCGGTTGTATCGGGCGATATCCTTTCGTAATGCGCGGATGAGAATCATGCTGACCATGCCGACTAGGAAAACCACGAAAACGGAAGAGTTGATGAGAGAGAACCAGTGAATCTTAGGGTCAAAAACATGAAGGTATTTATCCCATCGCGTTGCCCATGCTGTGTTTGATTCCCTCCAGTAAACACTATATGTCCAAACAACCTTTGTCGGTTTTTCCTCACTCAGAACCATGGCAGTGCCTCCCTCGCCGCAGTCAACTTGATTATTGCCGTCAATGAACGAGTCGCCGCGAGAGTCTGGTTGAACTAGCACGCCAACGACCCTGTACTTGTCTTGTGTTGCGAGGCCGACCTTGTGATAGTCGATGATGATATCAAAATGGTTATTGAGGAAAGACTGGCCGCCTTCGTCAACAGTTCCCATGAGAAAACCCGGGTTGTAAAACTCTGCGCCAGTGATTGGATCGAGATTCAACATGGCAGCCGGTAACCCATCCACCAACCAGTTAATGTTATACCCCTGAGCAATGCGATTGTTTGTAAATCGCGCATCCCGCGGTCCAAACTCCACCTCGCCACAAACAGCCTTGCAAGTTTCATTCTTTGCCATGTGCAGCTCAAACGGCGACGTGCGAATTCGATCTCCAAATATGATGCTGCCTAACGACTCGCGGACATCTACCGGCCCGTCCTTGGGTTGGCAGAAGTGGAATATGGGGTTGTAGTAATCGTACGATAGCACAGCGTGTAATTGATCATCCTGCCTGGCGATCCCGGGTGTGAGATGATTCACATATAGCGGCACTGATTGGCCTTCATCGTATGAACTCGGCGCGACACCGGGGAGGTAGAATGCGGATGTGCTGGGTGATAATAAAAGCAACGAAGACAGAAGCAATGTCCGCCTCGACGACGGCATTTTGATATGTGGTTACTGAAGTTTGATAAGAAATTAGTCAAAGGAAGCCAAGATTTCGAGCTTGCCAATTCAGGCTCGCTCGCTTTGATGTTTCCGGAAGACTGGATCGATGTAACGACTCACCGAGCTAGCTCAGTACCTTGCGAGGTAAGTACAGACGAAAAGAAATGTCATGCAAGATACCAATTTGATGAGATGAACATGTATCGTCCGTGGCGCTCGTCACGGAAACACAATTGAATGTTGAAGCAAAATGTCGCAGCGGCTGGAACTGAGCTGCGCCGCAGTTCCAAATGCAGCGTGTCAACAGCTGCCCGCACGTGATTCGACTGCCCCTAGTCCGGATACAGGTTGGAGCCATCCACCCATCTACATATCAACTTTATTTCTACACCTCTCTCCCCCTTTCAATTGCATCAAACGTGTCTGTACATTGCCTTTCAGATCGTGATATTCGAGCATGTTCAAAGTGTTGCCGAAAATCTGCGATCAGCTTCGAAACGGTCTCAAGAGATGAATCCAGTTGTCATTTGCAATCGGAAATATTATACGGACCGAAGCTTCAAGCCTCTCATATTGAGTACATACATCCAGTGGACATCACAGCACTAATGGCTTCAAAATATGTGTTTTTTATTCATATGTGAGGTACTTGAGCGTATATCAGAGTCACAATCGAACGCAGGACTCGTTGCAACCAATAAGGAGGCCTACCCAATTGGCACACAACTATGGGAAGACGAAGGCCGAGCAGTAAGCACAAAGGAGATAATTATAGGTCAATTATAGATGTCACATCGTCGGTAAATATAACACCAACTGTCAAATTGGACAGAAAACCATGTGCTGCACCGTGCACATTGTACTCATATCGCGGACCGCCAGGAGATTTCCCGAGGTAATATGTCAGACTTGAGTTTGCTTAGGAAAGGTATGCTGACGAAGAACAATGGACTTCACAAGACCTAACCATTCAGTTATGGCGTATAGGTAGGTTATACTGTATTCGGCTTCGCTAAAAGAAAGTAAACAAAGGACGTCAGAACAAAGAAAGAACCAATGAACACAGACTCAGATATGATCATCGATCATCAGGTAACAATAGCCCTGTTATGATCTGATCTTTTTGGATAGTCTAGGTTGGGATCTTCGTTATATGGAGACCAACTTCCCCAAAAACGATGAGTGTGACATGCTCTGGGTAATGTTTCCTGGCTTGGTATGACAACTCTGTACTTCTCTCACATGTATAACTTTGAAAAGAGAAGTGAGAGAAGTGCCGACCGGGCTACTTATTGAGTTCTTTGTTTCGACTGATCATTCTCTTTAGTTTAGGCTGCGGTGGCGTCGTATCAGGGATTAGTTTATGACATTACTAGGATAGTGTATTTCGCACCAGACCATTGCCTATTCAATTATGCACATACTCCAGACTTCACAACCTGGAGTATATATATACGTAAAGTGGCTCCATTGAAGAATGAGCGTTTGATCTTTTCATAGCCCAGCGGCCTCTGCTTCAACCCAACTTATAGAGTTTCGTCAAAATGAGTTCAATTGAGGCAATTCTTCAAAGTCCTGCGGCTCAACCCCCTCCAGGGGTAACGGCGAATTTCGACAACCCACCGAATCATAGGATGGAGTCCATTGCTTTCATCACTGTCTGCAATATTATATGCACTTTTCTATTCTTTATTCGCGTTTATACGAGGTTCTATATCATACATCGTTTTACACTAGAGGATGGTATGCGCTTTACCTGCCTACCTGAGATGCCGTCTACTAACCGTCTTAATTCAGTCTTTGTTGTTCTTGGATGGGTAAGAAAATGAAGTTACAGATATTAGTTCCATGGTTTTCAAACTCATCATGACTTCTTAGGGAATGTTCATTGGATACGCTGTCTCTCTCAGCCTATACGTAGAGGTGTCTCCAGGGCTGGACCAGTGGAATATGCGAGTTGAGAAACTCTTCTCAGTGCTTTATGTGAGCACTTACCATACTCACTTCAGAGCATCTTGCCGCAAAGACAAAGGCTGACGGTCCACTTAGTACACCTATATCACTTCGATTCTGAACAGAATCCTCATGTTCTTCATCAAATTCGCAATTATCTTGCAATACCTCGAACTATTCGCCCCAGCGAGAGTTAATCAAAAGATGTACTGGGCTTTAAATGGTCTACTTTGGACGAACGTCCTATTTTATATCACGGAGATCTTTGTGGAAATCTTTAGATGCCACCCTATCGCCAGAGCATGGAATCTGTTGATCACCGAGGGCGCGTGTCCAGTCGATTTCATTGTACTCACTGTTGTGGCAGCCTGCATCAACTTGGCATCCGATATTGTCATTTTGATACTACCACAGGTCTGCATATGGAAACTTCAAATGGGGTCAAAGCAAAAATGGTCAATCTCGATACTCTTCTTCATTGCTATATTGTGAGTTGTCCTTTCCTGTTTTCTTTCTGGTGACTCGGTTCTGATAATGCATTTAGTGCTTGTATCTCCTCGTCTCTGCGCCTCCAATCCTCGATTCGCGTCCTTCGGGATTCAACCAACTACACATACCACGCTTTTCTAACTGGTATATGGACCCTGCCAGAAGCGACCTCAGCTTTTGCGGTAGCGTGCTTTCCCGTGCTTCCGAAATTCTTCAAGAGTATCAGAGACAAGCTGGGGAAAAATAAGACTACCACAGGCCGCTCTTCTACGATCTCGAGCATCGTCAATATGAAGTTCGGCCGTGCGGGAGATAGACGCATCGACGGAAATGTGCATGCGCCGTCTCCGGATTCTGCGAGGAGTATATATTCACAAGGCTGGCACGAGTTGGAAGAAAATAGATTAATGAAGAAACAGCCGTGTCCGATTGAGCAGGTGCAGGAGTCACGTAGGCCGTCAAGGGAGGATATTTCTGGAGACGAATCTGTTGTATAGAGTCGGCTCATACACAAGGAGCTTGCACATATGTGGTATGACTCTTGATCTTGGGTGAATCGGATTTATTGTATTAGCGAAAGATACTCAATATTTTTTTTTCATTGTCTGAGCATTTCTTTTGTAGACATTTTATACAGGTTTATTCGAGATCCATGCGCCTGATTTTTAAGTACTCACACCTATTCTGCACATACACAGTACCTTATGACTGAGCTTCAGGAAATCATAGGTAGAAAGCCACAAATCATCAAGAAAATGAGATCATAAAGAGCGATAAAGCTCACTTGGGGCTAAATCTCCATTTCTATATATCACATCGATTGAACCAATCAGTGTCCGTCAATGTCTAGTATCTTTCATTGGTCAAATCCATCTCAGAACCCCACAGCTTCAATCGCACGTGATGATAAGTCTGATAAGGATCGTCTCCACCGCCGAACCAAAATTTGTTTCGATAAAAAATGCGCCAACTTCATCTTGAAAAACAGCCCTTTTCCAGAAACAATCACAACGATGGTCGCTATTACTTCGACAGCGCCAGCTGTTGGCCAGAACAACCAATCTGATTCTTCTGTGGACAATTTATCATTGATCCTCGACACCTTAACAGCATGCCTAAATAGCGCATCGACTTCGTTACCTTCATCGACCGAATCCGAAGACAAGAATACGAGTCCGACAATCGTACCCCCCTCAGACGGCATTTCGCTTCTAGATACAAAAGCCGAATTACTTCTCTCATATCTGCAGAATCTCGTTTTCCTCGTTTTATACCAACTTCGAGGACGTGGCAAGACTGACAGCCAAGGGGATGTCTCACTGGAGGATATTACTAGGAAGTTGACGGAATTGAGGGTTTACCTCGAAAGAGGTGTCAAGCCTCTTGAAGGCAGATTGAAATACCAGATTGACAAGGTTGTCAAAGCAGCAGAGGATGCAGAGCGGGCGAACAAAAACCCAGCCAAAGCAGGAAAGAAAATCAATAATAAGAATGGAGATGACAGTGACATTTCCGAGGATGTGTCCGGCGACGAAGAAGATGAAGAAGAGGATAGCGACGATGAGGAGATTGACGAAATGGCCTACCGACCGAATGTAACCGCGTTCTCGAAAGATGTACCCAAAGCCGACAAAGACACTAAGACAACATCGAGAGATACAAAGGAGCAACCGTCAGATGGAATCTACCGGCCGCCTAGGATCAAGCCAACCGCATTACCCACGACCGAAAGCCGTGACCGTGATCGTGATCGCCGACCCAAGAAGTCGAGCGTCATTGACGAATTCGTCTCCGCAGAAATGTCAGCCGCACCAATGGCCGAACCCAGCATCGGAAGCACAATTCAGCGTGGCGGACGACAAGTCATGTCGCAACAAGACCGTGCCCGTGAAGCCGAACGTCGTACATATGAAGAAACTAACTTTGTGCGCTTGCCCAAAGAGAGCAAGAAGGAGCGCGCAAAGAGAAAGGCGGCAGAAGGGCCTCGTGCAGGTGGCTTTGGGGGCGAGGATTTCCGTTCATTGGGCGAAGGTGCGGATAGAATTGCAAGACTTACCAAGAGGTCGGCCGGTAGCTCAAGAGCTGGAGCGTTGGAGAAGAGTAGGAAGCGAGCATTCACAGAGGATGGCCCTAGAGGCGACGGGGTTGCAGCTATTGGTCAAAATTTTGAAAAGAGGCGGAAGAAGGTGGAAGGATGGAAAAAGTGATACAATGGCTGCATGTGTAATACCAGCGTAGCAATTTCTAGGCGTTCACATCTGTGTCCATATCCAACAATTTTGAATGAAGTCCGCAACAACTTTAGTTTTCCATGAGTTTTCATAAATTGTTTAGATTTTTTTTCAGCTGAAGGAGTCATGTACGTGGAATGCTGAAATACAAAACATTAAATGCAAAACAATCATAACGAGCGTTTCCTTTTCCCCCGATTTTCAATTTTTAAAATCCACACTTCGACCCATCAACCTCCTCATAATCGACCGTCACACTCCCAAAGTCCTGCGCATGCCCATTCGTCAACTTATCCAAAACCCTCTGCGCAACATTAAACTCTCCAGTCGCAGCATCAATAGCCACAACATAGACAGTCTCATTCTTGTACGATAACGAGTAGCACGCGCCGCAGTTAGCGTCATTCCACCCCTTGATGGTTAGGGAGCCTGTAACATCCTGAGTGGGTAGGTCACCGATAGTATTGTACCCTTTTGTGACGAGGCCGTTCTCGCCGTTGGAGCAGGTTACTGTTGATAGAGAGAGGCTTGCGTTGTCGTAGGCTGTGTCGAAGGTGGCTGTGGCTGTTTCGGTGGAATTTGCGGCGAGGGCAAGAGATGCAGAGAGTACGAATAAAGTTGTGTGGAGGGTAGTAAGCTTCATTTTGTGTGATATAGATTGCGGCTTTGGGGTTGCTTATTCGACGTAGGCGTTTTGTGTAGTAGCACTTCGTTATGGCAAGGGTTGGTCCAGTGTTGTATAGATCTGATGGACTTCTGGATTCTGTTATAGATAGGCTGATAGTATTATTGATGCAGGCTCAACAAAGCCTTATATACACTAAACATGCGCTTCGCTTTGATTACTACACGGATACGCGGCAATTCAGTGCGTACATTCCCTAATCTACGTGCAAGAGCGCGTGATGATTCAGTAAGGTCAAATGAAGAACCATGGTAAATGACGTCTGATACCACCTCGGAGAAGGCAGTTGGCAGGGCCTCTGCCGATCAATGTGCTTCTGGACTTTGAGAAACTGAAGTCTGGGCACAGAGAGGTCGATTTGAATGAAAATATTGACTCACTCGGATCGATCCCATGTGGCTGGGAAATGCTCAGCCCCCAGAGAACGTGGTCAGACCAGCCCGATATAGACATGTACGGTTCGATTCAAGATTCGCTGCTCAGGGTACCATTTTTCGGAACAACCTACTTGCCTCGTCATCCAGGTTGAAACCAGGTTGGAAGACCCGCCTGGCAACTAAGTTGTATGTGTATACTGCCCTTCTAACGGTACTATCGTTACATTACAGCATGCATGACTCAGTCAAATTGCTCTAATGTCCCACTTGTAATCGAATGATCAGTCAGTTCAGCCTTAAGTCATACAAGAATGTGCGTAGATCCGTGTGCTTATGAAGAGAAATAAGTTCACGCCTGGAATGCCGACTCATTCCTGTGGCTGAACTGATGCATACTCTCGCCTATTATCGGCATGTACGTACCTAGAAATACTCAGTATTTGCCACAACTTAATATCCTATCGCCCCAGTCTCAATAATTATTCATTTGAGCAGATCGTTTCTTATCGCGATGCATTGTCGTGGATTTAGAGTTTCGATTAGGGCTAACCATTCTTGCCAAACTTGGAAATTTTCTTGCTGGCTGTGAAAACAGCGAAGAGCCCTAACTGAGAGAAAAGCATAAACAATCTGTGATTTATAATAACCTCAAAATTCGTATTTCAAGAACATGAGTTCTTTTAGAATTCAAGACCAGTCGATACAGTTGACCTGACATGATGATGGCTGGTATGTGAACAGTCAGGTTTCGGAAAAGAATGAAGGATACTTATTAAAGTACCACTGTAGGACTCGGTCTTGGGTATCGCCACTTTTGCACGTTGTAGAATGTTACAAGGCTAAGATACATTCTTTGGTTACACCTTTCGATTGATTCTGATTTGTTCACTAGGCTATGTTAAATTGGCAGGGTAAAACAACAAGATTAATTCTTGTGCCGGTGCTTCCTTTCAAGATTTTCTTAATCAAGTGTAGCAGCATCGAGAGTATGGCTGAATATTGCGTTGCACATTATCTGATTAGATGGCAATCTCTGTACAATCCAGGATTCCATTGTCTGAGAAATTGATGGTAAATGTTCCTATATACATGTAAATGATAATTTCTCCCCAAGAGGCGTATATTCAATTCAATAGAATATGAATCATATATAAATGTATGAATGTATGGAATAAAGATGAATGCGTAAAAAGACTCTATCTATGGATGAAGGCCCATCTCCAGAACAAGCTGAGCGAACACACCGCCTACCACAGGTCGGTTAATGAAGTAGATGCCAGGGTAGTCACCGGTAACAGTGTCGTAGAGATCGGTGAGAGCACGATTGGTAGGTGTTACATTGATCCAGTTCGCGAGGTCGGAGTAGAACATGTCGCGTGTTGATTCGCTGGCCAGAGATGCTGCCCACGATTCCCAGTCGCCTGCTCACGGATTAGTCACTGATGCTCTAAAAATAGCTACGTGAAATAAGAGCGAGGTAAAATACGCACCCTTGGTATAAGTGTGACGAGTATCAAGAGGCACTCCATACTCGCCATTTACCGTTGGGTAGAAGTTGCTCTGCATTTCATAGACCGATTCAGGGACAAGGTTCAAGCCAAGTTCCTTATCGCCAAACAAGTTGTACAAAAGACCCCAAGTATCGTTAGAGCCGTAGGATAGGGTGCTATGAGGTGGATCAGCAGCGCTGTTGATTCCGAGAGTTTGCCATTGGGTAATGTAATTGCTGGCGATAGAGCTATAATTTGATGCACTGGTGAGATTACCGGTGGCATTAGCAATGACGGACATGGCCTTGATGCCGATCATTCCCTTGAGGGCCAAGTTTGTTTGATTCCTATCGTAAGTTAGTTAGCGTAATATTCCCTGTGGCTGTCCTCATAACATGTAAGAGTTTACTTACGCTAGTGAGCCAGCAAAGTCATCAGTGGAAATTTGGTTGGCCGGATATAGAGCTTCATCAACCAGGAATTGAGTCCACTGATCGAGCAGCTTGTAGTTTGTATTAAGGAAATCCAAGTCCTTAGAAGCCAGATAATAAGCAAGTGACATAATAAGCATGTTACCGCACTCCTCGAGAGGCATCTGCTCATCGTTACCGTCAGTGTGACCGGTGGCGTTGGGATAGTGGCTGCCAATATCGTGCATCGACCACCGGTTGGGATATTGTCCAGCTTCTTGATTCTCGAAGAGAGGAGCCATGACCAGTTTCAACAATGTAGGGTTGGTGTAGAGGTAGGCAGGATGAGCTGGGAAGATCACGTCGACGGTGTTAACGTTGCCGTCAGAAGATATTTCCTTGAGGAAAAGGTATTGTGTTTCGTTAGTACCGACAAGCTGTGTCGCACCAAAGGACTGCCGGAGAGCCAAAGTTGCAAGAGTTGCATAATTGTCACTGATAGCCGAGGCATCAGACTGTACCTTAGCATCTAAGGCAGCTGATAATGAGCTGGCGGTTCGGTAGTCATTATGAAAGAAATGTAAGGCGGAGATTTCGTCTGAAAAGTACTGGAGCCATAATGAAGGCAAGGGAACAACACCGTCTGCGCCATCGAATTGAATGGCTTCTTCTTGAGTAAGGCCAATGGAGAATAAACGGCTGGTCGATCTAGTGCCTACACGTCCCAAGTCGAATGCGTGCGCAAAAACGGGCCAACTATCTTGGATAGCACGGTAGTTGGTGTCCACGGTGTCGGTCAAAGTGCCATTGTTTATGAACTGGCCTCGAACGTCAACATCGATGCCGGATTCGTAGGTATAGCCACGATCCGAAGTGGTAGCATACCACCAGTTTCCATACTCAGTCTGATCGTTGATTTCCGAGAAGGCCAATTGCGTCTGACGATAGACTTTGTGATATGACAAATCGCCCTTGGTGCCATAGTCCCATTCCGCAATGTTGGTACGGTCGCCCGAAACCCATTCTGTGAGATTAGTTTTTAGCTCTGGATATCAGATGACGAGAGATCATTCCACATACCAGCAGAAATATCCGTGTACAATTGAACATCGTGCTCGCTCCCATCCAAAGACACAACCTCGACATCGACATAGGAAAAGATGAGTGACTGCCGTAGAAAATCGTCGGGAGTTATAGGAGACAGAAAAGTAATTTTGACCTGTACTTTATCCTCCACAGACTGTACATAGATGCTAGATGTACTTGTATAAGTGTAAGAAGTCTGGTTCACAAAAGAGACATCTGCTGGATCTCCCATCCAGCCGTATGCGGTGCCATCAACTCTGATCAGGCCAGTCCATCCTAGAGTCTGTCCACTTGATGAGAAAAGCAGATTAGTCGAAAAAAAAATAACTTGGATTATGGCGATTTTTTTGCAGGAGGGACTCACGGCCAAAATGATGGCCATTGACCAGCAAGGTAACCACCATTACCACCATCGCTTCCGGCAGTCTGCCATGCACTCAAGTATGGAGATACCACGGCGAGCGGTTGAGCTGGAGGGCGAGCTGGAGAGAAAGTTGATTCGGCTTTGATACAAGGCAATGAAGCCAGGAGTAACGACACCAAGAAAAGTGGTGTCATTTTGTTTGTACTGGTACAATTTGTACCCCGTCAATTTCGACAACGACCACCAGAAAATTTGATAGTTAATACTCTTATCGTGTTGATTTATACAACTAATTATATGGCCTGTCAGATTATCAGTCAAATAAACAATCTAGGCAAAAGATCAACACAAGGCAAGTGCAGAATGCTTGTGCCAGGGTGTGGAACTGTCTCTCGCTCTCGGAGAACGAAACCTCAAAATATTTAATCAAAGGAGTTTAGCCTAAGAGCGTACTGGAACATTCTTGAATATATTAGGTAGTGGCCAGATCTTTTTGGCCAGTGCCTAGGCAGGGTGATGGGAAGGGATATGAGCAAGGAGTGGTGGGTGTCACCGGGTGGAGCATGATAGGCAGGCACGGTACCTGGTGATGATAGAAAAGAGATACATAGTTCTCCGGTGCACATAACTCTGAGTAGTGGTCAATCAACTAGATTGCCTTATTCTTGGCATCAGGATATGGAATGTGACTTGCCACGTTGTCGATGGACAGCTTCTTGTGTGATCGCGAAGGAACAAATGCAACAAAAATGAGGAGCTGGGTGAAAATATGAAGACACATACCTTTAGATCTGTGTTGAAACCTTGCAAAGGCTCACTAGAGTACAAATAGGAACTTGAATCAAATAATAGTCCAGCGTCGCAGATGGAGATTATGGCTCGCTTTATACTAGCGACGTCAAGGTATCACTGGTGCAAGAGGGGTGACCATTCCATGCATTAACCGAGCACAAGCACAAGCATAAGAATCTGAGTTTCTATGAACCGGCCAATAGTCGGTAAACGGGCAATACTCATTTGAGGGCCCGATCTTTCTAATAACCGGGAATGAAGTCTGTGGAGAGGAAAATTTGTACCAGCGGTCAAGCCGGAAAACCGGCGTATGTATGTACCACCTGTGATGCAAAATTCGGAGCGAAATACGATCCCATACATCCCAGTACAGAATTACATTATTATGAACTATTATGAGGTATGTAAGCATGTCTACGTGGTCTGCATATCGACTCCCTGTGTGCGGGGAAGCAAGGGGGACATGTATCTAGTTGCCCTAATAGCGGTCCTTGTAAGTAGTAACGCTGTAGGATTGTAGACTATGTAGCCTATAGTTTTCCGACTTTTTGTTGGTTCGGGCCATAAATCAAGTTCGGACCGGCTGTGTCAGCAATGATCTGCGCATTTTAATCTATATCCATGCGGAGTTAATCTTCAATAAAGGTGCTACCCCGCAAAGCCTTGCAGGAGACATGAGAAAGCAAGTCTGTAGATCCGGTGAAATTTTGCTGGCGGGCAACAAAGCTTTTAGACGATCCTACGCTGAAATTTTTTCGTGACTTTAACCACGAATCAAATCATAAGGTAACGAAGGAATAGAGTGCTAGTATATTGATTGATGAAGATCACTTTCCCAAATTCACCGAGTGAAAATATGGTGTCGTCGCTCAGGAGCCTTAGCTCGGAGAATAATCCTGGTGACTATACTTACAGTCTGTTATCCGTTGTGTGTAAGTTGATTTTTGGAACAGTATAGATCAAGTCTCTATTGTGGCTATTGATTTGAATGAATACCTAGAATTTAATATTACAAATATTTTGGTAGAGAGGAAGAATAAGTAAGTTCAGGCTGCAAGGGTACACACGCCCCCGGGAAATATATGCTATCGACGCTCAGATGCGTCAAAGCCTTAGACCATCCAAACCCTCGATGATTACTCAGACTTCTTGCGTGGTAGGCGGGATGGTAGCAAAAGTAAACTACAGTAGGTATGTAGTACCGTAGTATTAGATTTAGAGTCCTTAGGTAGTAGGAACAAGGTTACTTTGAGCTGTTTCAATGGAGCGGCGCCATAAACGCCACCGGCGTAAGTCAATATGGTAAAAGTATATTGGAACTTAGATTTTACAGCTATTTCACTTGAAATTCAACTTCTTTTCAGCTAAACTGCAGATAAGTCTTATATTCAAAGACTCAAAACTTCTTTCATGCTCCGAAAATCTAGCCTAACATTCGTTTTACTTCCCATTCTAGGGACTCCCACAAATCATGATTCATGAATTAATGAACAGTCAGCCGACTCCGGAATAAGAGACACCATCGCGTGATGATTTAGATCAGCTGACATGGCGAATATTTGTCGATCACCCGATTCGGTGCTTTGTACATCAACTAAAGCAATGTATCCGCATACTCACTTTCAATCGGAGAGTAGACCGAATTCTGTATAGAGAGCAAGCGTTTTCACATGAATGAGCCACATGAATGAGCCACATGATAGCGGGCTCGGTTGAGAGGTCAAAGCTTTACCAGTTACTCGCCCTTGACTTGAGTCAATAGCACTTAGAAGTAATTAGAGACTAGATTCGTAGGTTATTCGGCGTGCTGTCCTTCCAAGGTTGTCTTATTACACTGAATGGCGTCTTTGTCCACGCTATTGTTAACAGACCCTTACTTGTAATACCTCTGTAGCCTGTTTCAAGATATGGGGACAGCGGCGGAAATTTCTTCAAGTATCTTATGGTTTGTACAGAATGATCATTATTATTATACATGTATGTGTGTGCGTGTTATGGGTATATAAAGTAAACAAGCGAGTATGTATCACCGCTAGTACTATACTAGGGCTTGTTCCGGTTACATTCAGGTCATCATGATCGACGAGACGAATTTATGATATCAAAATAACACCCGCCTAGCAGCATCAATCTCACTGACATCCCAAGTTTGCGGGCTGTACGATCTATCCACATTGACCATTTACCTTGAAAAGCAGCCCGCATAACCTGCGCGTACTCACAGGAAAACGGATACCAACCCGCGTACTCCCATCAGTTTCACCAGTATCTTTGCTATATTGGAATATCGCCAATTAGCCTCTGACTATATTGGGCAGTCTTCGATAAATGATTGACCAAATTGATTTAATTAATTGTTTAGGTAGCTGCCAACTAGTGCTAACGAACCTTGGAATTGTTCCGAAGTTTCTTTGTCAAACCCTCAGGATATCTACCGGACAACGTCAACACTGATCAAAATTGCCAGAAAACCTCAACTTCAAGCCCAGAGCAGAACTGCAGCACAGATTTCTATTGACGGGTAGTCTCTAGTAGACTACCGAATCCTTTCAGTGAATGGAATGCATATCATATTACGTTTCGATATCCTCCCTCTTGACTGTTGTATGTTATCATTGGAGTATTTCATGCAGATCATGACTAGAGCATACTGAGGAAAACACAACTCTTGGTGAGGTTGATTCAGAATATATCATATAAATCACTTGGGATATAAGGCGACAATCACTTCGGAAAATGCTTCACATTATCTGGACACTCCACGCTACTTCTTCGTTCTATCCTATTGCGGCAGATAAATCACGATGCTTAGATAGTCTAATCTCCTAGATTTGTTATATGAGACCAGATTCTAAGGACTAATTCTTTTTCAGTGTAATAATGCCCCGTTTCCCAAAAAATCTCTTACAATCAGGTGGATCATCATATCTTAAGGCAAAACCTGACCAGGAAATTTGAAACGGGCGGAGGGAAATATCGCATGTAAGTTATATTCTAGATTAGATAAACATTTGTCAAAAGTTCTATCAACTTGAATTGCCACTGGCCGCAATAGGATAGCAAAGTCCGGTCAACTTCGACTTATTGAATATCAATTCTTCTATTCGAACCATGTTCTAGCACATGTGCTAGGAAGCCGCCATCAACTTTACCAAAGCTTAGAACAACTCGTCCAGAATTATCATTATACATGTGAGCTGGCTCATGCGCTCGGGTAGATGTAAATACCACTGGCAATCGCTCCAACAACTTCTGGCGATGGAACTGTATATGCACGAAGATGCTTACTCAGGGATGTTGTCGTAAGCAACAACCAGCTGACCATATCACCAAATAAAATACTTCCAGTCGGATTTAAATGCGTGTAGTCAGTTGGGATACGGTTGTATGTTGCAGAGTCATTTTGTCCAATTGCATCGAGATATTTAGTACTAGCTTCGTTCAAGTCGATATAGTCGACACCAAGTGATTCCGCAACTTTAATGGTAATATTTCGCTGTTCTGCAAGATCCTCGATCACCAGTCCGGAAGAGTTGAAGTTGCGGCGGGATAATGGAGTCACTAGAATCTGTGCAATTATTAGAGCAAGTTCATGTCTAGTTATGTTCCTTGACTTTTTGACTATGCATACTGGAATTCCTCCGGCTGTCTTAACTTCAGTAGCAAGAGTAGCGAGATTAGTGGTGTAGTTTGCAATTGTGACACCAGACGTATTTTTTTGATCATTATGACCGAACTACTTCTGTATTAGCCAACGTAATGTAATTTGTTGGTCATTAGGTTGAAGATTGCATACCTGGATTGTCACATATGGCTGATATCTCTTCCTGTTCCTAGTGACAGCATCAATTACATTTGCCCAGGCTCCTCCGGCCACAAAGGAGGCAGTCGTCGCTCCGTTGTAGCCAAGATCCGCCCCAATCGCGTCACCAGTGAGGGTTTTCAGAAACCCAACACCCCAGCCTCCACCTGCTGAAGACTGAGCGGCGGTCGTAGAATCTCCCGCAAGGAAGAATGCGGCAGGKCTATTTGCCATCACTAATGGCAAGGCTGCAAGAAGAAAAAGAGTTGGTAAAGCGTCTGACCTCATTTTTTTTGATTAATTCGGGCTTTTCGTATAGATTTTGCAAGCAGAGTGCATTTTTAAAAGACAGGCTTATGAGTTTTGCTTACGATTTTGAATTTATATTAATCGATTGACATAAAGGTCATGAAAGCACGCGTTAGGAATCATGCAGATGAGGTGATGGTGATCGGACAATTCAAATGCACCAATTGCAAAATGACCCTGTAAGGTGTTCCCCTTGGAACTCGGTCGCTAAACACCGAATATGTTAAACAAGATAGTAAGCGTATTATCATCCAACTTATGGGTAGTATCCGCGAAGCGCATTAGGTTGACTCTGGTTGGTTTTTATGGTAGTACGTGGACGTGGGTTACCGGCGATATTGGACACTGAAAGAGCAGCCTTCTCATACACCCGTATGTTGGCCCTTAGGCAGGATATCCCCAATTAAAACCCCTCAAATGATTGCCTTGAGTGATAAGGTGGAATTGATTCCAAAGTAGGAAAATTCCACAGAAATGTGCTCAGTGCTTCCCCCCGCAATCCCCGCAAATCCACTCGGAATGATGTGACCGAGATCACCGAGCCCAAGGATGTATACCAAAGAATCTTCGAGCCTAGTAATTTCGAATAGAGCCCTGTGTCGGATTTTAAAATCAGAGCACAGTACGGAGACCAGTGTACACTAGTGGAGTATATGGCTCCTTCTGCTGAAAGGTTTTGATTGTTGAAGAAGATGATAGCCTACAGATTGCTTTTAAAATGGGCAAGACTGATATCCAAGATGGCATAGATATATGTCTACAAGCGGCATTGAGTGTCACATATAAAGTCCGCCAAAGGTTTCAGGGCGGACTGATGTTTCGATCGTGTTAGGTAGGTCTTAAACCATATTCTTCATTTACGTGTACTAAACCTACATGACAAGGCACCCGATACTATGGATTTAGAGCTTATATAATTTGATTCGTCAATACTATTCAGCAAGCATCGTCGCCTGCACAAGTCTATTATCAATCGTTTGACGCCGCCACTCGGTGTCAGAACCATCTCGCTACTTTCTGAGAGAGCAGTTCCCTCATTGGGCAATATAGTCTCGTTCTTGAGGAGTTACGGCAAGAAGCCAGAAATCAAATAGAACACCAATCCAGGCCTCTAGATTGGAGCATTCCAACAAGTCAAATTGAGGACATAGTGTTAGAGTACACGAACATTCTAGGTGTGCGCCAGCCGCTGGAAGCGGCTGGCTACGGGGACATGATTAGTGCTCCAGCTGATATTGCAAAATGGATTCAAGTTGAGTCACTGGTGATTATTCAGTCCTTGATTTGGGATTTGGCTCCTCTTACAGACCTGAGTCTCATGACGTCCCAAGCTTCACTGGTTTGATTCCTATAACTCGGCACTGATGGCGACTCTTTAGCCGTGGCACATTTATTAGTATGCTAGCTATCGCTAAATGAGAATACTCAGTACACTAGTTACTTGCATAGAAACATCCCTCAAGCGTAAAATTTGCTAAAAGACTCTCCAGTAACCCATTTGCAAGCCGTTACTAAATATCATGTTCTGCTGTACAGCTGTTGGACTCGAAAATCTACGCTCCCGACTCTTGTGAAACTCTGTCAAATTCCACAATGGATATTTGAAGAAATAGTCGGAGAGTGTGGCAACAATAGGTTTCTCGAGACTGAATTAGGGCTGTGCAGCACAAAAGGTGCGGCTGAACGCAACGCAAGTCACGACATCTGCAAAAGTGACTCCATATCGTCGTTCTCATCACCCTGCACAAAACACATCACTGATATCATCATTTATTGTTTAGGAGGTAAGGTTTAGGTAAACTTCTTGCTTGAGATGGAAGTTCAGATAAGGTTAATTTCCCCGCGTAGCTTGCTTCCTTGATCATGGTACAACTTCTCAGATTCACAGGTAATTATTGCTCTATTTTGTCTATATTCCTGTCCCCGATCTAGTACGTCATTACAATGAAGTAATCCAAATATTCCAAGGTTTTTGATTGGAAGACCTGTCTTTCCAAGGTCTCATATCATTTGAATGGTCTGGTCTATGAAAACAAATTCTCGATAAGTGAAAGACCTTCAGTCATTTGGTAAAGTCTCTTAAGCGAAGGAATTCAGGGACTACTCGAAATGCAACTCTAGGGTTTGAATTCATCGCGTCATGGTACAGGTTGGCACGATGCTTGCATACTTAAAGCTCGAACACATGTGCAATCCATCCTAAGTAGGCAGGTCGAACATTGAGGTGTGGAAGGATGCAGGATTATTCGAAAGTCGACAAGCGAATAATACATCGTCAACAGCATAAAAGACCAAAATTTAAATTTCAACAGAGCACTGCAAAAAGCCAAGATCTCAAATCAACCAATGATGTTCCGAAACTATCACAAAAATGGATATTACCTTCCATATTCTCGATGGTCAGGTTTTGAGGTTTTGAGGGCCTTGTTGCGCGGAGCTAAGAAAGCCGGCGTTCTTTTGGCGTCAAATCTCGGTGTCCACACGACTCCACCTCGTGCTCACAACTTTCAAGCTTGTTTTCTGGCGCACGTTCAACCCGATCTTCGGGGTTTCGTGAACCGATCGCAATTTCGTTGCTCGAGCACAGTGGTCAAAGTTTGAGCATTGACAATGGCATTCAATATCAACCTCGGCAGTTCTATTTAAACTTCAAACTCTGCAGTACTTTGCAGTGGCGACTGATAAGCCAAGAAAAAAAAAAAGAAAGGATGAAGTAACGTACTTGTCCTCATATTCCAATCATCATAAGGACATGGTTAAGGAGTATGCACTTCATAGCCGTGCGGCTACGTACACTGCATCAGGAAATCGAAGAGCGAATGAGGGGCTTATCAGTGTTAGCACTAAAGATGGTACGGTGGTACCTACTCAGCCTGACCAACTAGAGAACGATCGGCCCAGGAACCTAAACATATAGCTTCATTCTAAATTTCTTAGCAAGTGGACCTCGAACAAACCAACGAACCAACCCAACATCTCAAATGTGCAGGTGCTAATAGAAATCAGGTCTAGCTAAGAACAAGCCGGCTGTGATCGTCCCTCAAAAGGGTGCAATTGGTGATGAATCTAGCTAAGCCTGCGCCGTGGAGTAGAGCTTCTCAGCTTACAAAATGTCCATTTCAGAGTTCTGACCCCCAGATCAGTGTGGGTTACTCAGGACAAGCTTAGTTTGATTGTTGATCGTTCTGTCACACATGATAAACATGCAGTAAACCGGTGTTTAAAAAGGAGCGGAGTTGCTCCTCGTGAGGTTATATTTTTGTTCACCATCACATTCAATTAATTCCATACGAGCGTGGTAAAGAGACTCACAATGAAGTCTTCTATTATTTTGCTGTCATTAGCTGCAGCGACTACCTTGGCTGCTCCAGCCCCAAGCAGAAGCCATGTTGTTCATGAACGCCGAACTGCGTTGCCCGCATCCTGGGTAGAGCCTCGCCGTGTCGATGGCCAAGCTAAGTTGCCTGTGAGAATTGGATTGACTCAATCCAACTCGGATGTAGGCCATGATCTTCTCATGGACGTGTGAGTTTCCATCTGATGAACCACAACCGCTTCTTGTCTCATGATTCTGACCTGTATCAAGCTCTAACCCTAACTCGCCCAACTATCGCAAATATTTGACCGTCCACGAAGTCAATGATCTCTTTGCTCCTTCCGAAGGAGCTGTCTCGGCCGTTCGATCCTGGCTAGAGAATGCCGGAATCATCGCTGAACGTGTTAGCCTATCTGCCAACAAACAGTGGCTTCAATTCGATGGAGATGCCGAAGAGGTCGAACGTTTGTTGGGAACCGAATACTACATATATACACACGAGGACAACGGTAGAACACATTTAGGATGCGAAGAGTAAGCCCCGCCGAACGAACCCAGTGGTTACGATAGCTAATCATGCTACATAGATATCACGTCCCCAAACATCTTAGCGAGCACATCGATTACATCACTCCTGGTGTCAAAACAATGGAAGTTCGCGAGGCCCGTCCAGCGGGACTCGAGAAACGCACCTTTGGGCTCAAGAATCCGCAACCACCTCTGCTGAAGGACCTCCCGGAAACCATTGAGCAAATTCTTGAGAGCCTTCTGACCAGTGTCATTTGCGACGTGGTTATCACTCCAGACTGCATTAGGAGTAAGTTGACGCAATTCAGAGCAAGTTGTATCATTTATGAGGACGAAAGCTAAATTCATACAGCCATGTATAACATTACCGAGGGCACGACAGCTACTAAGGGCAATGAACTGGGAATCTTCGAGGATCTTGGTGACTACTATGCTCAGGAAGATTTGGACCTCTTCTTTGCCACAATTTATCCGTATGTCACCTATACAACAGCTTTACAGTACACTATATCACTAACGTCCCACCACAGAAAAATCCCTATTGGAACATCACCAACTCTCAAGGGCGTAGATGGCGGCTCAGCCCCCGCCCCAGTTACGAGCGCCGGTGCAGAATCCGACCTCGACTTCCAAATCTCCTACCCCATCGTCTGGCCACAAAATACCATCCTCTTCCAAACCGACGACGCCAATTATGAGTCGAACTACACCTACGCAGGCTTTCTGAACAACTTCCTCGATGCAATCGATGGCTCTTACTGCACTTTCACCGACTATGGTATCACCGGCAACTCCGTAGACGACCCACCATACCCCGACCCAGCAGCAAATGGATACAAAGGTAGTCTTCAATGCGGTGTCTACGAACCCACCAATGTTATCTCCATCTCCTACGGTGGCGACGAGATTAGCCTGTCAGCCAATTATCAGAAACGCCAGTGCGACGAGTTCAAAAAGCTAGGTTTGCAAGGTGTTTCCGTCGTCGTTGCTTCCGGAGATGCTGGCGTTGCAGGCGCCGATGGATGTCTAGGTAATAACGGAACTGTCTTTAACCCCGACTTCCCTGCTGGATGCCCCTACATCACCACCGTGGGCGCCACATACCTTCCGCCAGGCGCAAACGCGAATGCAGACGCAGAAGTAGCCGTTTCTCGATTCGCGTCTGGTGGTGGATTCAGTAACATCTMCCCGCAGCCATCCTACCAAGCCGATGCAGTCAATACATACCTCACACAGCACACACCATCCTACAAATCATACAACACCACCGATAACGCCGCCATCGGCGCCAATGGCGGTATCTACAACGCCGCCGGCAGAGGATACCCAGACGTAGCTGCAATTGGCGACAATGTACTCATCTACAACCGCGGAGCACCGACCTTGATAGGAGGCACTTCAGCGGCTGCACCAGTGTTTGCGGCCATTTTGACACGCATCAATGAGGAGTTGCTGGCTAAGAAGGGTACTACCGTTGGATTCGTGAACCCTACCCTCTACGCTCACCCGGAAGTTTTCCATGATATTACCAGTGGAAGTAACCCGGGTTGTGGCACCAACGGGTTCGAGACGGCGCCAGGTTGGGATCCTGTCACTGGACTGGGAACTCCAAATTACCCTGCTTTGTTGGCTCTTTTCTTGGGCGAGTAGGTTGCTTCTCTGTCTTTTATTTCTGCAAGGGAGTTCTGCTCTAAACGAGCAATTTTCTGTTGAGTCATTTCACCATCCTCTGAAAGCTCGTAGAACAAGGCCATAGTTACCGATATATAATATATGGCAGGCCGTCTACAGACCGCTGGAATCAAGGATCGATGTAAATTTTCAAACGACATACTACATAATGGCAAGCAAATGGACTTATTACGCAAAATTGTTTCAAAGGTCTATAATTAAAAATTCAATTTTTGGTCTATACCACATAAGTCATGAGTGAAAACAAAAGAAACGGAAAAATTGCATAAGAGACATAAAAGACATAAAGACAAAACTCGAGTCATGGAAAGCTAGCTCAAAAACTAGCTGACCTAGCCCATACATTGTGACTCCCATAAATCCAGAAATTATACATCGCTATCTACCTAGGTGGAAGAGATTATAGCTTCTCAAAGACCTCAACAGCAGCCTGAGCAGTCGATCTTGCGCTAGCAGGGTTTTGGCCGGTGACGAGGCGGCCGTCGACAGTGTGGAAGTCATCCCAAATGCCAGTTGAGCGCTCATCTAGAATAATTTTATTAGCATGAAGTTACATGTTCTGGCTAGGGAAAAGGTAAACTTACACTTGGCACCCAGGCGCGTAGCGAGCTCCTCAACCATCTCGGATTTCCAGCTTCGGAGGTCATCCATGATGTTCATGGTGTATTCGGCCTCAGTGGTAAAGCCAGTGATCTTCTTGCCCTTGATTATGGGTTCACCGGTCGATCGATCAACGATATTAGCGAAAATCGCAGGTCCATGACAGACGGAGCTAACGACGCCACCATTTGCCCAAACTTCCTCGGCGATTTTCTGCAAGTTTCTCGCCTTGGGATAATCAATCAATGCAGCATGGCCCGCAGAAGCAAAGAAAATTCCGTATTGTGAGCCGTCGACATTAGCTGCCTTGGGCATGTTATCCAGCTTCTGCCGGAATGCGCTGGTTTGGTCGTTCCAGGTCTTGAGGTCGTCGCCATTAAGGAAATCGGGTTGTTGAGAGAGCCAGTCCGCAATGTAGGTTCCGGTCTCAGAAACGAGATCAACCTCGAAGCCGGCGGCGGTGAAGACGTTGAATGGATGCAGAGCTTCGCTGATGAAAAGGCCGGTGGTCTCCTTGCCGTTGAAGAGGGTGGCCTGGGCCGAGGTGATACTTATAATAGCCTTGCGAGGGAGAACCATTTTGACTTGTTTGATTGTTTGATTGGTTGGTTTTTTGAAGGATGGAATGTTTGAAGATTTAATTCTGCGTTTTTGAAGGTTAAAGTTGCTTTGGTGGTTTGCTGGAGAGGCTGTGCTTTTGTTGCTTGCTATTGCTTGCTGTTGATGGTTGTGAATTGATGATGAACAAAACCCTGAGAGAGGATGTTCAAGATGACTTTATATAACCATCTTCATCGACGGACATTCCGTTGGTTGAAGATTAAATTACAGGCCATTCCGCTAGTATCACAACGCCAAAGGACCCTTGTAGGGCTGGCGTTTAGTGTGTTGTCACTGTCGTATGTGCAGACTCCGCAACTCCGTAACTCCGGTCTGCCTGCCTTCCGTGTTCCGCAACTCCTCACGAGTCCTCACGCTCCGCAACTCCGGAAACCCCTAGCAAATCATCCCAAGAATCGCTCTTTTTCTCGTCGCTCGTCCAATAGGAATGTTCCGAGAGTGATGGGGCTTGCTGCGTCATATGTGAACAAGTTTTGAGGGTTATATAGTACATACAGTAGGAATTTCCGTAATCTTCCCTAGATTCGTAGTAAGAGGGTTCAACTTCAATTCCGATATATTTCATAAGCCTTTTGATGATCGTGGCAATTTAGTTTCAAGAGATTACCAATCTTTTCATGAAGACTTCTCGAATTCTCTGAGGGGACGGCCGGGTTATTGTCCTCTCTCTCGACAATGCTATGTGCTGGTAATATTTCCTCGGGAAAAATTGAATTATGCTAATAAAACCTCAGTCTAAACAGAAACATGGTTGTGAGCCAGGGCGTCATTTTCCGGCCAAAGGGTGTCCAGATCATTCCAAAAATCAATATCAACAGCCACATCGAAGAAGTTGAAATCGGATACATCAATCTGTTCATGCGGATAAATATTTTCAAACATCGGGTTGGAAACAAAGGACTGGTCGATTAATATATCGTGAGGTAGATCACTGGTAGCCTCCATCAAATCCGGTGTAAACTCGGTCGTTGATACATGCTGAAGCTGATTTGTTCTTGCTAGGATATCGATCTTCTCACACAAGTCTCGCACAATTTTGGACGCGTTTCGGGCAATAGCGAATTTGGCGCCAAAATTATCAAAGACAGAAAGTGCCAGATCGATAGCGGCCCTGGCTTCGCTTGCCAGCGAAGTATGCGGATACACAATTAAAAACCCGATCAATGTCATGGCCGAATTCCACTGGCAATAATACGCCTCGTGCCATCCGTCCAGAATCGACGTCTCCGCCAGCACCTGTTGCGTGATTTTCGAGAGCATTATAGCATGCTTAGCACATCGAAGTGCCATTTCCTCTACCAAACTTCCTGGCGGCAGACGTGTAACGAAGGATATAATAGGTCGATAAAAATTTACACTCAAGTGATGGTACGTGAGCTCAAGGAGCAAGCGCTGTCGCTGCAGCCAGACAGGTGCGAACTGCTCGATTGATATGCTTGTACCGTCCGTGGAGAAAGGAGTGCCATTGTTGCGTCGTTTCGACTTGAGGGGATCGGGCACACTGTTGACCCATTGTTGAAGACGTTGTGTGTGCTGTGCCAAAGCCTCTGCACTCGCCTGCAAAATGCTTGGGTCATCCCATATGGACTGGTCGTGCTGCAAGTGGAGAATCCCATCATAGAAAGATGTGTAGGCAGCTCGCACCGCCATGTATAACGTGGTTTGGTAGAGGTTAAAGCTCAACCAAGTGGCATTGTCGCCTATAGGAGCGAATGTGGAGCCTGAAATGGCCGCAGTCTCTAGGCTGTCGCTAGGCAGGCATGGCATGACATACGAGTCATTTAGCATGAAGGGGCGTCCAAGTTTCATGCCTGCCTTACTATCCATGAGATAAACAGCCCACCATAAGCGCCTACGCATCTCCCGGTCCCGCTCGGGCATGTTCGATGGAGGATCCAGGTGCAGACCGAGCGTGAAAGCGGTGCGTACAGCCAAGCTTACAGAGTTTTCCATTCTATTATGGAAAGACCCGCCGCACAGGTATATCGAGCAGAGCAAGTGGCATTGTAGTGTCGATATAGAAGGACTCTCAAGTTCGTACGTAAGCCATGTTTGGCCCCGCCAGTAATGCCATCGTCCTGCAACCATTGCGTCTTTGCCTTCAACAAGGATGCCCTGTGACTCTGAGGGCAACGTTGAAAGATAATATTGCATGCACATGGCAATGATAATATCGACTAGCGCGGATGGCTTTCTTTCCGTCCCCCCAGTCACCCACAGTGACTGGTAGTGCTTCTTGAAGTGGGCCTCGTCTATTATCGGAAATAGCGAGGTGTGGTGGGTTTGCCAGAAGAAATTGATAAAATACTCTTCCTGTACTAGGCTCAGATAGACACCAGGTGTAGAAGTTCCCTGGGCTAAAGACATGGGTTGGCGTAGAAAATCTTCGACTCCTTCATCACCACCATTTACCGGTCGGTCAAGTAATTTATTTTCTTTGGCCGAAACAGGAAGTAGCTGGTGTGCAGGAAATGATTGCGAGAGCTTCATATTCAAATATGCACTTAGGCGTTGCACGAAAAAATAAGATGACGATGGCCCAAACCATGCGTCGTTCGGCGAGCGCGCCGCGCGAAATTGTATGCCCCCGGGAAATCTTTTGAAGTCTGTGGGAGGAATTGGATCAGCCACCGTATAGTGCGCGTCTTGAGACCCCGACGGCGAAGAGTTTGTTGGTGTGGGCAAGTTCACGACATCGGTGCGCTGTCGGTGAATTTGCGCTTCGAGTTGCTGAACTCTTTGTTTCAGCAACGCAATCTCATCGCGGGCCTCGGAAAGAGTCGACGCCTTCGGGACGCCGCTGTTACTACAGTTCAATCCCTTAATCGAGCATTTTGAACATGGGACCTTATTGTCGCATTTGGTGCGACGCATTCGACACTCATCACATGCTCTGGCCACCTGGGCCCGCTTCCGAGGACGTTGCGGTGCTGTCTGGCGCCCTGACAGGCTCGGGTCGATAAAGGATGAGTGGTTCTCCATTGTCTATCGCTTCCAGCTCGATGAGCAGAGGAACGCTGAAGTGAGTGTGTTGTCGTCGACAACTGTGCAGCGGGGAAGTTTTTCAAGCCCAAACAAAAGGGATAAACTAGAGGAATTAGAGGGACTAGAGGAAGTAATAGTGGCATGCAACCCTAGGTCACTCTAACACTAATTTGCGTCAACAGTCGTCAGCTACTATTTAGTGCACCGTTTGAACTTTGAAGAAATGATACCGTTGTTGTCCGCCCCACCTTACAATAGTTAACGATTATACGTAGTAATATAGTCGAGCTTAAGTGGATCAGGACTAGCGTGTAGCTGACCAATCTCCGGGCTACGCGCGCGCTGTCCAGACGGCGCTACGAGCGCTCACTGGATGGGGAGAGTCTGAGAGAGCTGAACCTCTTTTAATAGTTAGGCTACGTATTTCAATTCTCTGGCTACCAAATTGACTTTCTTTAGTGCTTTCTATTAATTACCCGACCCGGGTATTGACAAATCTAGTGATCGGGAACCCCGAGCCAGACCCGAAAATTACCCAAGAAGGGAGCAGGTAAGTTAATCTTGAGGATACCACGTGGATCATATGTATGATTTGAGGTAAAAATTGTTTCTAGAGATTTAGAGCGGTAACAATCATCAAAAGTGCTGTTATAACGGAGGTAGATGCTACCTCTAGATTAACATACGCATGTAATCTCAATACACGGAGTAGATTAGGTATTATAGACTTATGATTTGTAAGGTCCCGGTCTAGATTTCTCTTTGAGTACTAGAAGCACATGACAAGAGTCATGCTAAAATTAAACCCGAGGACAATCAGCATGAACTCCATGAAGAAACAAGTAGGATTTAGTAATTTGACGGCGCTGGAGGCTCTCAGGCTCTCTTAGTCTCTGATTCTAGGGCGGCCCTAAAGTCCTAATCCCGATACGGTTAATGCTCGTCGGCAGTTGATAGCAACTCAGAGCCGTTCTTCGTGCCTGAGGTGTAACACCCGACGTATTTCAAACGTGACAGGAGTCATAAGCTATTTGTTTTATCTCGTATACTCCATATACTTGAATGGTTGCATATCTATGGTTTCATCCTAGAAATTCAACATCTTGCGCAAGTGGGCTCCTCCCCAACGATGGGGCTATCTCAAGTTGTGGGTCACTGGGAACCTTTTAACTTCTTGATCCTTTAACTATGAGCATACATACATAGCAAGTAGTGCAGTAATTATCCCGCGGAGGATTTTTGCCTTCGCGATTGACTAGTACCAGTTAGCAAACTGGCTTTAAAGCATTAGGGTACATTTCGCGGATGCTTTTGTCCGCCTTCCTATACTACAAAGTACTTATACCCAAAGTGCAATCAACCGAATCCACGTCAAGCCGTGCTTCCGGGACCTGACGACTAGCAGCAATCGCCCTTTTTACAGGCGCTTCAATAATATACCCAGGTACCGCTTTTGGCACTCTCACTGTCCCGGGAGGAGCTCCGAGGATGGTGTATGTATGTAAACCCTTTGCTGAGCCGCTGGGCCATTGAGCTTAGTGGCTATTAAAGTTGTTAAATTGCAAGATCAAACCTCCAGCCTGAAGAAGTCAAACTCTGTTTCGAAGAAAAGCCCCACTATGATCTAGCCCATAATTATTATTTATTAATATGATATAGCCAGTACGTAGTTACAACAAACCTACAAAAAGCCTAATAATTTGAGCATGGTAACATGAGTGAGAGAACCACTTAGTGACTTTCGGGCAGTGTGGGTCTGTGGATCTATCATATCGCTTCGAGATGCCCTGATCATATGCTTCTCGTCTAGAATATACGTTCCATTTTTGACTCGTGAGCTGATGTCGGGAGTAGTATCTCCGGGGTTAGTCTAAGGGTTGGTAGTTGTACGTGGCAGCTAATCGGCAACATACGCTAAGATAGGCTATTTAGTATTTACCGTATCAGGCCTAACGCCGTGCATTTGTTTGAGAGACTGGAATCATTGGCCAATTGCTGTCTCTGTTGATACACAACCGTGAAGAAGAAAGTCGTCTAAGCAGTAATGGAGTGCTCTTTTATGCACGCTGTTGTGTTGTACCTCTTGTCGATCAAGGGGATAGTTATAATCGACGTACAATACCTTCGTTACTGAGAATGGGATTCGAGAAGGTCTATATTTAGAGAGGGGCCATAACAGTTTAAAGTAGGGCTAGTGTTCAGCTTCTCAACCGCAGAGTTTGAACAAAGGAAAAAAATGCCATTAACTACCTAGACACTAAAGATAAATCACTCCTAGCTCGAGAAAGATCATCTCGTTGGAACCTGATCGAAAATGTTCAGGAACAGTACTGGGCGCCTGAAGCAGCATCCACATAGCCAAGGCTAATGAAGTTCTCATAGCTCCAATAATCCGCCTGAGTACCTTGTCCAACAACGCTCGCGTTACCAGAGAATTTGGCAGTCCAGTAAGCCGAACCGCGGGTATACTTTGCAAATGCATAAAGCCCCGTGTTCAAGTTCTTCTTGCGAGTCGAAAACAAGTTGTCGGAAGCGGTCTGAATCGACCACTCGCCGACAAATACTGGGAATTTACCATCGCCGCCAGAATATTTTGCGTCCGAGCATATCACGGAAGAAACGTTGACAGAGTCGGTAGGCCGGCCGGCGAAGTAGTAGTTGTGCACATCAAAGACGAGATTTGTGCCGGCGGGAAAGCTCGGGGACCAATATTCCTCTCCCTTGAAGCTACCTTGAAACATAACAGGAATCTTAGAGTTGACGGCTTGTACCTTGGCGATAACACCCTTTATGTACTGTAGTACCCAGGCAGCACCGCTATCGGACAGCGCTGCAGAGGTGCCGAACGTCGAAAAATCGGCGTTATCAACTGGTTCATTGATAGGCTCGATTGTATATGACTGAGGGAAGCCAGAGGACTGAACATAGCTGATGACAGCGTCGACGACTTGATATGAATAATTCAAAGCAGTTGCATTGTTGTACCACCCAAAGTGTCCAGTTGCCTCCCCAAACGCCATACCATTCACCCCACCAGGAAGACTGTGTACATCGATGATAATGTGCATATTGTACTTGTTAATGGCATAGGTTGCAATATTTTTCAAGAAGGAGACTTGATCCCCATGAAACAATTGGGATCCCGGAACTGTCACCCAGGCAGCATACGTCGTTGGGATACGGAGGATGGTGACACCGGCTGCTGCTAGCGTGTCGATGTCCGAGGTCGTGATATAAGTTGCATATCGTTGAGTGAGAACAGGGGMACATTGAGTCCCCAATTGTGCGCATAGGGTCCATTCATCGGTTGCGTTGCCGCCGTACTTGGCCCAGAAGGCCGAGTCGATGGTGCTTTCTTGTTCTAGCCATCCACCAAGGTTGACACCTGTGCCGGAGAAATTGGTCCAGTTCACATAGCTTGCTCCTGCCGCTGGAACAGCAAGTACTACCGGCAACATGACAGAAAACGCCATGGACAACGTGGCAACGGAAAGATTCTTGAAGCTTTTCATGTTTGTTGATATATAGTAAACGATGGGCAATAATGAATGAGATTTCTGAATAGTGATTTATGCTGCTAGGCATTTGTGTATTTAGATTTTGGAAACACAGAAGGCAGTCTTTTATAGCCAGGCTGATTCCCGGTGGCTGACACCTCCTTGGCTCTGAAATGACGATTTCCAAATATCAAAATAAGCTTACGCCTTGAAGATAATCCGTGCAGTGTGGCGACACTATGGCCGGCACACTTGTCCAAATGCCCCTTGATCAAATGTAACGTCTGTTTCGTATATCACAGCCATTACATCAATTATGACTGCTCACGTCGGTATATACTTACACCGAAAGTCGTGCGTATTCAAAAAATATCTTGGAACTGCCGTGTTTATTAGGTCTCTCGGCATTTAGATACGCACATGCGTAATCGTGTCAACCAGAAAAGGTACCCCAGATCCCCAGAATCTCGAATGACATGCCGGCATTTCGCTGTTTCCCCACAGCAAGGTTCATCTACACATAGTGTTACGTAGTTAAAACCAGAGCGCATTGTTAGCTGTTCATGCCCAGACTTATTTTTGCTGTAAAGTGGATCAAGCACCGGATTGTGGGGGTTTCAGAAAGTTTACAATTTCCTCTTTTACCGAAGGTGGAGGAGAGCTGAGCTATATACTAGGTCGTTGTATAGGTAAAACAACTACCGATTCTTGAAAATTGCACACGAAAATTGGGGAAATACTGGAAAGCTTCATGTTAGTGAATTATTGCTAATACTATATGCAAACGCGCGAAAGTGTGGTACAGCGGGCATAATCGGATGTAGATCAAAGCCTCTTTAGCATACAGCTATCGATGTGTAAATCGGTTGTTGAAGTTATGAGCACCTCTCATAATCAATGGTAGGCTACATAAATATGGAGGTCGGTAGTTTCCCTCGCGATGTAGTCCATTTTAGGTTTTTCCAGTTTGGGAAAGCTCTTTCCAAATGGAGTAATGTTCAAGTACCATAGATCGCGAAGTCACAGAAACGCATTAAGAACAATGAACCAGATATCACAGAGACAATGGTCTTAATATTTCTTGAAAGTGTCTCATCGAGGTTTAAAATGCTATTGTCAGAAGGCGCAAACCTTTGTTTGATCTCCCCCTACGAATGTATCCACTCAATGCTATTGACGACATGAATAATGTTTAAACTTCCTACCGGCGAACAACGTTGACGTAGAAATTCAGAGGCTTCACAAACCATCGACTTTTCGTATCCCAATCCTGATACTGAAGCTGTTCTCCAAGAACAAAGTCAAATGTTCTCAGCAACTGTGGTATCAACTTACTCATTTCCAACATACTCAGATTCTTGCCAAGGCAAGTCCTGCTTCCCAGGCCAAAGGCTAGGAAATATCGATCCATTTCAGCAATAGTAGTATCATCTTTGTTTAGCCATCGCTCTGGCCGCCAGATGTCGGCGTCTGGTCCAAAGACATTTGGATTTCGGTGAGCGACCCACGAGTTGATACCTACGGTAGCACCTGCTGGAAAATGTTTCCCTGCAAGCATCGCACCTCCTTCAGGTACGACTCGAGCCAAGGGTAGTCCTGTCGCAGAGTGCAACCGGAGTGCTTCCTTAATGACGGCTTGCAGAAACGGTAACTCTTGAGCCTCCTTGAATGAGATAGGATCCGATATCTTTCCCCATGCTGCAGCCTCGTCAATTTCTTCTTTGAGGCGTTTGTAAGTCTCAGGGTGTTTCAAGAGGTTGTACACAGTTGCTGAAAGGGATATAGCAGTCGTATCGCTGCCAGCTCCAATGTTGCTTTGACACATGGTGAAAATATCCATTTTGGTCATCTTATTCGGATCCTCTTGGCGGATCTGGAAGAACCGAGACACGAAATCGGGCTTTCCATCGCGTTCTTTAACATCCGGACTTTTGAGTAGTCTTTCGCGGGAAGCAATTTCATCCATAGTATACTTGCCGACATACCCATGACCTCCGGTTGTGGGTAGTAAAGGGAACAACATCCGATGCAGCCACGAAGGGAACAATCCGACAAAAGTGCTATAATGATTGCGTGTATCGATAGCATCAAAAACGTCTGTCCTAGTGCTGTCCTCCAGGAATCCGAAACGGTGACCAAATGTGATCTCGCCAATGACATCAAAGGCATAACATTGAAACCAGTGAGCTAGATCTATCTTTTCGTTCCGTTTTGCGATGTCGGAAAGTTTGTCTGCGAATAGTTTTGTGCAGTTGTTGACGAATGACTCGTATCCAACGAGGCTGGTCATTGAATATGATGATGCAAATTTGCGTCGTTGCAGGGCGTGATGGTGCGGATCAATATCTCCGAATAGGGATGCTTTGTTAGGGTCTGGTGGCATCCAAGCCGAATACCAGGAAGCCTAGAATGATTTTCCTTCAGTTTATAGCACTATTTGGTATATCATAACATTCACTAACTTTGACAAACTTGCTTCCGTGCCCATACAACACTTTTGCACAATCCGGATCATCGATGGAGTAGACATTGGGTGCTATTCGAACTACCGTGCCGTACTTTTTGTGAAGTGCAATGTTGACCAGCTCGAATTTTCCATCGAATATCTTCTTCAGATGCCAGAGACCGGTAAATCTTGCGACAAATGGCCCGTCGACGTCCCGTAGAGGGTCAACGTATGCCTTTCCAGCGGTATAGAGAGTCCAAATAAGTACACCGAAGGCAACCGCCCAGAGGCCAGAGGCCAATATGCTATCAATGATCATGGTTGGGTTGTAGTTGCTTTCATATAATTATCCCGTGAATAAAGCTTGTTGAAACCTGCTAGAAGCTGGTGTTGAAGTAGAATAGACGGTTGCATGAAATATCCGGATATCTCGGTAATGCTAACCCCCACCGGAACCCCTCATGCGGAGTTCATCATACTCTTTGCCTTGCGATTTAAATTTACAGTAGTTCCTATCCTGAGATAGTAAATACAGAAGTAGTTAGTAACAAATCCCCACATTTTTAGGGCGAAATGCCTGCGGAGAAATTTGGGGTAGTTGAATTTCTTTGAAGTTCAACGCTGGCTATACATAGAGCATAGATCTAGATTATTTTGCGAATAGGAATATTCGAGTGTCTACACACCGAAGTGTATCAAAGATGCTCAGCCCATCCCTGGGTGCTCGTATATTTTAGATATATGTACTTTTGAAAGAAGTGGTCACATTCACTCTCCAGCTGTCCTAACACGACCTGTTGGACTCGCACATCTTGAAAACCGCTTCTCTGACATTTCAGCAAGATCCCTCATCAACTTACCCAAGTTATTGACTAGAGGTGGTAATATCTTGCTTTCCACGGGGAAATTGTTTTGGTACAACTCCCGGGCCATCTTGAGAATCGCATTCGGGTCTTCTAATGGAATGAACTTCATCATACTTACCCCGGGGTTCTCGAACGCGCTTACCGGTTTCCAGACGTGCGATAGAATTGGGGTTGTCGGTCGGCCAGTAATATATGCTGTTGTGGCATCTGTCTCCTCGCCGTTAATGACAAGCGTGGTCATGCTCTCATTGAGTAGATCCAGCCCTGTTGGAGACTGTTTACTAGCCTTATTTGAGGTGCTATTGTTGGATATTGATAAATGTCCATAGACCCAAAGCAAAAGCCCCGCATGATAAACAGCAACAGCGTAGAAGTCACGGAGGTCGGTAGGGTTCAGCAATGTAGCCCAGCGAAAGACCTGCCCAGCGTGCCATACTGCTCTTCTGGATTGCTCAGTACCAGACCAACGCTCTAGGCTAGTAATAGCTTGAGATGCTGCCTCTTCACCGTGTTTCCCCGCAAAACACTCGAGTTCATCGGTAGAAACGTGTAAGATCATCAGAAAAAGCTCGATTGTAATCAGCAGTTCAGCTTGTGTGCCTTGTGTGCGGAGTAAATTTGTGCGAAATGTTTGCATCTGTTGATATAATTCGCGCTGCTGCGTCACGAGCCACAAATGATGTACCGAAGTCTTGACATCACCAACAGAGTGAAACTTCCAAGCTTCTCTAAAGGCCCATATCTGACCCCAGAATGCGTGGATTGCAGCCATGCAACAGAAAGGTACATCTACACCGGTGCCGAGATCCTCTAACAAACCTGGGTCACGCGCGATATCGACCAATTTTAAGGCTGGTTCTGGCTTTGATAATTTCTGATCGTAGAAACAGGATTTCCACTCTGTGGCGGATCGCGCTTGATACAGAATGCGAGGAACTGGTAGTGAAAATTTGATTTCTGTGGCGGAAATAATAGGACATTTGTGGAGGGCGATTGAGGCTTGAGTATCGTGCATAAATAAGTGAATGCATAGTCTGGTATCAGTTAGATTTGATTTTATCTTTCATATAGATGCTTTGCCCCACAGACCTTTTGAAAGATTCTCGTTGTAACCATTTCTTCCATTTATTCTCCAGAACCAGCCCCTCGTCAGATTCGAGAGGAATCAGAGATTGGGCATCTGTCGAAGCTCCGAACATTCCACCTCGACGCACCATCTATTCAACAATTAGTTGAGAGTCGAAACAAAAGAATAAAGAGGTTATCGTACTGTAACAACAGTTTTCTCGAAGCCTTCCGAAAGCTCCATCTGTCTCTGGAACCCACTCCACAGACCTGCGTCCAGAAGAAGCATCCATGCCTGCAAAGGTTGCAGTTTACGTACAGCGCTGTTCTGTCTTTCACACTGCAAGTCTCTGTTAATAGTTGCCATCCAAATCTGTCTCTCACTCATGACCTTACTAATTCACCCAATTTGACCCGGACCACATCTTGAAGCACATGACCTAGCTTGCACATGGAGGAAATTGATATCACAGTCGAGCCGCCCATTATTAGTGCCAAATTTAGCTCAGAAAGAGTCTCGGGTGATCTTAGCATTGATATATGTAGCCAGCTGTCTATCCGAGACACATGTCTTGTTAGAAATGCTTGGGCAAGGCTGTTTATAATATCAATAGAAGGGAACCGAGGGATACGCCGGGTGTACGTGTTCATAGTTGAAAGAAGGTAATGCATGTCATCGCGCTTTGTAGTGTTGAAGATCGGGAGTTCGCTACAAAGAGTGTCCGGTGTGAGGTTCCAAAACGCTGAAAGCGCTGAAGAAATGTTGTTTTCGTCAAGTGTTAGATCCTCAGCATCACGAAAGACGTAATCCCTCAATGCCGGGGTGAATAACCACGGCGACCGGGCGAAGGCTTCGCGACCGGCTCGTACATCCCTAGTAGGTCGAGATCGTGGTCGCTCTGAAAGTTCTATTGTGGCAGCTTGGTCGTTTGTGCGCGATTGAAGTGATTGAAATGGGTTATACAACTGGTTTGAAAAAGCTAGCCCGTGAAAGCTCAAATCCATATTCTGGTAATTGAAGTGTGGAACGTTCGGGGTAAATATAACATCGTCAAATGCTGATTCGTATATGAATTGACTGTCGTAAAATGGTGGTATGTGCATATTGTAAGGATCTATTGTAGCCGAAAACGGATATACGAAAGTAGAATCGTTCGACTGTGCCTGAGAGTCACTATATCCAACACTAAGCTCACTGGTAAATGTCGCAGATGGCTGCCCTTCGGGAGTAATATAAGGGTCGAATTGCTGGCGCTCTTGTGGTTGTTGCTCGGAAGAATCTTCTCTGTTGCACCCTGCTGCCCATCCAAGGGCTGTACAGCTCTGGTCATTATCATCCGTGGAATTATCATGTTCAATTTCTTGAGAAGGAGTTGGAAGACCGGGTATCTCGCATTCGATATTTCTGGCTTGGCAGCGCTGACAAGGCTTTTGCTCCTCACACCGGGCTTTGGCAGTAGCACATGCGAAACAGGCCTGCGAAGTTCTTTCAGCTCTGTGTGTGTTGATAAGCGACTCCGACCCTGTACTGGCTTTCTTCCGCTTGTGTGTTAGTACATGCCGACCTAGCAGATCCGCGCGGTTGAATCCTTTCTGGCAGATGTGGCATATATAGCGCCGTGCATTTTCATGGGACTTCAAATGGCGGCTAAGTCTATCCGCACGCTCATATGAGTGGTGGCATATACGACACTGATAGATCGAAGGCTCGTGGGAGCGTCGGGTTCGCTTACTAGGCGATGATTGCGCTCCTGTAGCGAGACTTTCATCGCCCGCACTGATCGTTGAAGCGGGTCTAGACTTATTTGTGGCGGCCTCTGACATGGTTATCACAAGCGAGAAGATAAATCAAATTGTCATAGGGTAGCTGCACATAGGTAACGGGAAAGGTGGCTGCTCTACTGCGGAGGCAAGTTGCTTGTAGGGTTTATAAGAATCTTGTCCCCCACCGGGTAGTGCTCCATTTGCAGTTTTTCCCTCCACCCCGGGGCCCCGGATGTCCTCCACATCCGGGGTAATATTCTCCGCATAGTTTGGTTCTGTAGAACTCAGCTCTTGTATATAAGGGATGTCAATTCTCCTAGTGGTGTATTGATTAATTTCCGAAGTTCCTGTGCTCGTCTCAGCAACTCCTACCCTATGAAATTTTCTGCACGGAATTGAGAAGGACAAGTATTCATTCGGAAATAGTGCTATTCATTCTCCTATTTGATTAGGAAGATAGAATTTTTACAATCATGAGTTCCTTCTCAACATGCACGTATGGCGACCCTAAGGTACGAGCACAAAAGACCCTGATCCAGCTGATAGGAACTAAAACCGTCTTGCTCGTCACTTAGTTCTGGCCAGCTTACATCCGGCATCTGGCCCTTGCCAACGTCTGCATCATGGTATTCATCGCAAACATGTACACCGCTGGAATTGCTACAGGGTTTAGCGAACTGGCCGTCGAATTCCGGGCCAGTACTGCTCAATTGACAAGCACAATCTCATACCCAGTATTGGCTTTGGGTGTTGGCAATCTGTTCTGGACGCCTACATCGATTTGTCTTGGGAAGCGGCCTACAATTATTGTTGCACTCGTTGTGTTTCTTGCTGGAAATATTTGGAGCATTAAAGCCACCAGTCTTAACAGTTTGATTGCTTCTCGGGTGGTGGCCGCGTTTGCTGGTGGTAGTATTGATTCATTGGGACCGGCAATTGTTGCTGGTATTTGTCCCTATCCCGGTACTCTGGCGATCATGAGCTGATTCTTTCTATTTATACTAGACCTTTACATGGAACGCTACTTTGCCACAGCCATGGCAGTCTTTTCCTTCTCTCTATCCGGAGGCTCTCAGTTCGGACCCATGATAGCCGGGTTTCTCATCACCGCTAAAGGATGGAGATGGTTCTTCATCTTGTGCGCCATTCTCGTCGGCGTCAACTTCGTCTCTATTTTGTTATTCTTTCCGGAGACTAACTACCGTCGCGTTCTCTACGATGATGCAACTGCCGAAGAAGCCGATAAACAAGCCATTCAAATGCTTGAGTACAAGAACACAGGCAAAGACAGTAACGACGTTCAAGCTTCATCGGCTGTTGATCTCAATCCGGAGTATGCAGGATCATACTGGAAGGATCTTGTCAGCTTCAGAGATAGAGGTGTGGAGACCAGGGGAATCTTGGGCTGGCCGAGACAGTTCTCGCTGCCTTTCCGATTTATTTTGGTTCCCCATGTTCTTTTTGCGACAATCTCGTATGGCGTGTTTCTCGCTGGGTAAGAACTCTATTAAGTTCCTCTCATGTGTTTGAAGCACCGAGTCTAACATTTATATCAGGTGTGTCATGGTATCTACAATTGCGCCCTCAATTCTCTTCCCACCTCCATACCTCCTCCAACCCTCGGGGGTCGGACTTTTTTCTCTGGCATCTTTCATCGGTATCGTAGTCGCCTACCCAGTCGCTGGACCCCTGACAGACTCTCTCTCACGTGCTTTACGGCGACGCTACCATTCAGAAACCCACAACCCCGAAGACCGGCTACCAGCTCTCATTATACCATTCATCATCGCACCACCCGGTCTTTTGTTACTAGGTTATATCTTCCACGAACAAAAGAGTGTCTACATCGCTGCCGTCGGGTTTGCAATGCAAGTCTCTGGTCTTGTTTTGGTGCCATCTTCCGTCTTGTCGGTCGTGGTCGATGGCTGGCCTGCGAGTGGCTCCGAGGCTTTGGTGCTGATCAATGCGGGTAAGAATGCGATTGCGTTTGGGCTTACTTTGAGTACGACAGATTGGCTAGCTAGTGAAGGGCTGCTCAAAATGTGTTGGGAGATGGCTGCTATTCAGTGGGCTGTTTTGGCACTGGGAACTATACTATATTTCTGGGGACCTTGGTTGAGGAAGAAGACGCAGTGGCTGCTGTGAGGTGATGCCTGCTTTGGCCAATCATGGAGATAATTATAGAGAATCCAGATGTCCATTAACGTGAAAATGCAATATTTCTTCTTCGTATTATATCATATCTTCTCCAATTCAATGTATCCAGGGTGTGGACCCACGATCTACTTAAGAAAATAAATATGAGGTGATAAATTGCTGCCGGCTACACGGGATACTTAAAATGGAAAAGACTTTCCCGTAGGATCCCTACAAAAGGATGCCAAATTTACACAGTCATATCTTGAACCATAAAGTCTTCCTAGATTCTGTGGTGCCTGCATTCAAATTTTTCGCAATGCAGAGTTTTATTGAGAGACCAAGCAGTACAGCATGACCATTCGCCATAGAGCTTCCTACGTTCGACGACCAGGGGTCCGACTCATCATCCTAACATTTCACGACTGTAATGGCTTTTATTGGCCAGACACACGTATGCGATACTGCCCAATAAAATGTAGCATCTATGACTCTGTATTTTTTCTAGATGACATGGTGTCCTCGGACGACGGGCACGTCCTATATTCGAGGAATGGGAAATTATGCATCTGATTGTGTTGCTACCGTATAATTTACATAAAACTAAGTATAATCACTTAAGCGGTCTGGAAATAGGCCAATCCATGACTATATTTATTACCATCGCTTGGTAGAGTGTCATACTAGAAAAGATGAAGTCCCAAAATGACGGGCACGTCTTCGGAGATAGGGCTTAGGGGAGTAGTTTGACCGATTATGCTGCTCATTTGTGGCAATTATAGCTATACTTAGTAGTCTAATCATGGCTACTTGACTTAATATTGCCTAATGACTCCAGATACCTAGGTACGCTTTCATGGTTCTTGGTTTCTTGGCTGATATCTGGTGGTTTGTTGAATGAGGAAATAGAATGCCTTCAATATGTGTCAATTCACCACTACTTTGAGCACAGTTACTCGATAAATCCATGGAATGCTGTCATGATTCTTTGTTTCTATCCATGAATGACTTCGATTCATCTAAAAGGAAGGTGGGATACTTTCAATATGACTCAAATCCATGACCTTTTCGGGGACTTCTGCTCCATGACTTCATATGAATTCTTAATTTTGAGTCTCTCTGACTACGATTAAGCAATTCATTTGAGTATAAAGATGTGTCATTAGAAGGCATGAAGCAGATATAAAGATGTGAGTTTTCCCTTTACAGTTTCTTGTCTTTCAATACCATCAAACTCAACAGCCACTTTCCTCAATTCATCCTCTTACCAAGCTCTATCTCACACTTAAGATGTCCATGAATCTCCTCGAAAACACGCACTTGGGGCAAACAGCGCAAGCAGCATCAAATCGACTACGCTGGGTCCCGTTTTCCGTTGCTCGTCCACTGATGGGCGGGACTCAATATGGATTCGAACGTCTAGAGAACATTTCTGTAGCCACAGCAGATGACAATTGTCTAGTCATCGGCCTGGCACTTCGTGATGGCACCAACACGTCTTACAAACCGAGTTTAGCTGCTGGTCGTTCTGAGTTGATGCAGGTGCAATGCAGGGTTGTTCGCAGTGAAACTGGAGATATCACGAAACCGAATCTTTATGTGACACTTGGCAACAATATGGGTATCATCAAGGTCCCATTGCAGCATGTGGGCGATTTCGAGATTGAAGTGCTTGGTCGCACGATCAAGGCGAATGTTCCAGCTGCGGGTGCTATGATCACAGAAGATCCGCTGCCTACTCTAGAGGAATCAATAAGCCAATGATACCAATTGAGGTTGAGTACGCTGATGACGGTACCCATCTTGACCGTGTCTTCCTCATCTCTTTTCCTCTTTCTTTTTTTTTCTTTCCTTCTTTCTGTGTCATGCTTTTCCACCAGTTGAGGATCTATCCAGCAGCACCGATTCGGTCTTGACTCATTAATTTGCTTATCATATGATTGGTCATTCTAGATCGGAAGAAACTGCTCTATACAGATACCTCTCATACACTTTTTTATACACTCCCAAGGCCCTTATCCGATCCATCGAGTTTTAACGAGACGTCTTATGATCAACTAGCTAGAGACTCGCTGTGATGATGATGATGATGGTGGTGATGATGCGTGTAGTTTGTATGCCTTCAAAAAGAAGCTAGTAGTCAATACCTGCACCACTCTTCCAGTTGATATATCCCCATCCCACGTACTCGCGGCATATTTAGGGCTAGCCTCCACTTCCCCGGACGTCCCCCACAAACCCGCCCTTAAACCCTAACACATATCCATTTATCCGTCCATTCATCCGAAGCACTGCACGTGCCTTTTTTTCATACACCGAAACCTGTGCGTGGTAGTAAACGATATAACAGTCATGTCATATCATAACGTTCTATGAAACCAGACGTCTATATACATGTTCAAGCACATAAAACATGATCCACCTGCGAAATTAACAAAGACGACTCTGCACATGCTTGGACAGCTGTAAATGTAAAATGAAATGGGTATATACACTGTATATGGGCTTTATTGGATACAACTAAGAAATGAATCAATCGCTCGATCCATCAAAGACCTTGTTCATGGCTTTGTGCGCCAATTCCACACCGAGGCTATATCAACCAATTAGTCACAATTTTCCTACCTGTGGGTATGATAAAAAGATAGGGAACTCACAAAGTAGCAGCATTAGCAGGCACAGCTCTCGCCAACGCGGGCGCAAAACCAGGGAAGAAAGCCTTGAATCCTCCACTAGCATGAATAGACCTAATCGTACCGCCAATAGTCACTTTGCCGGAAGCAGACTGCAACCTTGACTTGATCGTATCAACTGGGAAAACGGGGATCCACATGGCAATACCTGCCGCACCACCAGCCGTCACGACCGCGGTCAGGGACAAGTCGCCCGTAACGTTGCCATCGGCATCCTTGGGTGTGAGCGAGCGTTTAATATATTCGTACGCAGCGAAATAGGCCGCTGAACCGGGCGCGTCACGAGCCAGCGTCATTGCCGAACCGCGAAACACGCTGCGGAGACCGCCTTCCTTGTACAATTGACGCACGACATCGACACCACCCGAGTATTTGGGTTTCTGGCCGGCGGGAGGCGGGTTTTGACCCTGAATCTGTAAAAGGACTTTGACGCGCTCAAAGGGGGCGGTGATGAGTGTCATGGGTAGAGCGGAGAAGGCGCCTGCGGCGGAGATTTGGGCTATGCTGTATTGAGGGGTGTTGTTGTGGACAGGGACAGTGGATAATGAGCTGACGAGCGTTTTGCCTAGATCGTAGCCCCAGAAACTCACGGCGACTTTTCTAACATCAGTATATGATACCGCAAGTTAATTGTGAGGCGGAGGGGAAGACTAACACATAGGTGTGACACCAACCAACGGCGCCGACACACCGGCATACAGCCCCCTCGCTAACCCTTCCCTCGCAATTGTCTTCTTCACCACATCTATCGCGCCAGTATAAACACCCTTTTCGGCTGTCTGCATGCGCACTTTGACGAGATCGAAGGGGTGGCCGATGACCACAGCGCAGATACCGCCTACACCGCCAGCAACGAACGATCGGATTTGCGCGAGACCTTGGGAGGAAGCGGGCTGTTTGGCAGGGGCGAGGACTCCCTCGTTGGTCTCTGTTGTGGAGGTCGACATTTTGTGTATTGTGTGAAGAGTTGGAGGTGAGGTAAGTTCTGTTATGTTATGGTTGCGGGGACCGAGAGTCGATAACGTGTAGGTACAGACGATGAGGGCGATCCCTCACGACAGTCGTATGTCCGATCGAGTTGCAGCGCAGTATCAATTGGTGTATCTTTTTCCAAATATCTTCATATGAACAACAAATATCGCGTAGATCAGTGCGGTGACGTTGAGATAGCAGTAAGTGAGTTAGTTTGGGGAGATAATTAAACAAGCGGCAAACGGTAGGAAGACCTCGGGAACCTCGGCTCATTTCTGACTTCCCGCCGAGCTTCCACAGACAAGACTCCAAGCAATTCCATGTTTCGGCATAACGGATGCATTTTACTCTCATTTAAACGTTATTTCACCACGGGTCTATTAACATGGAGCGCCGTCTCGTATTTGGAGTTTCGTTTATTCCGACTCGTCCAACTCGCCGGAGACATGGAAGACCCCCACGTTCTACCCTGGGCACATCACATGCCAAAGACAGAGAAACAATTGTCTTCATTTTTTCAGACAACTTACTAGCTTAGAGACGGACTCAGCACTGAATAAGTTTGTTATATTATTGTACAAGAATCAAAATTAGACTGTACACATAAGAGCAGAAATTCCATATACCTTTCCCTCTTTTTTTAGCCTCCAAAGACAAGAAATGAAATAGAAATGAACGCTTCACAAGAAAAGAAACGCATAACATCTGGATATGCTGATCAGATTTGTTGGACGCCGGATATCAAGAACGAATAATTATAATATAAATCAAGATATTATAGAGAAGTCCAGAAGAAAGGAAATTCGTGACATGATCCGTATCATTTTATTCTGACTTTTTTGGTTTGTTCCTAAGGAGTAGTTCGGTGCGAATGACTTGATAGAGTGTCGGTGCTTTGCTCGACCAATTCTGCCGTGCTGCCAGTCACTGGGTGTTCGGAGTCTAGCTGATGAATGCTAGCACCTGTTCGATGATGTGCTACATAGCCCATGCCAGACGGTCGCCCTGGTTCAGCACTTGCTACACGTTGAAATGTAGATGAAGAAGATGCTGTTGACCCCTGGCGTTCTTGACTTGTTCCGCTACCGGCTTCGCTTGGTGCAAAGGGTAGCCGAGCCTCAGATTCGCCTGCTGGGTGAAGGAGGTTGGAGCTGGGTATTCTGCGAGATGTGTGTGCTGCGCTATCGGGTGAACCTGGAATAGGTAATAACGATGGTGTTTCGTCTAGAGAGTCTTGGGGTCCATGTCTCCTCGAGCTCTTTCTCGGCACAGGAGGACGATTTGAGTTCGTACTAGTCCGCGAGCCGACCCGACTAGGAAGTTCGATTGAGCCGCCAGCATCGATCTGTGGCAATTTGAACGACTCCGTTTGCTGTTCGTCCTTTTCTTCCTCCGTCCCATCCGAATCGTGGTAGGATGTCGCGGTAACACCAGACACATTTCGGCTGTGACTCACCTCTCCAGCCTCATCAGGAGACTGTGAGTCAGGCTCATCTCTGTACGGTTCGTGGTATTCCGGGTCTTCGGCAGGTGGAAACATGCCCGCAGGAGGTGCTCGAGCGCTTCGAATCACCTCAAATCCTTTACCTTGTTCTTTCGTCTTTCCACCTAGTAACCGACGGAACCAACCTGATGCCGATGAGACGGGCCCTGTTGGGTCTGCCGGCCCCGTTTTCAATTTGCGAGTCCCGGTATGAGACAATGCAGGACCACGAACTCGATAGTAGAAGTCGACTTCGCGGACAGCATAGTCTTTGCGGTTCGGTCGGCCATCATCGAGATCAGCGTCATCTCGAGCAGTACCGAGATGTGCTGGGACAGGTTGACCAGCACTTTCGAGAGCGACATCCTCAGTATCGCTGCCAGACGTAGCTTGTGCTCGACCTTCACCGCCAGACTGTTGAGTATCTATGGTCTGTGTTCGAGGGCGAGGTGGCCGATAGTAAGGATCCATCGCCTCAGGCTTGAAGCCGATAACAGAACCACTCTTTGGTGTGCCCATAGGGAGATAACCAGCAGGGTGAGAGAATGCACTACTAGCGCCAGGAGTGGTAGGAGTGTACATTCCACTGTTTGTTCGACTATGTGGACCACCATGTGCACTACCGGCATCATAGGCAATACTTACTCGACCATCGCTAATAGCCTGGCGATTTAGAAGCATTGCAGAACTTCCAGATATACTTCTCGCTCGAGAGCCGCCAAATTGCGCTGATGAACGTTCGTCCATGTTGGCGAGCATAGCTGCTTCTGATGCCATGCTTTGACGTGTGCTGCTTCGGGGATTGCGTCGAGAGAGCTGTCTTGCACCGAAGACCTATAAGTAGTAAGTAAATTACCATTTCCATACAAACAGCACTATAAAAGAAACATACTTTTGTGAGGCCACCTCGAGTAGCACCTCCTTCTACGCCTCCGGCTCCTGCAAGTCGAGCAATCACTTCTATGAGGGTCTGCAGAGCGTTCAGAAAAAACCCAAATACCAGCATCGCTCCGTGCAGAATCAAGATGGCATATCCAATCCAACCTTTAGTCTGTTCTGAAATGCCCAGAGACGGTACAAAGGTGACACTCAGAAGCACGACTAAAAAGCGCACAAGAGAGAAAACAATCTGATAGAGGTTCATTGATGTTGGTGAGGCATATGGTCGAAAGGCAACAAGAAGCAAAATCATAGCCACTTCACATATTGCAAGCAGAACAACTTGAGCAACACCTGAAGGTTGCAGGGCGCCGATTGCGATGGCGCGGAGAAAGGTGATGAAAATAGGTACCAAAGCGAATGGAGCAACATCATCTCGATAAGTGTTGTAGAGAGGTCCGTATAGGAGGACAGTCGGAAGATCGTCAAATAGATATACCCGAGGTCGTGCGGAGACAATAAGGCGAATCATCCAGAGGGCAAAAAGGAGAATGGCTAAGATTAATATGACTGCCAATGCAACAGCATACGCGGCGGAATTTCCCGCGATAACAAGTTGATAGAGCGCAAGGGATAGAGTTGGTAATAGGAAGAAGTTGAAAGTAATGCGGATGATGTTGCCAACGGTAAACGGCATATTTTTCGACCGTAGATCCTCCTCTACAACGCGAGCCATGCGATGGTAGATCCATTGAGCGCCGAACGCAATTTGAGTTAACACGGTCACCACAAACAAAATCACCAGTAACCAGACAATTGATCCCGGCCAGACGTCCCTGATACTCTCCAAGCCGACATATTGTCGGAAGCGGTCAAAGCCATAAGTCCCGTTGACAACGTATATACCATCGACAACCGGGTCTATTCCACCTCCATGACTTGCGAAACTCTGGTTGAACATGAGAATCGACCACGCTCCTGAAGATACGACTGGCTGGTAGTATCCGGGATAACTTAGTGACAAAGCTCCGGTGAGCACAATGAACTGAATATATTGTAGGCAGTCCGCGAATCCTGGGGTAACTAGTCGTAAAAGATCTTCATCTCGGCCATAATTGCTCGTCCAACGGAATATGTCGGTCGATCCCCAGGGACTATAAGTAGATGCGAGGATATTTGCAAGAGTAAGAAGGACCAGTACCGCAAGAGGTAAAAATGCAAATACTCCTCTGAGTGTTCCCCCCAGGTCGGGCGTGATGATTCCAGATATACAGCCCAGATCCGTACCTGCTGTGTCGCCGGACTTGATGCGCAGGGTGGCAGCTAAACTGGCTAGCTGATATGATGTTTGAAGATCATGTTGAACTGCGAATGCTCGAAGCTGACTTGGGTCGCTCCTATATATTGAGACAGATTAGCCAAATCATCAAAGCTAAAAACAAAAAGCTGCTAAAGACATACCCGTTGACGTTGAGAACAGGCCCAAGAGGACAGCTGCCTTGGGTGACGTTTTGGCAAAATTCGGTCGCATGGTCATATGGCGTAAAGTTGAGCACGTCGAGTGTTGTGAATAGGGTGGTGTATGTCTCATTTCCATCATTATTGACTATATTGACAATTTCGCCATTTCCAGTGACATTTCCGTAAATGATGATTTCTATTGGATTTGGGCCGGGTGAAGGATCGTAGACGACAGAGAAGAACTGGGGGACGAATTGCAGTTGGCTTGGATCATTCAAAAGGTTGGCCTCTAAACAATTGTCGAAATTAATGAACGCGGCATTGGTCAGGGTTGTGAGATATGCGACCATGCAAAAAACTATTATAAGCCAGGAATTGCTGCTTTTTCGAATGCTCAGCTTCCGCCGTTGTAGTGTTTCCATGCTCTTGTCATTTTCCTTGACCCTGTCAAATAACTCTGGCGGTCCGGGGCTGCATCGATCATGTCGCCTATTCCCATCGACATCCATTGCGACCTCAAGGGGCTAATTGAGGAGACCTCCAAGAGGTCTGCCCCTTCCCAACACGGGGCCGTCAACCTGTTTGATTCCAAGCAATGGCCGGGATGGTTTGTTTCTGGTAGCAATCGTTGTTGGGGTTGAGGCACCCAATCGACGGTAATTCGAGATTTCGATCGACAGGTTACGGAATATCTATAATCACCTCGGTGGTGTTCGATCTTTTCAGTTGGAAAATGTTCGGGGGTCCGTCCATTCAGCCCAAGGCAACCAACTGCGGCTATGAAGCTTGCAACATGACGGGACGAAGAGTAGAATGAGCGACACAAGGCGGAGGAAAGTCTGTTAGAACAGAGAGTGGGACAATTGGCGGTCGGTCGATACAAAAGGAGGTAGATCGGGCTTAGTGAAAGGCGCAAGTATGGAGACTCGACGAAAAACAAAACAATTGACTGTGGTGTCCAAGATGTAAACTTGCCCAGCGAGATCCAGAAAGAGACAAGACGATGGCGGCCTGAGGATTCAGGTTGTAAGGCTTTCTAGTTTGGACTAGCGCATCTGACTGAGCCACTCTCTCCTCCTTGTTTGCTTCTGCTCAGTTAGACCTGCCAGAAACAGACCAGCACAGCCCTGTCAGTGTCCACATTTCCTAATTCGAAGCTTTAAAGTGAAACAGGTGTTTGCCGATTAGCCTGTGTTGACTCTGATTTTCGTTCTCCCTGATCCAGTGTGGCTGGGGKGTTTTCAGCCTCCGTTTACTGGTACTTGGCCGGAATCTACAACAGAAAATACTGTGCTTCAGGTGTACGGCATGCTCGTGCTAGGATTCACTACATAGTATAATACGACTGCGTCTACTGCACATCGAGCACGTACATACTTGCTTTAGTCGATGATAGCAAACTTGGCAGTCGGGATTCGGGTTGGTTTTCTACAGCCTAATGATGTCTGTGGGCTTTGATCCCGCATGTCTCACATACGAACTCTTCGTGCACGTTTCATTGGCCGATTGCTAGCCCAGAACGCAAATTTGGTGGCCGACGAGCCTTAGTTGCTTGAATTATGGGCCAAGCTATTAGTATGCTGTCTTCGCCCAATGTCTCATACAGCGATAGCACTTATCATGCTGGGAGAACTAGTGGTTTATCCTTGTCTCACCTTTAGCCACAGCTACAACATGATGAAGTCATGCTGTTCTTCGATATGATTCCAACAATGTCTAACTCGCAGACACTACGTTATGCACTTATTGTGTCTGTCACAGTGTAAGTGGAACATTGCCGGTTATTGACAGTTCGGCCTGGAATTCATCAGCCGGTTACATGAGTATGTAACTGGCTTAGCATTTGCCAATAGTTTATCTGAATTGGATCGATGGTGCATGATGCCGTACAACTATTGATGTCCAAGTCGACTTGACTGTTGGCACCAATAAAGTGTATCTGTGCCCGGGAAGTCTTTTACCAGCGAGGTTCTTTCTTTACTCATCCCGATTGTATCACCTTCAGACTCAAATATGGACATTCGAAGTTGTCACTATTGTCTCGACCGGTAGCGAAGAACATGATTTCATCATAGTACGTACCTCGACACCCTCTGGAGATCTCGTTGGTTAAACGCATGGTGACACCCAAGCATCAAGTCTGGCCATACAATGGAATTCACAATTCTTTGTTTAAAAATCGCAACCACGAATGCTTCACTAGGAATTCAGTCAGTGCTTTCTTCTCAAAGGTCTCGTAGGCGCTGATACGTAAAGCAGCAGGACCGTTTCTATCATAACGGGAAATAATCTTAAGGCAAACTTACACTGAAGACAAAAGCTTCGGGTTTACCAAGGCGGCGAGACTTGGAGTAATCACTAATCCAGCGTCTATTTAGCATCATGACCAGCCCAATCATTCACTGAGGCTTGAGAAATGATAGTGGCTGAACTCAGCTATAGCTACCAAAGTTTGAAACAGACCGCGTAAGGAATGATCTGCAAGCATGGCAACACTGAGCAATATTGTATCACTCCCACAGTCAAGCCACAGCACCGTTGGCCACGATTTGTCCAAAGATGCAAATACTATGTGATGCAGGGCGCTTCCGGGGAACGGATGATGACTCCGTCTAGCCTGAAACCATCTGTCTATGCCGTAACAGGTCATAGCTGTAGCGGCCTTATAAGCTAGACTAATAATTGAACAATATTACTGGTTGGTGGTGCTCCATTTTCTATTTTGGCGATTTCATAGTTCTAGCGCTCTGATTGGGCGAGTCGGCGCTTACTCTGACATCGATCCATAACCCTAATTCTTCGAGATGTTTGACGATTCAGTATACAGTATCATGACGGTCTGGCCATTTATTTGCATGGTGAATAGCTTTGCTTCATAGCTTTTACATCTGTGGGCGTTGCTAAAATTAAGATCTGGACTGTTCTAGGCTCTTGTTGCTTCTGACTGTGTTGAGTACATATACCCTCAGCTCAGCTCATCTCGTCCATTCTTTTTTCATTCAAACATCATTCATCAGTCATTCATATAAAGAGTCAGTCATTTCACGGTTTGCTCATTCCTTCTTTTAGCCATAGATTTGCTCTTGTTCATTCTTTTCAGCCTGCAATCTTCTTTGGTTCTCTCTTTACAACATCAATCTTTCTTCTTTTCTCTGAGAGAATAAGAGCTACCATCATTTCTTCGGAATTATATGTTCCTAATTTTCTATTTTCTACACCCATTACGAACACTATTCTAGCAACAGCTTCAAAATGGACCAGAGAAAAGGCATCTTCAAATTCATCCGGGTGAGCCGCCACGGCATCCTAGGCGTTACCTACCACGTCTTTCGCGTCGCCGAATTCATTACCTTGATCGCCATTATCGGTCTCACAGCTTCTTTCGTTTCTGACATGGTCAATGCCAATGTCTCCCCTCCATCTCTCCTCGTCGCTATCCTTTCTCTCGTAAGTCCCCCCTTTTCCTCAGTCCATCAACAACAACTCTAGCTGACAGGGACAAACCAGGTCGTCCTAACAGAACTCTACATAATAATAACCTCAATCCTCTTCTACGACCACAAAATGGCCTTCAAGTGGGCTCTCTGCTTGGACTGCATCATCCTAGCCGGTCTGATCGTCATTGCCGTCGAAGCCGGGAAACCACTCTCATACCTGCGTTGCTCTGATATCGGCACTTCCGATGATGCGTCAACTTTTGAGTCTACCTTGTCCGGTCTTGCGGGTGCGCTCAGTTCTGTGACAGGGTCGAACGCTTTTTCGAATTTCATTGCGTCGGCAAGACATGTTTGTACTGAGATGAAGGCTATTTGGGGGTTGATCATTGCAAATTGGTATTTCCCTCGATATCTTCCACTTCTGGATTAAGACTAATTTTTTGGTAGTATTTTCTTCGCATTTACCGTTATCACTGGCACTATTCTCTCATGGATGGATAGACGGTCTCATCAGCAAAAGGAAGTTGATGTGTAGAATGTGGACGTTTCCACTTTTTCGCAATCAACGGGTCTTCAGCTGAGCAGATTCGACCTGAACCTGACATCTGTACGATTGTACGATTGTGCAGCCTTTCACTTCTTCAATTCTCCGAAAGTAACTGGATGCTGCACATAAAACAAAATATGGGACTTGAAATTTGCAAATGGGTGGCGTAGAGGTATTTTGACGGCTGTGACATTCACCATTCACTCCTTGTACTTTTTTTTTCTTTTTTTGCTATTCTTGTTGTATTTTGCTTGTGGTCTCTGATTCCTGGTTTGCTCAATTGAGCTCTAATACTTATTGTCTTTTACATGGTGTATTTAAACTCTTTGACAGAAGCATAATGGTCATGATTGAATACAAAGGCTCCGTAGTAAATGTGTACTTCACGTACGTAGATAGGTAGTACATTATGGCAAGATAGAGACTATACAGAACCACCGAGCTCGATCAAAATTTCATTCATAATCTACGTTAAACATCAAGCTCATCAAAAATCTAACTCACACCCTCCAACAGCGGCCTCTGCCCATAAACGACTACCCTATAATAATTAGATCAACCCAGCTCTCAATGTATGGAAATCAACTCACAACTCATAGTAGACCCTACTACTCTGTTCTGCAAGCACTTGATTTGTTTTTGCCACGAATTCTTTCGCTTCATTTGCCGTCCACTATACCTCGCTATCAGTAATTGCCAAGCAATGAGAAACAATGAAAGGACAAACCCCCATGTATCGCGTACTAACAGCCAGAATCCACCCCTCCATCCCCGTCTCCCAAAACTGTCGAAACCATCTCGCAATCTCCGCAAGACGCGTAACTGGGTAATCCGAGTATTCTCCACATATACTACTAGTGGTAGTAGCTGTTGGAGCTATTCCCTCCGAGGAATCGAACAGGGGTAACATATACCGCTCCTGGCGCACATCCTCAAAGCCCGCTTCATAGATCAAACTAGCCATTTGATCTGCGACAAACCACGTTTTGCCTGTTCGCTTGCTACATTCTTGCCAGAATCTGTACCAAGTCACGAAAATCGAGTTTGAATCATGATCGGCAGCCGTCGAATCCCATCCTTTACCCTCCTTATGACAGAAATCACTTCCGACGGCGTCACCTCGCGTGTACAGAAATCTCGGCACTAATGAAACCTCAACCTGCTCAATCCATCCCTTTCCCGGCTCCAGATGCTCAAACGCTTGCTGATACAGTTTCCGCCAATCCTTGACGCTACCGTACAGACAGCGGATGTGTACAAGATCAAATAGTTCGCGTCCTTCGTCAAGATAGGTCCAGTTTGAGCAGCAGTCGTCAACTTCGAAGGTCAGGTTTGGGCGGATGGTGAAGTCAGGGTGCCAGAGGGGGGAGAGATCGGTGCCGAGGATTTGAGCTTGGGGGTGAGCGTCGGAGACGTTGCTATCAACTTATGTCAGCATATTTTCCCTAATGAAAACAATTTTCGGTTGGGAGACGATTTACCTGGCCCATAGTCCTATTCCGGTGCCGATGTCAAGGACATGATGGGGCTGTGCTACTGGGGCGAAATAGAGTCTGTCTTGTAGGACTAGGGTGAATAGGTGGTGGCTGGCAAATATTAGCATTTCATATATACTACTTGTCGAGAAAATAAATCACATACGCAACTTTCTGGTGATACGCATCTTGTTCATCGTTTGGACCCCAATACGAGCCTTCACCTGTTCACTAGGTCAGTCATGTACTTTGGTATCTGAATTTCATGCCTGCTCAACATATAGAGTAAAAGACAGACGTACGATATGCATGATATCTCCGATTGTTCTCGTATTTGTATGCCTGCAATGGCGATGCGAGTACATTGGTCCTGACATTGACAAATTAGCCAAACTTGTACAATTTGCTATGACTACCTAATAGCAGTGTGGGACTCACGATAGATTATCGCTGGAACTCTCTCTAGACGATGAGCCGTCATTTCTCTGTTGACCGCACAAGCAATATATCAGCCTTAATCGTCACCACAGTCACAATTTTAATAGCTAAACTCACCGAAAACGAGCTTTGTCTCCTCGGCGTCAGAAGACCTGTCGCCATGATCTCACAGCAAATCAAAACAGCGTAGTATTTCGTCGTCCAAGCAATATGTCACGTAAAAATAAAGATCTCCTCCTCTTTTTGTCGTTTAACTTCAAACCTCGAAGGTCTTGGATCTCCTCAAGACCCGTTTCAGCACAACAGCAGTCCAGATATATTGAACTCAATCTTTCGATGCAGGGTAATCCCAGGCTACTCTCCGACAGAGGATAAGAAGAAGAAGAACGATGGCGAGATTCGAACAACGAAATACGGGAAAATGCAGTGAAGAACGACGTTCTACCCATCCACCTCTTTCTATCCTTGGCTGGAGAATCAGGCATATTTATGTCTCTGTCGATCACCTGTCATACCCTGTCAGAACGTCTAGTACACTCACCCAAAACCTAAACCTTGACGCATCAATAGGCAGTCAAATTCAAAAACCGACCAGATCGACCCCCGTATTTCCCAACAATTCGGATAACATACCTGGTAACAAACCCCGCGAGCATGGAACATTGAAATTAAGCCGTTTCGCTTAACAAGCTTCTTCGAGAATGATTGAAACGGTATGCACGTAACCCAATTCAGGTCTACGGCATCAGTAAATGTGAAAGGATGAAACAGCACCAATAATGCTTATCTCTTCTCCCGTCTATACAATACGCCTCGTCTAGCTCAGTCGGTAAGCAGATGTACATATCAGACTCGTTTCATCCTCAACGTGGCCGAGTCTAGAATCACTGGCGGCAAAGGCTTAAAGTACGAATGAACGACAGCTGTGCATATCATTCCAGTCCTGTCGCGTGAGTCAGTTGATCTATTGATCACGCCTGTCAAAATACGTACACGCTAGTAAGACTTTTGTGATGAGGTCACTCAGTTAGTGTTCTCCGGCGAGGACAAATAGTATGCGTCATTTGTAGCTTGATAGGTAGTTAGCGTCGTTCCTGGGTGTCGCCTTGTCGCGTGCTGTGCAGAATGTTGTTTTCCGCATGCGGCTCCCATGTTGGGTCGGACGGTGAAACATTCCAGTTACCATTCAACTCGCTGGGAGGAAGGATTTTCGGGTGATGTCGGATGGCTTAGACAAACTCTATTATGCATAAATATTTCCAATGCGTATAGTATATTGTTTCATGATTCGAGTTGCAGATTGACAAGTGAACGGGTTTGTGTTCCTTGACTTGATGCCGGGACACATTCCGGAAGGACAATGTGTGACCAGGCACGTGGTACAAGCTGTCAAATCACTTCTTGGTAAATGATTGTGTCATGTTCCATCTATCGCTGGGGCCTCGTACGAAGCAGAAAATAAGAGGATCAATCGCTTGTGTAATGACAACCGCCACTTCACCCGTCATATAGGTATCATGTATCAACCAAACGCATCCATCAAACCTAACAATCTCACCACCAAATCCTTCCCTCCAACGACAGTGAATCACCCCGAACTAACAGGCGGAATGATAGCAACCTCCTCCCCCTCCCCAATCACCCTCCCCTCTCCCTCCTGTCCTCCCTCTATCCCGTCATCTTCCACGGACGGAATATCAACATACTCCAACCCAACACTAACACTACAACTACTCAACACCTTCTCCATAATGCCCGGGTACCGCTCTTCGAGCAAAGGAAACAATCTGGAAAGTGGCAATGGTGCTGGAAGGGATTCGCTGGATTTGCCGGTGTAGCTGGATGCTGATGCGAAGTAGAGGATTTGGAAGGTTGCCATTTCAGCTTTTTAATTTTCTGCTCTGGATTGCTCTTCTCTCGGCTGTTAGGTATTGGGTTTTTGATATATGATTAATTCTTTGTCTGTTTTAGTGTTGGTGAGGGGTTGCTTTTGGTGTGAGTCCGGTTGTTTGCTGTTCGCAAATATGGATGTGGTAGATCGGTGGGGTTTGATTCTTGAAGAATTGCCCTTCGGGACGAGACCGAGTGTTGATTGCTTTGATTTGGTCTGTGCTCTTTATATATATCAATTTGTGCAATGCACAGCACTAGGTAAAAATTGGTGAATTACTTTAGTCTACCTAGGTGGACAATGATTAAGAAAAATTAAAAAAAAAATAAAGATTTAAACAAGTGGATATCATGTGACGGCCATGCGCCGAATAACAAACGCTAGGTAACTTCACAACAGCGAAGTATAAATTGTACAACTAAGCTATCAAAGCTTTAAAAGCTGACACAAAGTCATCACGCAGGTCCTCCCAATGCTCGATACCAATACTGACTCTCAACAATCGTCGATCAACCCGTGTATCCGACATGGCCCGCCATTCAATCAGACTCTCAACGCCTCCAAGACTGGTAGCGTGGTGGAAGTATTGTAGTTTGCTGGGCAATCTTCGGGCCAAATTTTCGTCCTTCATGATAATCGAAAACACTGGACCGTACCCATTGGGCATTTGTTTCTTGACCCAAGGCTCTGTTTGAAGGCTGGCGTGTCTGATCTCACCTAAAACTTTCGATACAGCTTCTGCGTCGTTTCCTGCAGGTATATTTGACTGGGTCAATGCAGAGTGAAGGAACGATACAAGGCTTGTCGCATTCTGGCTTGCGCGTTGAACCCTCAATTCAAGAGTCCGCAAACTGCGTACTCCGAGCCAGCTCTCCAAGTTACCCATGTTGTTTCCAAGATGAAGACGTTGAGCAAATAGCTGCTCGAACCAATCCTTTCGCTTTGTGGCCAGTACGCCGCAGAGGAGATCACTGTGTCCTCCGAAATATTTAGACCCAGAATGCATGACAATATCGGCACCAAACTCAAACGGGTCCTGCAGACCAGGCGGACCAAATGTACTATCTACAATGAGAAATGCGCCACGGGAGTGTGCCTTTTGCGCATAGTGTTCAATATCGAAAGCTGTTCCGTCAGGGTTCAGAGGTGTCTCGAGCAGGATGACATCTCCGGCCTGCAATTCCTCCGCAGGACAGTCCAGACCTAGTTTCTTCAACCCAGTGAGTCTATTGAAAATCTCAATAACACCATGGCAGCCATGGTAGTTGTCTCCAATGGATATGTTTTTCGGGTTAAGCAGCACCAATGCTCCATTCAAAGCTGCCAGTCCAGAACCATATGCGAGTGCGCGACCTTGGAGTAGGGACGAAAGGATGGCTTCGAAACGCGCAGAGTTCGGCGCCGCAACACGAGAGTAGATTGGTTCAACGGTGGTAGGGTCCTCTTCGTCAAACTATGACAGTGTTAGAAAGAGCTCGCGACATAATTGGGAATACATACATTGCGTTCTGCAGCCGTGGTCAATTTATCTGGATTTTCATGGTACCGAAATGTCGTGGATAGGTGGATTGGAGGAGCAACGTCTGTGACATTATTGACAACATCATCCGCATGGACTGCGAGTGTCGCTGGTCTAGCTGTTGGGTGAGCCATGATGACAAGGTCGGTCTGATTTCAATTGAGTGTTTTGTTCAACAGGTGAAAATAGTTCTTGTCAGACGACACTGTAAGATAATAAGTCGTCGTAATCATAAGAGTCATCGGGTGGGAGGTAAATGATGTGAGGGGATGGTGGGTCCCGATGTCGCCTTATCAAATTAATTTCTGAGCAAGTGTCAAAGGGCGTCTATCCGAATGAGTAAACATTATCCGGTACCCGGTCACATGACTGGTCCGGGTTTGTGTTCTCTGATCGCGAATCATTCGATTTCTTGCTTAGTTGGGATTTCATCTGCGCATGGATGCCATTCGCGCAGGCTCTCGGGCGGAGCCTGGCAGACATTGAAGAAATTTGCTGCGATCTGCACACTATTAGCGAAGGCAGTCAAGGAATCATAGATAGTCATACCTTGCTCGGAATCAAACCCAATGGTAATATCGTCATGCTCAGTGGCATATTCAAGCATATCCAAGCAGACAAATCCGGATGCCTCTTCTTCATCTTTCTTGGGAAGGGCAAACTTTGCATCAACAATTCGGACGGTACATTTTCCAGACCGGCTGGAGCTCTCGTAGTTGTCGGTCCCTCTTAATAAGAAATTCATACATCTGCCATGACTGAAATCGCTGCCAAAGAAAGCCAGTAGTTGGATGGTCTTGTTCTGCACTACCAGCTGTAATCGCACTCCGCTCGCTTCCCATTTCTTGTGGATCGGAACAACCATGCGTCGACGAGCAATGGCGAAGCTTGTGGCAACCCCGTCGTAAACGACGCGGAACCCGGTCATCATCTCTTCGAACTTGTGTAGGTCTATCGGTGTTAGCGACGATCAAGCCTACTGACAATTTATACAAACTCACTCTCAAGGGAGCTAAACTCGAAACGCCGAATTGTAGGCTTAGTCTTTGATGCCTCTAAAAATTGCGTCAAGCGGTCCGGCAGCTCTTTCTCCACGAGGTTCTCTGCAATAGCCACAGTCATGTCCTCCTGGCGTGCACGGTACATAGTGAATGTAGTGTTAGCATTGGGATCCAGCCCAATTTTCATTTCCCCAGGACCTACGTTCTGTCAGTATTGCACTTCGAAAAGTGGGCGGAGATTCCTACCCAGATTGATACGATCCGTGACCGTGCCCCAGTCGGTGCTAATCAGCGCACGAAGATTCTCGGATAGAACCTGTTGGCCATAGCTGCGATCAAAATAAGGATATGATGAATCTAAGTCGATGACAGACACTGATCCTGCGTTGAACTTGAGATGGGACATTCCAGGCCCTCCGGTCACAGGATCACGGGCCTCTTCTATCGAAAATGAACGAGTCGGCAGATTAGGAGAGGTGGCTTCATTTTCATTGGCTAGCATGCCTAGCAGAAGGGAATGCATCAGAGTTCGCTGCTCGATTCGATCAAAAGTCAATACCATCGAACGCGGCCGTGAATCTTCCTTCAACTTTAGCAACAAGGCAGGCGATCCATTTTCACCACGGAGATAACCAAACACGATGGGCGCTCCATATCCCAAGGTATGTTGTACGCTACTTAGAGTTTTGGTTTGAGGATTCGTCACCACGGAAAGGCGGAAACCCCGGTGAGCTTTACGCTTTCCCGTACCTTCAGTCCACGTAACAGTCTTCTCAAATAGTGCCATTCGACAAAGCGGCGAGGGTTCCGAGGGGAAGGCTTTTGGCGTACCCGAGTCCATGTACTGAAACACTTTGAGAGTGTCATGAAAGATTCTCTTTTCACCAGCCTCCGGGCTAAGGCTCTTTTCTGTCTTCAGCGTATACTGAACAATGTTCCAAAGCATCTTGAAATCCTTTTCTGAAAATGCCACGTTCAGTTCAAATCCGCGCCGAAGCTTGACCGTCATTGTCCGCGCCTTTACCTGCCATTGAACATCGTCCCATGTTGGACCATTTTTTCGGTCGCTTTGGATCAAAATATTGACAAGTTCGCTTTGACTGGAGATCGCCGCAAGCACGTACCAGTCAGCTTTGTCTCGTCTGATAGACAAAACGCATTGGATTGAATATTGGGAAGTATCATCTTCGTCGTCGCTAGCCAGAGAAACATCCACAAACATAGTCCCATAGCTGAAATATCGGCTCGYATCTCCCMCTAACATCATCTCAGGGGTATTAGCCAATTGAGAGGATGAGTCAATCAACATAGAGCGTCTATTTGACCCTGACACAGCCGCCGCCACATCCGGTGCAAAGAAGGGGTACCGCACCCAGATGTTGGTATCTATTGGATGGTCATTGATTTGGGAAGTTGCAATAGCGGTTAAGATCTGATTCCGTTTCATGGATACGGTCAATGCACGCAGATGATTCATGATTTTCTGATGTAGATTGACTAAMCCCGCCATTCTGTGGTCTCCTGTCGTATTGACCACTGCGACCAATGCATCAATGCTCATTCTACCGTAACGGGTCAACTCAGGGTGTTTCGGCACAATTTGGGTGGAAATCCACCATGCTTTACCGAGATCAACAACCGCCTGCATAGCTTCAGTTGGGTCCGGGTTTCGTCCCGAACGTACAGCAGATTCCAGTCCAGATCGACCGCGAAGGAACCACCACGTGGAAGCTCTCACCCACTCAGCGAACGATGTCTCCATTAACGGTTTTACGTTTTCTGCAGCCAACCCGTAAAGACTATTGAATCTCTCAACATATGCCGTAAATTCCTGGTACGCAGAGTCTCCCATAGCATTGGCGACTGATCGAAGAGTCATCTTTGCTGAACGAGGTGCTGGGGCGGCACTGGAAGGCTTGGGAGGTTCTGCTGCCACCCTGGGAGGCGGAGCTGCCTGGTACTGTGGAGGAGGGCCGGTTGGTTGAGCACGAGACGCTTCAGGGAGCGGAAACACAGTTTTAGGTTCATCGGTAGTTGGTGAAAGACTGCTAGCAGAGCTTCCTCCAGGGGATAAAATTTCGGGAATATCGTCGCGTCGAAGGGCTTTGACCTGATCATGAACAGCCGGGACTGGACTAGTACGGAGTGACAAAGTAGGCGTTGCGACATCAACGTTCAGCGACTGCTGGGAAACTTGGGATCGCTGCGATGTGAATGACGGACGAGTGGGAAGGGATTCCTGTTGTCGGCGATGTACTTCATCATCGGCTTCAGTCGGCGAGGTGGGGTCGTCTTGTTCTAAACGGTGCTGTAACGCAAGACCTTCTTCCTCCTGCATTCGAGCATGTATCCTGCGTGCAAATGACTTGGAATCGGGAGATGCTCGGAAAGACAGTCTTGAACCTGGCTCACCCGAGTTCAATGCCATGAGAAAATCTTGATCCTGCGGACTTAGCAATAGAGGCTTCCAGGCTGGAGGGTTTTCAGGTTGTGTTTTTGGGGCAGCACTACTGGAAAAAGACGTATCCAAGTGTAGCTCAGGCAGTGTCGGCCGGCGATCTTGGAGGTCTTCATATGCACCATCAATATGCACTTTGGGCTCCTCCTTCGTTAGGCGTCCCTTCTTGCGCGATATTTCCACCGTGGGTTCCTCAGATTCGTCACCACCTTCTCCCATGACCTCTGGTGGTAGATCCGTGAATTTCACTTTCAGCCCTTTGTGTCGTCGTGTTTTCGGCTTCGGTGGGCTAGCCTGAGTGCTGGATTTTGGGGAAAGCGCGACATACTGTTTGGGAGGAGATGGGGGCGTAGACAAGTCTCGTCGTTGCGGTGAACTCGATTCAAAGGTAGAATTCGCAACAGGAGGGACGACGATGGGCGATTCAGGTAACGGCCTGGGGCGATTGTGTCCCAGAAAGTCATCCAGCTGGCGTTCAGTCGCCTCTGCTTGTTTCGAATCTCGATCCTTGGAGAACAGTTTCTCACGCCATTTGGATTTTTGATCGCTGCCAGCTTTTTCCGTCTTTTCTGCCTTTTCGGTCTTGTCTCGTCCACCCCAATTCAATCGCCTAACAGACTTGGACGATTGGAGCGGTTTAGGGGGTTCCTGGGTTGCTAGGAAGGCGAACGGGTCGTCTCCCGCCATGGCGCTGATAAGCCCGTGTTAGCTCCCTATAAGCAAGTCAATCCACTTCGACCTCTCTCTGGACCATGTCACGGTCAGTCCAAAAGAAGTGGTGTTTTATGCGTCCAGGGTACGCCTCAGATTTATAAGAGTCGAGGCTATTTTTGCGTGAAATCTGTGTAACAGTAGATTATGGCGCAGACAGGAGTCAAAAGGTCTCCTTGTCGCAAGCGGGGTCACGGGCCGTAGGTAGCTCAGGCACAAATACACGATCGACAACGAGTCTGGTCGAGAGGTTCAAGTGGTTCAAAGCGAATTGAATAGCGACAAATTCAACAATTGACGATCGCAGAAAGGACAGATGATTAGGAGTGAAAAAGGAGCCGAGCCGGTCGCTCACTCAATCGCCCAAGGGATGTTGCAGGGACGGAAGTATGTTGGTGAGGAAGGAAGGTTTGAGGGGGAAAGAGCGGTCCTTCCCACGGCAAGAATAGTCCAGCTCCTGCCTCTTGACAGCGTTCGTCGTCAAAAATAAGTAACAGAAACAAAAGAAGAGAGAAAAGAAAACAGAGACACACACTACTGTCGTTTCGTTGGTCTGTTGGGATGTGGTTGTCAGCAGATAAGAAACGTAGGCTAGTTAGTTACTACGTAGATTACTTAGTTTGACCGCCTTCTATTCGCAGCTGTAGTTCCCTTCTTTGCTTTTTTCTCTCTTAATAGGCTCATACACTGGTCAAGGTTCAGACGATTCATTTTATTCGATTGGAGCATTTGAGCGCAGCAGCGAATCAGAGACAGCGTGGGCGTGGTTCTTGACAATCAGGAGTCGTTATCGTGGATCTAATTAGCTGTCCCTGAACAGGCGTCACTAACAATGGAAATATTAATACTCCCAGACCAATCAAATCGAGTGTTTCACTACGATGCTGTGTATGGAGACCGTATCGCCTAGTACGTATGTTAGTACGTATGGAGTATGGAGTATGCGGAGACGTTGTGCTTTGAGAATGCTGATTGGTACAGCAGGCTTAGATATCTTTCCGCTCGTACGTTAAATTGCTAGCTTCGTAGAGGAACTACTCCGTAGTGAGACCTTCATCTTGATGCTTGCCGCCCATTACAGTGCTGGTGTCATTCCTACTCTGATCATCACCAATGAGCAATGTCGAAGGAATCAATTGAGTCAAGACCGAGTCCGTCGCAGAAACATGTGTACAGCGACGTGCGAGTCAAACATGCGTTCGCTTACCATACAGTCACTATAGTGTAAGGCTTGCAACACGCCCCACAAGCCGAGATTAAGCTCGTCTGTCCACTGGTCGCTTAGTCCCCCCATGGTGGGCTCTGGATATCTCCTACAGCCAATCATAGATAACCCTCCAACCTGACGCTGATCTGAAACAACGCTAGCCCCTTTCTGGCCATCCCGCGGCAGTACTTTTTCCCCACTGTCACAGGCGTGTTCCACTGTGTCGAGTGTGGGCTCCGCTCCTCGAGTACGTAGGGGTGTACGACTTCTACACGTAGTATACTACTATTATGTATGTATATACGTACACCGTACACGTCAAGCTCATGGGCATCGCCTCTAGTGGACTGGTATATACGTGCAGACTGAGCGACATCGGTTGGAAATAAACAATCGATCCAGCCACGGCGCATAAACATCGTCATTGCTGTCATCATCGTGCGCCTCGCATTCCAGGGACTCCACGTTCAGCCACAGCCCCTTCATTGGCGATCGCCTGTTCGAGTATCTGTAATCTCGCCGATTAGGCATGTTGTCACGATGGGCTTCATTCCTCATATTTGTCGTAGGTACGAGTAAGCATGCAAGAGTGTAACCTCAATTCACGATTCCCAATGACCCTGATCTCATCCTATCTGATGAGGTGGAATATCCAGTTGGGGCTTTCTGAGTCAAGCTGTGACGGTGGGTTCATCTAAACCTAAAGAACCAACGATCATCAGCTGCGCCACCGTATCCTTCGAGCTTGAGACTTTTTGACTTCAGCCAATGCAAAATACGTAATCACACAACGGCGGCGACAAAACACGATTCCCAATCGATCAAGTCATGTGATTTCCCGGGAGCGCACTCACCGCCAGGGCAGCCTACGGGCGGTTACTTTTTATACTGCCGGCAGTACACCGGAAATTTTGGGACTCACCAACAGTCCAAATGGGTCTTCCTAAATGCTAACCACTTCCATTAAAAGCTGACGGCTCTAGGGTCCAATGAATGAGGATGGCATATTCTGTCCGATGGGGACAAGTCAACGGCAAACTTACGGTGCCAAGCCGAAAATTTGATGCGATGCGGCGATATGTCTGCGCTACGTGCGCGCATCCTCAACGCCGTACTTTATTGACGAACACAGACCCTATTCGTCGACGAATTCCAATCGCACAGCAGACTGGTACTATCATCGCCTCCAAGCGCTTTGCATCATCTGTAGAAGATGTGAGCCTTTCATCCATTGCGTATGCTAAGTCATTGAGCTAACGCGTTATCGTTGCGCAGTCAGAAACTCCCGATGAATTACGAACAAAGATCGATAATATTCATTTAAAGACGGAATTCGAGACAAGAAACGACATTAGAGAATATTTGCGCAAATGGCAAGAACAGAACGTGAATCATCTAGACCCCATCCAGGGTTCGGATTCCTCGAACACGAATTCGCCGCATGTAGGGAAATTGACCGGAAACATGCTCAACGATGGACAAGCCATTTACGATGATGCCGTCGAAAAATCATACACTAGCTTGGGCGAAACCTCAGATTACAAGATCGATATGGATGAGAATTATGAAACTGGCGATATTCTGGAGCCGGGCGACCTAGTGGGATTCTTCTCGTAAGATACCTTCCCATAGCCCTCGTATCACGTTTGCACAGATTTTTAACAAGATCTTAAGTGGGTCGAATATGGCAACACCTGCGGTATACATACGATCTGTGGAAAGACAAAAGCAGTTCTATACACTCAGAGGGAAATGGCGAGTCACATCGGATAAGGATATTGATATCGTTATCAAAGGCTTTGCGCCTCCGGAATTAACCGATGCTCTTATCCCATATCTCCCTGACACAGCAGTCTCGCCGAACATCAGCATGCAAGAAATCGCCGAAGGAGGAGTTCCTCGCTCCGCAGCTGCACCGCTCATGGCCATGCTTCAACAATTTTCCGAGAAAGAGGCACAGCTCTATAGAGAAAATGCGCAACGAATCGACAATCTATACCGAATAATCGCATCCCCGAACAAACGCACCGTAATGACTTTGCATGAAATAGCGGCCCAGGCTCTTCAGATTGGCATAGACGACGTGACGCCAGAAGCCCTTTTCATGACACAAAAGGCACTTCAGCGGAGCCCGTTCCTCATTTTGGCTGACCGCTCGTCTGTGTTTTCCAATCGGTACCTAGTACGGCCGAAGTCATTCATGCATCGTTTCAACACCGTGATTGAATGGGTTCGTGAGCATCAGGACCATTTAGGTCAGCTGGCCTTACACAAACCTTCCAATCTAGCAGACCATCCGCTCCAAAATTTTCTTCTGAAAGCCCGAAGGATAATACTCCAAAATCGAAATATCAGGTCTCCAACAACCATGTCGAACGTCGGTCCTTCCGCTCAACAATTTACGACGGAGGATGTGCCCGAAGGACGGGTGTATCAGAAGGTAGTCACAGACCAGTTTGACGAGTCTGACAAATTCATTCTGGAGTACCTTGTACATTTTTCCATTCCACCACAAAGGCTTAATATGAGCTCTGCGAGATACGCTGCCATTCACATAATGAGGGCAACGGGGTTGTATACAGCCATAGAGCTTCAACGCGGGGCAATATCACTCTTTTTGCAGGAGTTAGGTATTTTCTCTGCATGGGAGAACATATATGCTTTGGATCAATTCCTGGCTCTCCCAGGTCATCACATTGATTTAGAATCTGAACGTGTAGTGGCGCTTGCACTAAAATCTGCTAGCAAACCTTCGAAGTACAAGGACGATAGAATGTCAGATATGCGAGTGGACTGGGGAGATTTGCCAATTTATTGTATCGACGATCCTGGTGCAAAGGAAATTGACGATGGCATCTCTCTAGAGCCTGTTGCCGGATCCGAAGACACGTTTTGGCTTCGTGTGCACATCGCCAACCCAACGGCTTTCATGCCACATGATGATACCATATTTGAGAATGCTGCTAGACGTCTAACGACTGTCTATTTGCCTGAAAGGCACTATCCCATGCTACCAACATCTTTTACGAGTCGATCCTTCAGTCTGGCTGCTAATAGCCCTACTCTCACCATATCTGCCAAAGTCAATTTGAACGGCGATGTTTTGGAAACGGGCATTACGAATGGAATAGCACGAAATGTTGTCTACTTGACCCATGCGGGTCTTCGAAAAGCCCTCGGTGGTCAAACAAAAGACCCGCAAATATACACGGTTGGACGGAACCCGCCTTTACATTATCTCAACCAACTATCCCCCGAGTCACCTGCATTTACCCAGGAGCAATCAGATACTTTCACCCTTATGAGAAAAATCATGACTCAGATTAATAACAAATGGAGAGAGAATGGCGGGCTGACTTGGCCGGACAGTTTCAATCAACAGAATCCGTCCATATACACTGGCAACCCCATTTCCCCATTTTCGGTGCATCCTGAAAAGCTCGACTGGGAAGGGGGCTATTACCAGGGTGACCCAATCATTCTACTCCCCACTAACGACGTTGACCCTTATGACGTTCCAGATTTGAGCAAAAGGAACCTCGTGGCGCTGGTCATGCGATTCGCCTGCCACATTGCAGGACGATGGAGCGCAGACAGAAACATTCCCCTAGTATATGACGGCACTTACTTTCACCCAGAGTACCCGCCATTGACGCCAGAAAGACTGAAAAGGTTTACTGCAGACGACTGGCTTCGTTTCGCACCTCCTAAGGGATATAGTGCTTCCAGCGTTCTTCCACACGCCGGTTTGGGTGTTGACGCATATACCAAAGCAACCAGTCCCCTACGGCGATATAGCGATCTAGTCGCCCACTATCAAATTGAAGCAGCTCTGCGCTACGAGAAACAGCACAGTAAGAAATTCAACGGCGCAGAATCCGAAGCCGCTTCCGCACTACCATTCTCCACCAAACAAATCGACTCCCTTCTCGAGGAAATGAAAGCCAAGTATCCCCTCATCAACTCCGTGCAGAACCAATCCCGAACGTTCTGGGTGTGTCAATTCCTTTTCCGCGCATTTTATTTTGGTGAATGCGATAACCTCCCGGATACTTTCGCCTGTATGGTGCGACAGCCGGTTCAGGGCGTTTCGACGACGGACGCAAACTATGTAGGCGCTTATGCGGCGGATAACTTGCCGTTGGGTATTCGGGTACAGCTCTTTGTTACTGAGGAATTCCGTGATTTGGATACGCTCAGTACGGTGGAAGCTAAGATTGTGGCTGTTAATATGGCGAAGCATGTTGTTGAGATGGAGGTTGTGAGGAAAGTGAAGGGTTGGGAACGGACTGGTGATTGGGCTTAGGAGTCTCTTCGGAATAGTTGGTAACGTGTATGATAGATATGTATATTATTGTAAATAACAATGCTCCATCTTCAATAATAGATACACCCTGGGCTGTTACTCATATTGATACACCTAGTTTCTATCTCAGCTACCTAGGTACATGTACCCAAATAGTTGCCTTCATTATAGTGGGCTAGATATCCATTGTCGATAACAGTTCTTTTAAGTTTGGGAATCTAAAGGTCAATTTGATGTACTTAGTAGATACAAAGGAATAGCCATGCCGTACAACTCCATCAGCTATCTCAGCCCTGTGTCTTCATCTTCTTCAGGTCAGAACAGCGTTTGATGCTGGTCTGCTGGCTTGGGAAGAATTTTCTTGAGACACTGGACAAAAGGCATTCCAACACAGTCGGATCACGCTCAAGAATTGACTCCAGTTACACTGGCAGCACAAGCATTAGCCCACGAAATAAGAGTCTTGAGATTACAGCGCTCCCAGAATTCTTCGAACGCAAAATGCAAAGTGGTCTCTCTGTCAGTGACGACCCGATCTGAATTCGATGTAATTGCTCCACGCAAAAATATCCACCATTTATTGTTGCCCTGTGTATTGATTTCGAGCTCATGCCAAATATTTTCAATATATTCTGGGTAACGTGGAACCATAGAATCACTAAGCATGAACGCGCCATAGGCTAAATAGCCTTTCCGCTTTTTCAGCAGCGTGTTATCGACATCTACGATTTGTTTGATGTCCTCTGAGTCGAAACATAGCCGGGCACACTCATACCACTTCTCGGATACGTCAAGTAAAGGCCATTCTTCACACGATGGCTGCAACTTTGATCCATGCATAGTGAGCCACCGTCCTTCATGAGTCCGTCGACCGTCGAACTGCTCTATAGCGCGACGCGTAAGTTCCGATTTTGAGCACCATTCCGCGAGGACTTCAACTTGATAGCGGTGCCTGTGTAAGAGAAGCATGTAGATCCTCCAAAGCTCAAACATGTCTTCTGCCTTTAATCCGTAGAACCCCCACCATTTGAGAGCTTCTCGTTGAGGAGGAAGTATTCCAAGCGCAGAAGCCTCTTTCATCATGGTAATACTATTCTCTTTCCAAGTAATTAGAGACCTTTCGTCATGAGCAGCCATTTTGTACTCGAAGGAAATCGATAATGTAGGATTTGATGGCAATCATATCCAGGTCAATTCAGGAAGCCACCCTGCTTATAAGCTTGCCCTGGGCTGAGGAATCACAATGGCTTGACTCAGATATGAATCCTCCTGAGTCAAAACATGCAGTCATGGTTGATTCATGCATAGAACTACTGTTCATAATCCACACAATTGGCTACAACCTAGGGATGAACATACACTTACTGACATGGTTTCAACCTAGAAAGTTGACTCAGGCTTGCTTCTATTTTTCTTTTCACTTAACCTCATGAAGTCAGCTTAACATGAACAGCTTGCTCCATTATGCAGAGAATAGCATTACGGGCATCGTCTTCCCCCTGCATCCGCCATCTTATAACGACAGATGCTGAAGGATAGGCGATTGAGGATAGTCGAAATATTATCTTTGAGGCTGATTTTTGTGTATGTATATGTCAGTATCAAAAATGACCGAGCTGCTTATAAGCTTGCATTCATCTGGTGAATTATATTGCCATTGACTCAAATCTGACTGGACTCCGTCTTAAGTCATGATCATAATTGGTCACGCTTACAAACAACTATATACTTCTTTGATTGACTATCTAGGGGGGTTGGAATTACTAGTGATATTTGATCAGATGCATACTGATTTACGTTTCTGCTGCTATGTAAATCAAATATCAAGGTTGATCCGGGCAACTTGATACAATATAATTCGATCCGATGAGCTACCTGAAACAAGAATTATAGAGGGAAGGGAAAAGATATCAGAAAACCTTGGAACCTTGGAGATCCTCAACGCTTCATCATGAGGATGTATGGTTGGGCAGGTTTCAATTTAAGAGGTCATTGATTGACTGTGTCCGCCCAAGCGTTCTTGGGTTGCTGTTGATCTTTCAGCATCCAGATCCTCGACGATTTCCATCATCCAAGACTGAAAGGAAATCAACGTATCGCTATTATCTGCAGCTTGTATAATCGTCAAACCCTCCAGTTATTGACAGCCCTTGCTTGTGAGTTATCTGCCTCTGAGAGGAAGTGTTTTTAGCCATGGAAATTCCTGCTGGATGTCTCTCCGGACAGCCTCAATCAGCCATGAAATAAGAGTGCCGTCCGCATAGTTTGCAAAGAGTCCTCGAACGTATTGTATAATCCGTCTTTCTTAGTTTCAACAGAGCGTTTGAAGAAGTATCAAAGCATAATGATCCTTCAGCATCTCCTTCTCACGCGACGACGGGCATGTGCTGAAACCAAATCTTGCCAACCATCGATATCACTCTATACACCTTTGAGGTCTAGAGAAACCTTTTTATTTTTATTGGCAATACAACAGATGCTATGTAGAAATTCTCTTGCTTCCTATCAATTGGTCAGAGCACTTGACAATATTCCCGAGCTTAACACACTCTTTGACGCATTCGTACCATGATATACCAGGCTCAGGACATATGACTCCACCCTTAGGGTTCCATGAAGGTTTTGTTTATTGAAGTCAATTGGAATCTTCGGAGTCTGAGCCTAATATCTGTTGAGCCTTTTGTGGTAAACCTTTGTCCTCGCTCTACCGCAAAAGATCCCTGACTTTACAGCCACGATCGTGTATCAGCAGAACGTATATTACCCCCAAACGAGGTAATGAATCTTCCTATAAACTGAACCCCATTCTTTCGAGAGTGCCAATACTGACAGGGGGAAGACGGTATTGGGCTGACTCTCCTAGTAAGAATTCACCTCGTTCGAACTTGATGCTTGTGGCGGGKTATACGTTTTCGGCCATGATAACACCATAGAAGCGTCAAACATTGAGGGAGAGGGACGAGTGATAGTAATATACTTTTATCGCAAGGAATGAGGAAATATAGGTGACCTGAATTTCTGAGGTCGACGGTTCATTGTGCATATCGACAGCGTTATAGGAGGTTATTCAGCTGCTTATAAGCTTCACCCGGCAATGAATCATGGAACATTGACTCAAATATGACTGCTTCTGAATTACAGTATACAACCATACTTGGTGAATGCCCTCCAAGTATAAGATGATGTGAGGAAAGGTTGTTAGTCATTAGATGACGGAGCCCAAATATGACACCGTACCATGCTAAGGGCAGCATCCCCATGGTGAGATTATCAACGTGACTCGCGCAATGCCCTAGAATGATCTAATCTGCCTGTTCTTTTTTTGTTTGTATTAACGGTTCTAATGATCCAGCTCAGATAGTGAATAGGTTATTATGGTAGTTGTGTGGCAACCCTGAGCCATACTTTGGTATTTTGTTTTCTTTTCTCATTCTTGTTCTAATGCGTTTCGGTCTGTCATACCGAGAACAATGGGGGTTTCTATTATCCCAAGCATCTAAGAAATGACCCGAATGACTTAATACTGGCTGGACGAGATGTATGGAACATGTAATATTGAATCCAACCGTAATTATCGAAACAGACTATAATACAAGACCCGCGGCATTATTGATGAAGCGAGCAATTTATTCATGATATTCGCAAGTAGGCTCTTGTGCACGTTCCCTTATGTGTCAAAAAAGAGCCAGCCGCATAGACTCCGTCGTCATTAGGCGATGGTAGCGGAAGAGAAGAGGTTCTGGGTGGAGTGAAGCATTTATAGACTATAGTGTCGAATACATTGTTAGCCAATTGATCAACAACGCTTTGTTGTCTTTCAAAGTGTTCTCGAGATATCGATGGAGCGGTATGATGCGATGCTGTCGAAAACTTACGGAGGAATGAGGAACTCGCTCAAACTGCTGTGGAAGAAAGCAACCGCAGCCTATTGAAATATGTCAGCGCTTTGACAACACTATCTCGCGTTCATCTCGGGCTCAACATACACTGAAGATGACAATGCTTCTCACGATAGTAGCGTTCTCTGGGTTGGTGATCTCCTTATATGTGGCACCGAAAAGACCGGCTTGTTCTTGTTCACGGCGACCGGACTGGACGACAACACGCTTGGGAGGCATTTTCGCAATATGTATATAATCCGATTGATTGGAGTAGGAAATGTGAGTTCAAAAATTCGATATGCTCGATGGTGGTATGCTTGTCGGGTGTTGATGGAGGTCTGTTGGAAGAATTCTTTTGCGGAATAAATTAGCTTGGCGTCATTGGATAAGATTCTGCGGCCGAAGCTTTCCTGGACAGCCGTAGTTTATCATAAGAGCTCTCACATGTCACGCGTGAAACAGCTTTCATTGCTGTTTTGTCATAGCTGCCAATGACCTGAATGATATCTATTCATTCAAAGGCCTCTTTTTTTCTTAATAGACATCTGTCTGGTCCGTTGAGGCACGCGCTTGCCAAATCGGTTGAGGCCAGTTTTACTTCCAAGTCAACAAGACCAGCTACGAATCACGGAGGGGCAGAATGGCAAGCATTGACGATATTTTCAAGGTGCGCTTGATGAAATTGGTACCTAAGTTGGTTAAAGCGCCTGCTAACAGAATCACAGAAACCCGTAGTCGTTCAAGGAAGCGGCAAGCGCAAACTCGAGCAACCGAATCATGACCCCAGTACGTCGCCGCCCCAGCATCGACTCCTTCGGCTCAAACTGCTAACTATGACCGGACAGACGCATTTTACAAAGCAGCCAAGTTAGAAGCGAATGGCGATGTCAAGGGCAAAGGCAAAGCTGCCGCCGTTGACGAGCCCGAAGACGAGAGCGACTTTGCGGGACCCGAACTTCCACCCGATTTCGAGGAAGATGTGCCTGATGACGAAGAGGGAAGGTTTTTTGGAGGAGGGGTGGCAAAGGAGACGGCTCAGGCTATGGATTACTTAGATCGACAGGATCAGGATGGAGATACAGCTGTGAGTGGTGTTCAACGTGAAGAGAGTGTCATGCGACTGATTGTCGGTTACAGGTGGAGAAAATTGACATTGCATGGGTGAGGCGTCTGGCCTTGAACTTTGAAAAGCGCATATCGAAAAACGCAGAACTGCGAGCCAAGTTTGAGAATGATCCGCAAAAGTGTGTACCTTACAATTGCATTACGATGGATGCGATTACTAATGTGTTGTCAGGTTCATGGGCTCTGAAGCCGATCTCGACGCGGATATCAAATCTCTATCTGTGCTATCAGAGCACCCCGAGCTATACGAAGAGTTCGCCAAACTAGGATGCGTTGCATCATTGGTTTCTCTCCTTGCACACGAAAATACAGATATTGCGATTGACGCAATCCAAACATTATCAGAACTGACGGACGAGGATGTGCAAGCCGAACAGGAACAGTGGGACAGCCTAGTCAATGCAATGGTATGATCCGTTATCCATCACATTGAAATTAAAACTAATATCACAAGCTCGATGCCGATGTTATAGAGCTATTGGCTCAAAATCTTTCACGTTTAGACGAGTCCCAGGACGCAGACCGAAGTGGAGTTTATTACGTTCTAAGTGAGTTAAATTCTTATGCACTCCACATTTCTTTACTGACGATCATAGATGTACTCGAGAACTTAGCCTCTCAATCCTCAGTCGCTGAAAAAATCGGACAGGACGCCAACACAATAACCTGGCTGTTATCGCGCATCCAGAAAAAGGAGACGCCAGTGGGACAGAATAAACAGTACTCAGCGGAAATTCTCGCTATCCTCTTACAATCATCGCCTAAGAACCGAACTAAGTTTGCCTCGCTCAATGGTGTCGACGTCCTTTTACAACTTTTGAGCTCATATCGGAAACGAGACCCGGAGAAAGACTCGGATGAGGAAGAATATGTGGAAAATCTTTTCGATTGTCTTACGTGTGTAGTAGATGAGGAGGAAGGGAAATCCAAGTTTTTGGACGCCGAAGGTGTTGAGCTTGCACAGATCATGCTTCGGGAAGGCAAACTTAGCAAACAGCGAGCATTGCGGACTTTAGATCATGCACTGTCAGGACAGACAGGGGCAGCTGCATGTGATCGTTTGGTCGAGGTCGCTGGACTCAGAACAGTATTTGGCATGTTTATGAAGAAGGTATTGTGAAAATCTTCTAAACATAAGTATATGTTAACCATTACTGATGTTTTCACAGCAAGAAAATGAAGCTATCGAGCACTTGCTGGGTATATTTGCCTCTCTTCTCCGGCATTTGCCCGGTGGATCAGCCCCCCGCATACGAACACTAGCAAAGTTCATGGAGAAAGACTACGAGAAAATTGAAAAACTGATCAAGTTGCGGAGAGAATATGCTGCCCGGCTGAAACCTATTGAAGCTGGCATCGAGCAGGAACGAAAGGGGTTGGACGAATCAGATCAGGAGATCATGGCAGGAGAATGGCTTTCCCGCCGTCTTGATGCAGGTTTATTTGCTCTTCAGGTATGGCTCCACTAAGAAGCAGCAGATTTTCGTAACTGACATTCGAGTCTAGACTATTGATGTTATTCTTGCATGGCTTATTGCCGAAGATGACGGTGCTAAAACCAAGATAACGGCATCGTTGGGTGACCGAGATGAGAATATCTCAATAATCAAAAAGACGCTCCAAGGTAATGATTCCTCTTCGATTTCGAAAAGTGAGATTCAGATACTAACGTGAAGCTTAATAGATCAAGTGAAGGATTTAGGGGAAGAAGATGAAGGCGAGAAAGACTTGAAGGATATGTTAAGCACATTACTGCAATTTTTACAATAATCTCGCTAGCAGACTGAATGTACAACAACCCTCTTGACTACAAAGTTACTTAGAAACGTCCTAATAACGCGAGCTGTAATTTAAATGACAGTCGATTAAAGATGACACGTGACCATGCATCGCACTAAGCCGTAATAAGACTAGCTCGGATCGCCACAGTGGCGGCGCGCCGCGCCAAGACAAAAGATCCAGCCAGAAAGTCCGTCGGAGATGCAACACAGCGAACGATCACTCGCTTTCATCTCTGAAGCTCACTCTCTTTCACCACTCATCAACCCTGTCCGTCGAGAACTCGAAACTTTTGAGCGCTTTCACGCGCTTCAAGTGAAAAGTTCTACTCCTTGCTCTCTTCACACGAGTTTTCATCCACGGGGAGAGCCGTTGATTTTGCGCGCATCTTAATCATGGCGGACTACGAGGAGGTGTACGAGGATGAATACTATGAGGATGAGGAGGAAGGCATCACTTCCGAGGACTGCTGGACCGTTATTTCATCATATTTTGATACCAAAGGTCTAGTGTCCCAGCAGCTGGACTCTTTCGATGAATTCATTTCTTCGACGATGCAGGAGTTGGTGGAGGAACAGGGACAGGTTACCATCGATCAGACCATCACACCGAGCGAGGATGAAATCGATCCGGTCGTTATCCGCCGATATGAAATCAAATATGGCACGATTATGCTTGCCCGACCATCATTTTCCGAAATCAACGGAGCTGCAACTCTGCTTCTCCCCATGGAAGCACGTCATCGAAATCTTACCTATGCGTCCCCTCTCTATCTCAACGTTCAGCGACGGCTAACGGAAGGTCGCGAGCGCAAGGTTGCCGACCGTGAAGGCGAAGGCGACGAGAACGAAGAACAAAAACCTGGCGGAACATACCTCGACTGGGAGGAGAAGCCGTTGGTTATCTCAGAGGAAGAGGCGAAGGGTTGTTATATTGGCAGGATTCCTATTATGTTGAAGTCAAAATATTGTCTGCTGAGAGATCTCAGCGAGCAAAGTCTTTACAACTGGAATGAATGTCCGTATGACTCTGGCGGTTATTTTATCATCAACGGAAGTGAAAAGGTTTTGATCGCACAGGAGCGAAGTGCTGGAAATATCGTTCAGGTTTTCAAAAAGGCGCCTCCCAGCCCCACACCTTACGTCGCAGAAATTCGAAGTGCAGTCGAAAAAGGTTCTCGCATTCTATCTCAACTTTCGCTCAAACTTTTCGCCAAGGGCGACAGCGGCAAGGGTGGTTTTGGTCCGACCATCAGATCTTCCCTGCCATACATTAAGACAGATATTCCCATCGTCATTGTGTTCCGAGCTCTTGGTGTTGTTTCTGATGAAGATATTCTCAATCACATTTGCTACGATCGTAACGACACGCCCATGTTGGAGATGCTGAAGCCTTGTATTGAAGAAGGTTTCGTTATTCAAGACCGTGAGGTTGCGCTCGACTTTATCAGCAAGCGTGGTTCGTCCCAAACGAGTATGAGCCATGACAGACGTGTGCGATATGCGAGAGAAATCATGCAGAAAGAGTTCCTTCCTCACATCTCTCAGAGTGAAGGAAGTGAAACTAGGAAGGCTTTCTTTTTGGGTTATATGGTTCATAAGCTTTTGCAATGTGCTCTTGGCCGTCGCGATGTCGATGATCGTGACCACTTCGGTAAAAAGCGACTTGATCTGGCTGGTCCACTCCTTGCTACGCTTTTCCGAACTCTTTTCACCCGTGTTACAAGAGATCTCACTCGTTACGTCCAGCGATGTGTCGAAACAAATCGCGAAGTGGTTCTTAACGTGGGTCTGAAGCCGGCCACCCTTACAGGTGGTTTGAAATATGCTCTCGCTACTGGCAACTGGGGTGAACAGAAGAAGGCAATGAGCTCGAAAGCAGGTGTTTCCCAGGTGCTCAGCCGATACACCTTTGCCTCCACTTTGTCTCATTTGCGACGTACCAATACTCCTATTGGTCGTGATGGAAAAATCGCTAAACCCCGTCAGCTACATAACACTCACTGGGGTTTGGTTTGTCCTGCCGAGACTCCTGAAGGTCAAGCTTGCGGTTTGGTCAAAAACTTGGCTTTGATGTGTTCTATTACAGTTGGCTCTCCTAGCGAACCTATCGTTGATTTCATGATTCAGAGAAATATGGAAGTGCTTGAGGAATTTGAACCGCTAGTTACGCCTCATGCTACTAAGGTCTTTGTCAATGGTGTTTGGGTTGGTGTACATCGTGACCCAGCTCACTTGGTCAGCACAGTCCAGTCACTCCGTCGACGGAATATGATTTCACACGAAGTCAGTTTGGTTCGTGACATTCGTGACCGAGAGTTCAAGATCTTTACCGATGCCGGTCGTGTTTGTCGACCACTTTTCGTCATTGACAACGATCCGCGAAGTGAAAACTGCGGATCTTTGGTGCTCAATAAAGACCATATTCGCAGACTGGAAGCAGACCGTGAGCTTCCCCCGGATCTCGACCCCGAAGAGCGAAGGGAACAGTACTACGGCTGGGAGGGTCTTGTCAAATCAGGAGTCATTGAATACGTTGATGCTGAAGAAGAGGAAACCATTATGATTGCCATGTCACCCGAAGATCTCGAAATCTCGAAACAGCTACAAGCCGGTTATTCTCTGCCTGAAGACAACAGTGACCCAAATAAGCGTGTCCGCTCAGTGTTGAGTCAACGGGCGCATATCTGGACTCACTGCGAGATTCATCCAAGTATGATTCTTGGTATCTGCGCCAGTATCATTCCGTTCCCCGACCACAACCAATCTCCACGTAACACCTACCAATCTGCTATGGGTAAACAAGCTATGGGTGTCTTTTTGACCAACTTCGACCAGCGTATGGAAACCATGGCCAACATTCTCTACTACCCCCAGAAGCCTTTGGCTACTACGCGGTCTATGGAGTTCCTCAAATTCCGAGAATTGCCTGCTGGCCAGAATGCTATTGTTGCCATTCTCTGTTACTCTGGATACAATCAGGAAGATTCGGTCATCATGAACCAAAGCAGCATTGACCGTGGTCTCTTCCGTAGTTTGTTCTACCGTACCTACACTGAAGCAGAAAGAAAACTTGGTCTTCAAACGATCGAGAAGTTTGAGAAGCCGATGCGTTCTGATACGCTCGGTATGAGGAAAGGTACCTATGACAAGATCGAGGATGACGGTCTCGTTGCGCCAGGCGTCCGTGTCACGGGTGAAGACATTATCATCGGGAAAACGGCTCCTTTGGCACCAGAGTCTGAGGAATTGGGTCAACGTACCAAGGCACACACAAAGGTAGATGTATCGACACCGCTACGAGCTACCGAGTCTGGTATTGTCGATCAAGTGTTGTTGACTACTGGCAACGACCCTGATCTCAGATTGGTCAAGGTTCGTATGCGAACAACCAAGATTCCTCAAATTGGTGACAAGTTTGCGTCGCGCCACGGTCAGAAGGGTACCATTGGTATTACTTATCGTCATGAAGATATGCCTTTCACTCGCGAAGGTGTCGTGCCGGATTTGATTATCAATCCTCACGCCATTCCTTCTCGTATGACAATTGCTCACTTGATCGAGTGTCAATTGAGTAAGGTATCTTCGCTTCGTGGTTTTGAAGGTGACGCCACGCCATTTACAGATGTCACTGTCGACTCTGTGTCTCGCTTGCTTCGCGAGCATGGTTATCAGTCACGCGGTTTCGAAGTGATGTACAACGGTCATACCGGTAAAAAGCTCAAGGCTCAGGTCTTCTTGGGCCCTACATACTACCAGCGTCTCCGACACATGGTTGACGATAAGATTCACGCTCGTGCACGTGGTCCTACTCAGATCTTGACCAGACAGCCTGTTGAAGGTCGTGCCCGTGATGGTGGTCTCCGTTTTGGAGAGATGGAGCGCGATTGTATGATTGCACACGGTGCTAGTGCATTCTTGAAGGAGCGTCTTTTCGATGTGTCGGATCCATTCCGTGTTCATATCTGCGATGACTGCGGTTTGATGACTCCAATTGCGTAAGTTTATCTAGCCCCACGTATATATTTTCATACTAATAGAGGTGCAGAAAACTCAAGAAAGGACTTTTCGAATGCCGACTCTGCAACAATAAGCACCGCATTTCCCAGGTCCACATCCCATATGCAGCCAAGTTACTGTTCCAGGAACTTGCCGCAATGAATATTGCGGCGCGCATGTTCACCGACCGCTCTGGCGTATCTATTCGATAGATGCATTCTAAAAGACGAACCCCGGCTAGCGCAAGCCGGGGTTGCATCCAGAAAACTTTCTTCAGGACTTCCCAATTTTTGATGACATATTTGGCATTCTCAAGGCGTACAGCGTTTAATCACCCTTTCCACACATTTTATCATTTTTAACCTGTTTTTGCGGAAGAAGCCGACTCGAGCTTCCGGTTTAAAAGGGTTGCCATCTGTTAATAATATTGAAAATATGCCATGGAGATAACAAGACAGTAAAAAGTCTCCGGCTAAAAGAACAAAATTATATACCATGTGGTTTTCGTCGGCCTTCTTCGCTTTTTTGGGGGGAGAATATGCGGGCAATATTGGTCAAACCCTGATTGTATTTTTACTCTTTTTGCTCTAGAAGAATGCCATTTTCCGTATATTGAATGCTTGTGCTTCTGTCTTGATGGTATCGGGTCCGAGTGTACGTTAGTAGCTGCAGTACACTACAGTAGCAGAAAGCCATCGGAGTGTGACGCAGCTCTAATGACGAATGATGATACCTTTCCTGTTTATCGGAGAATCTTGCATATTTGCAATCCTGCTGACAGGCAATTCTTCAAGGATCATGCATGAAGACATTTCTTCAGAAGAATTTGGGAAGGTAGGTACGTAAACCTAATGTATAACGAAGATAATAAGACTTTGCGACTCGTATAGAGCAGACTCCGCACCTCCAATACACAGACGGCAAGACAGCATAGACAAGTATAATAGAGGAGGCAGATATGCAAGTAGCATGGTGTACATGAGTAGTTCGCATGTCGAGAGTTGGCATGCGATGCTGTGAGTGGTGAGCTGCAATAGCCCTAACTCATTCTAATCCGGCCCGGCGTCAATTGTCGCGCTCCGGTTGGCCAGAAGCATGGGCATCTCATCCTCGACAGACACATCCAACAGCCAATGCGATGTCTCGTTCTATTCTTAGACAGTCCCTCTCGATGATTCGATTCGATCCGAGCCGCACGGGCTTACCGTGGTAAACAGAGGAAGCTTAAGCTCTGTTAGTCCATATGTGGTTGAGGTCATTATGTGATTCCTCCCCGCCGCATCTCCAATCATTCTTCTCGTTTATGCGCCCATCACGGTCTTCGCACCGCTTTCTCTGCTTATTGGCAGAACAGCCCACGTCAAACCTATTCGGGCCATCACTGATCACCGGCTTTTCAGTCTTGTTTATCTGCAGAGCGACGCTGGGCTGATCCCCACCCTCGAACAGCTCAGTCAACCAGCGACCGACTTTTCGCGCGGATGTCCTGCAAGAGCTGTCTGTGTGCTCTAGTTGGTGTGTTTTTCCTAATTTGAGGGTCAAATCTAGAAGCCATGTGAACTTTCTCTACACCGGCCCATTCCATGACCCGTACCATCCTTGTTATGTTGTTGACAGGTGTGGTTGGTCACCCCCGCAGCCCTCACTCGACATAAAAATGGCTGCTGTGCCGCCGTCAACTTTTGAAACTTCTTTTTCTTCCTTTCTTTCTTCAGCAAGCTTTTTCTTGTTGAGCTGCCCTTAGTTTTTATCAAAGTTTACCAAGTTGCACTGGCTGCACTTGTTTCGTTGTGTTTCTTGCCCCTTCAATAATTCTTATCACTTTTTTCAATCACTATCAATTGAATCGAGCTGTGCTTGATCAATTCACTTATTTGAACTATTCGCGACTTGGTCAACTTTGATAAAACTAGACAATTTTTAATACCCAACAAAGCTTCATTTGTCGCCGGTCGACAAATTGCGTTGTGCAGCTCAATACTTGCTCGAATTCGATTATATCATTATTTTTCTACACGCTAATTTAATAATTATTGTTCGATTTTTCATCACTGCATTATCAAAATGGCCGCTGTTCAACTCAACTTCTCCATCCGCACTTCGCGAAGCGTCAAATCAGTGCATCTCGTCGGATCCTGGGACAACTACTCTCGCGAACTCCCCTTGTCCAAGGATACCTCCAAGTCAGGAGCATGGACCGGCAAATTCCGCTTCCAGACCTCGGTCTTGCAACTCGGTGGTCGTTACTGGTACTACTACATCATGGACGGCTACCACGTCTCGCACGACCCTGCTGTCGAGTACACCACTGAGCCCACCACCGGCCGCAAATTGAACATCCTCGATGTTCCCGGTGGCAACAGCAAGTCCAGCTCTGGCCGCTCCAGCCATGCTCGCCGCGAGTCCGTCGATATCCCCAAGGGACGTGCTCTGTCTCCCTCCAAGATCCAGCACCCCAAGCCTTCCAAGCCCTACGCTTCCCGCGGCATTCGCGAAGGTGAACATTTCCCCACGGTCGATGAATTGACAGATCGCTTCTCGCACTCGCGTCTGTCGGACGACTACGACTCGTACTCCAGCAGCCCCCCAAGCTCGGTCGGATCTTCCCTTTCTTCTCGCACAGACAGCACCTCGCCCTCTTCGCTGTCCTCGCTCAGTGATCCCGCTTCTGTGTGCCGCTGTGAACGCTACGGCATCACTCGCAAGGGAGACCGCGTCAAGCTTGACTGTGGCGGTAGCCGATGCGGTTACTCCGACTCTTCGGATGGCAGTGACTGCTCCGAGTCTGAGTCTGACTCTGAGTACCAAGCTGCTCGCCGCGGTGCCCGTCGTCAAGGCATTGTTGTTCGCCGATGAAGATAAAAAAAGATTTCCTCGCTCGTCTCAAATCTTTTTTTTTTTCTGGTCATCATGGCAAACAATTTGCATTTGCATTTGCATTAGCCTGTTGAGAATATCAAGGAGAAAGATTTGATATTCTCATGTCACTCCTTTTATCCATGCAAAATTGCTTCGCATTTTCAGGAGAAGACGCTTTTTATGCTCAAAACATGAATCCAACACGCGCAATTATCATGCAGTCCACGACTTTCTCAATTCGAATTCTCGAACATATTTTACGACAATGATTGATATGAAAAGAAAACACAACAAAAACTAAGAAAAAAATCGGAAAATAGCGAAAAATTCCAGTCATATATATATCTAATTAATATCAACGACAATACACCATGAACCAGCTGTGTCGACAGGATCCTACGACCAAATCTCTTTCAGAATATTCAGGACTACTCATCTAGTCAGTCACCAAATGACCCAGCGTCCACGATTTGAGCTGGTCTCGCTTCGTGTCTAACGATGGGTCATCGAAATGATTGACTAGCACACAGCTCGGCCACACATGGAATTGGATCTTCTTTCTCGGAAGGATTCAAATGGAAATCTCTGCCTATGTTTTCTTTATGACTTTGCTGATCAAAATGATCGGATCAGAGTCACATGGTTAGCATCCTAGCAGATGTAGGATAGTGGTTGGTTTTATCATCTATCTGTTCATACGAACTTTTTGTATGTATACGTAGATAGTTTGAGTCAATTGATCAATCACTTGATATGAAACTTTTTGACTTATAATCTCCATTTTTCAGAGGAAGGGGTAGTTTGAACTGGATTATTTCAAAGGATATACCACGATAACAAGTGTCGAGATTCGATCTCCTTCACAATTACTTATGCCACTATACGTAACATTTTTCCTATGCCAGGTGGGACTTTCCTACTTGAGCTGCCGCCGCTTTTATGAGGGCGCTCAGAGTCAGGCTCACTGAGCTGCTCAGCGACGTCATGTGATGGTCAGCGAGTCTGATTGGATGCTCATTGAGCCATCACTGATCACTTAGATATTCAGCAGAGGGCATCTATCTATTGAGCACCCAGTCGATGCTCAGCCCATACATATCCCAACGAGCGCTTTGCCCCACAGTATTGTTTATCTTCTTGATGGGCCCAGGCCTAAAGACAAAAACCTATGCAACAGTCTCCAAACCATTCGACAGAAGCTAAAGTCAACAGAGAAACAGAAGCTTCATGAGCTCAAGAGCAAAAACAGGACTCTGAGGCAAATTGGGCCTCATTTTGCCGATATAGATATGTCCTGGTTAAGACAAGCTTGGATGGATATCAAATCCCCTCAGCGATGAACTCGGTCACGGCCCACTCAGAAAGCTTAGTTAAGCAACTGGTTATTAGATTAGAAGACAACCACATTTTTATGATAAAGCGCTGTTTAATTGTGAATTACGCTTCAGCGTGACCTGTACAATACCAATCAAGGGCCTTCTGGCAGCCAATCGAACTTCAAAGTCACCCTGCGACTGCTGTGAGGCTCCGAAATCGATACATGGTGCCTCTCGCTGCTGGTATAAGAACCCTGAGAAGGCACAATACAGCAGCTGAAAGATAATGCTGATTTAGTTCGCCGAATACGTGGGGATAACGGGGATCCGTTTCTCGATATCCGTGGCCTTGTAGTTAAGCCGCAGGCACAGGCTAAGGCTGCAATTTCCATTAGTAACAGTACCGGTACGCGGACCGGTTTTGTGTGCACCTTACCGCTGATAAACGACAAATACCGGTCTATGCAATACAATAAGAATGGTATATTTGGCCCTTCCACTGGCCGATTGCGGACAATTGAGTACCAAAAGCGCTCCCTTCCTCACTGCCATTTACTACTCTTCTTGGGAAATAGCAACCAGTTCCACAACCCTTCAAGCATAGATGATGTGGTCTGTGCTGAGCTACCGGATCCAGTGGTGGATCCGGAACTGAAATATCACTCTATCATACTCAGATAATATTATTCTCCGTCCAGGTCCTTCGGCTCCTCATGATGTACTGAGTACCACGAATATCCCCCTCGTCGGTCTCATCAACGTCAAGTTCCGGAGGAATATTGAGAATCTCAATGCATCCAGCCTGCTCCGCAGCAGACACCACTAAATTCCTGTAGTGTTTTTCATACTTTTCTTTCATATGCTCTAGGTCCATACCATGCGGAAGCCAGGAAGTCCAAACTTCCTCGAACGTAGTGGGCCCACGCCGCAAGTTCAGTAAACCGAGGACAATTGCGAGATCTTCAAGATGCATATGCTCAAGATATACAATAATCTTCATGTTGGTACCGCTTCCAGGCGCCTGCACGAGAAGATCAACAAGAGCTTGAAGATCAGTGTGTCGTTTCCCTTGATAAGGCGCAATAGCGGAAATCCGTGCAGCAAGTTGAGCGACACCGGCAATTGGGATATCGATGCATAGGAGGAACAAAAGATCCCAAAGCATACTTCTATCGTACCCAAATATTGTGTCCAAGGTAGAGCCCTCTTTACGACGGAGCGTCTGGCTGTACACAGGCTGTGGATCAACGATCAAGATAATTTTGCGTGCCAGTTCCAGTAGCATCGAATACTCGTGAAGAGTGTGATAGGTTTTGGATATGTCTTTCGACATTGTGCTAAATGGCCCGTATCTGGGGATATGGACATGAATGCAAACAGTCGCGTTCCGAAAAATGATGCTGAGCGCCTCTTGCCGAAGTTGTTTATTCACAAGAGCAATATTGAACGACATCATAGAATGGCATTTGAGACCAGTAGAACTGATTGTGAAGTCCTCCGGCCTTACCTCCCATCCTGTGCGATATCCAGTTTGCTGAAGCTTTTGCCATGCCTCGAGCTCGTGTGTGGAGTATGAAGAGCTGATGGTGTATTCGATTATCTTGTTTCGAAGCTCAAATGGTAAGGCGAGGAAATGAGAATGAGCGTCTCTTGGCTTTGAACCTTCTACAAGCTTGTCAGCTGTTGTCTCTAGCACAAATTCGCAAACAATCAACCTAGAAGAGAGGCCATAGAACTGTGCCTTGAGGCTGCGAGATAATTTATGTCATAATCTGTATCAGTTATATTACTCAAGTAACTTGTCCGCCTGGCTACTGAGGTCATGTTGTTTTGTATTCTTGTTGAAAAGGCCACCTGGCAGTCGTAGGTGGGTTGTAGGCAATACTGTGTAATAAGATCTGACGTGGCGTAGCCGAGTCGTCAGAAACCAATTGCTAACATCGCTTGAATAGTCCCCTTTTCTAGCCGTCACTATATACAGTGGGATGAAAACTGGTGTTAAMCMCCCGCCGTGTCCGAAATCCACACCGCCACTGATTCTGCCGTCAGAAACGTGTAACCCTAAGTATTGGGCTAAGACCGGGGCTTCTTCGAGGGTTCACACGGGTAAATAATTGCTATATAATGAAGGCGGTGAGAATGCGGGAAGCATTCGGATATGGGGGGTGTAACACATTTTTCATGGTACTGTACAGTACAGTCATGCAACCTAACCTCCTGACTATTGCCCTTTAGCTCTATCTATTCTCTGCTTTTGAGACGCAGCGTCCCCGCGGGGCTTCACCGTCTCGCAAAATTACTTTTTTTTTCCTTATAAAAATAGGCTTTTTTTGCAGGTCATAGCACATGGGACGGAACGGGTTGCCCCCCCGCCGTAGGCATCCTTCTTGCTTGGTTCGAGATAATGAGGTACTTCATTTCAGAAAGCTCGTGTTTGCAAATGCCTTCTCCTGGATTAAAGCTACTTCCTTTCGCCCGATATACATCCCCTGGTCTTTCACTCATGCCTGCTAATCCCAAGTACGACGAGCTCAATGCCGAGTAAGTAATTGGCCAACCACGAGCCACCTTAGACCGACATCATGTTTTATTGATTTGCCTCTAGTACTGACTACGGAGTCCCATCATAGAAGTCAACCGCCAGAAGCACAGATTTCTTTAAAATTGATCGAGTGGAACCAGGACCACTCGTATGGGCAAATGGCGCCTGTTATCATCTGAGTCCAGGCTGTGCTTTCAAATCAGTCAATGTTTCTTGAGCAAAGACAATATTCCCCCGATATATCACATTTGGAGGCCTCGATACCTGGGCATCTCAATCCCATGGCCCGATTCAAAGTTATGTAAGCTTAACTCGAACGACCTGATTGTGACAAAGTACAAGGACGATACAGCACCTCTAAAGGCAAAGTGTATCATAAGACGCTGCTTTGGTATACTTCCAACCGGTGGAAACCGATCTTCGGAGAGGTTTCGGCGGACCTACCAATTATTATGGATAAGAACACGCGCCTCTGCGGGTTCAACCTGGAGCCCCGGAAAGAACACTGGCACTCTTCTTTTCTGGTGGCTCCCATTATTGCTATAATGCATAAGGAATACCTTGTCTTTGTTGATGATTTGAGGGATGCGAAAGACACTAAGACTCTTAATCTTCGGGAATTGGTTGTTATGACGGCCCTTGCGGTTGAGAGAGTTGAATGCCTTGCATCGAAATGATGAAAAATGCTATGTCATACCAATCACTTCTTGCATGATGCTCATTTAAGCTTCGAAAAATATTACTGCATCTTGGACATGGGGGTGTATCTCTCACATCTGATGAAAGGGGTCGGCACGAATACAAATCCGTCGGATTTGAGATATTTGCATTCGCATTCGTAATTTGCAAATCTTTACGAAAAATACTATCACAATATGGTTTTATGTGAAGATACACAAAAACGAATTCGGATCAGGAAAACAATTAATGCTACAAATGAGCTAATGAATAAAGCTGTCCCAATGTCACAAAACACGTGCAAATGAACCGGACTGGCGAAGTACGACAGAAAGACAGGTTCTAAAGCGGTTCACAGAAGATTTTTTCGGGTATGTGAAGTGATATCAAATTTTACCCCAAGTTTGCTTAACATAGTACTATATCAATTCCCGATGCAAGGGATGCCAATGGAAATCCGAGTTTCGAGCAGAGACTATGTGCCGAAGAACTTCATCTGAACATTCTTAACTACCACCTCATAGGTCGATGTGCTATTGCAAAGATAACGATTTGAGTCGTGAAGCACAGGGGAATCTATTGAATTTGGAAAGGGAAAGCCAAGACGTGGCATAGGAAATCCGGTACGTAGGAGAGGATATGTACGAGCTGTTGAGTAACTGAACAAATACTGTCACGAATTGGGCCTAGTACGGCCAGTGCCCTTCCACTTTCGGTATACTATGCGGATTAGGGCAAGTTAGTGCTCTATTCTGATTGACAGTATTTGTGATGATGAGCTTGATATCAAAAGTCGAATTGGGGTGATTGTTATCAGGAAATAATGCGTATACGAACATATATGTCTTGTTTGTACAGCGTTGGCAGTCATCCCATCTAGTTCATATGAACTGAGAACCGCTGTCATCCCGTTCAAACCAAATCATTTCTCTAATGGCAGGCTCCAGATCCAATCCCATCTTTATAGCTTTCCCATCCTTGAACACAAATCTCGCATCAATCGGCTCGTCTTCAAGTTCGATGGCATCTCTCGCATGCGCAATGTACTCGGTCTGATCACTGACATGCTCGAATGTCATAGTGAAGCCATTCGAACGATCCGTAGCATCAATAAATAGTTGATTGTCCTTGGTTGTGACTGTCATGACACGATAGCCTGCGTTCCAGAACCTGCCCACATAGGCTTCTAGAGGTTTCTCCTGATGAGGCGGAGGAGGCTTTTCATGATTTGTCGGCTTCTCCCCCTGCTCCTTTTGTTCCTGTAGTTGCGGTTTCTTCTTATGTTGACTATCCTTGTTCTTATTCCCATACTGGTCGCTATGTAAAGTACGAGTTTGTGGCTTCTCATTCATCCTAGCTTGAGAGTCCTTCTTGTCATCACGGTGCGGTTTCGAGTGAAGAGCAAGGTCTTTCTTCTGAGCTTGTTTCATGTTCCGTGATGAACGTTGTTCCATGGGCACCCCAAGGATCTCATCCATCAGCGCCCTAATGATCGTCGTAGCCGCACCACCAGCTCCAGCAGAGTTTCCCAAAACGACAGCACCAAACTTCGAGTCAGGCATGAACATGAATCGACTTCGGAAACCCGGAATAGTACCATCATGGCCAATAACCATGTTTCCACGGTAGTAATATACCTCCATCCCAGCAGTGTAAATAGCCGGTGTGGTATGCGCCTTTAATCTCCTCGCATTCGGATTCACAATAGAGCGCAACTTCGTGAGTCCTTGGTGAACCCTATCATTGATTGGACCTTCGCGGTACAACAACGCTTTTACCCATTTGATGAAGTCATTTGCACTGGAAATAACGGAGCCGGCACCCTGTCCTTCAGGACAGTCTTGAGAATCAAATCCGCGCCATGCATTATTCTGCCAGATGTAGCCATTTGCCATTCGATGTCCCCAGCCTTTGACGTAAGCACTTGCTGGTTGCAGAGTTGTCGAAGTCATATTTAGTGGTGCGAAAATGCGCTCATCCAAAAATTCGGCGAAACTTTTCTTAGACTTTACCTCAACGAGATGTGTGGCCACAGTGTACATTTGATTACAGTACAGGTATCGTGAGCGCAAGGGTGCAGCAGGTTTGAGATTTCTCAGATTCCTTGTAACGGACTTTGCACTATCCGGATGAGCTGCGTTGGGACCCATAAAGGCATCGTTGTGACTATTTATCGTTAAATCATAATCGAAATGTTTGGATAAATTCAGACTCACTTGGCCATACCGGTCCTATGGCTAAGAACATCCTCGACGGTTATACCATCAGTATAACTCTTTTCAGACATTACAAAATCATCCGGCAAGAGATCGGACATAAGCGCTTCGTAGTGCACTTCAGGGTAGTCCTTGTCTTCCGCAAGTAGAGCCACCGAGGCAGCTGTAAGAGATTTCGCACATGAAGCAATATCGAAAAGTGTATCTCCAGTGCAAGGTGTATTGTTTTGATAGTCGGCTAACCCGTAGCCTGTTGAGGCGACCTCGTCGTTGTGGATGATTGCAATTGACAGACCCGGGATCTTGTTTTGTCTCATCAGATCGGTTACAAGGGAGGTGAAGGTGGTAGACTCAAGCAGGTCCATTTTTGAGTTGCAAACAGTTGGGTCTTGATGGTGCTGTGACAATGTGCAGCACCCTCATCAATTCGTTGTAGGTTTAAGCGAATTCATGCATGCACGCCCAGACATAGCTCCGCTTCCCAGATGAATGTCTCAAATGATCCACGCCTGGCCGCATATGAATAGGATAGCCTTGATATTTTTCAACACTTTGCTATATCATGAATGGCATGGAACTTCGTACACTAAATAGAGACCAAGTGGTATATGAAATAAAAAAAATTTGTTGGAGAGATTTACATGGGGGCCAATCTCGTTTGTTGGCTTAAATGGGACTGAACCATGTCAGCTCTGCCCGTCCTGCTCCGTGAACGTTGTAGCCTCCGACATCTCCATTTTTGTTGGCATGTTGACAATGAGAAGATATGACTAGCACATGCTATGATATGTCAGCCATGTGAAATAATAAAACTCAAGGGAAGAATTACATGACGAACAATTCGCTTCACACCGGGGGTTTATTAGTTTAATTCCCCCAATTCCGACCTGCGCGCCTCCCATCATCCCTTGACTACGCATCTGCATTGCGTTCATTTGATTCTTCTGCATCTGTTGTCGCGCCATCATGTTGCACGCTCGGACCCGGTGCATCTGATTCATCATTTGATGTTGCTGTTGTTGGTCCATCATCATCTGTTCCTGGTTCATGCTGCTTTTGACCATGCCTCGTCCACTTAGACAATCCAGCATGGACCCTGATCCTACAAAGCATGCAGCACAAAGTTCTTTGAAACTCATCGATCCGGTACTGACATATCATTTCGAGAAAGATCTTAGTGAACGCAAAAACTGTACTTAGAAATATAGAATTAAAGAATTATTCATAGTGCATTAAGGATATAAAACACTATCTTTATTAGAGAGAGGGCTCGATTGATCATGTGACTTCAAACGAAAGAGGTTGTCCATCCTCCCCCGCCTTCTTCTTCTTTTCTTCGCCTCGTAATTTAACTGCGTTCGAATTATCATATTCTCTTTAGGAGTTCAAGACACCATCTTGTCTTTCGCTGGTAGTCGATATTACTGGATGGAAACTACTCTTGTCTTCTTCCAAGCCACTTCGCTCTGTGCCCGGAAAGTTTAAGTGTATTCCATAATGGAGACTACTAGACTACTAGAGCTAGGCAGAACATCTCGTCGCGGTCACAAGACCCCAATACGACACAAACCAAAACAGCTAGCTAAAGTTGGTGTAATCGGTGAATAAATATCTACCTAGGTACTCTCGATGACATCATCGCAGTCTACGTACAAAGAAAGTCGGACCGAATGAATAAGAGTATTTTCTTTATTTTTTTGTTCGTAAAAATACATATATAGTAAATATATTAGAGTGGTCAGTGTAGTACATAAGACATTTGCGCAGCAACATGCCTCGTGAAACAAATGGAAGATCGTACACAGCCTGTCCATCGTCGTCCGAGAAAGAAAAACAGCGTGAGTCATGGTGATAGATGCGTGTCGAAGAATCAGCCTCCCGGGTCGAAAATCAATCATTAGGCTTCTATCGCCATGTTCAACGTCCATTCTGTTCCTTCCGACTTCGATCTCGGTCTATGTCGTGTGCCCCATTTGTCATTAACGGAATGAGTCAGAATGAGTCAAGCGAATATCCCATTTCGCTGCCGTGTTTGCAAGTTGATCATTGTTCAGTTCGTAGACATTCGAATCGTATTTCGTCCGTTGTTGTAAAGAGTCTAGCTCGTTTGACAAACTTGTCCGAAATCGAATCGCAACCGTCGAATGAGCGACAGACCAAATACTCCAGGTATTTTCATGCAGACAGATCAACGAATATCACTTTGCTTTCTTCCAAACAATCCAAGAGGACGTAGTTCTGATCCGGCAGAAATGCCATCCTATTAGATCCAGGATCCAGCCCTGAATTGCGCAAGCATAAAACATCAAACATAAAAATCATAAATCAGTACAATGTATCTCGCTGGAAAACAAACCCGAAATGTCAAGCACAGAAAGAAGACAAAAAATCAGATAACGCCTTAAATGCAGCAAGCCGTCTAGAGAAAGTCAATCCGGGAACCCCTTTTATGCAAAAAGCGCAAATAAAGCAGATTCCAAATGAGCGGAATTTCGAATTGTGCAATCGTCGCCGATCATTCATTCATGCATAGCTCGTCTCGTGATTCAGCACGCATGACTCCGTAAGTATCGTAGGTGCAATCGTTGTCTAACAATGAAAGCCGCCTTTTCCAACCCTCCCCACGCGCTGGTCCGCCTGGGAGTCCAACGATGGCGAGGTGGAATCCGGCTTTGATGCAACCCTAAGTTCGTGATTCGTGTCTTAAGTTCGTCATGTCGGTAGCTTTAAGTTCGTAAATCGAAACGCTGGCCGTGAATGCTGAGAATCGGAATCATATAGAAAAGTTGAAGTGTCCGGCACTTCGTAAAAGAATGAAAGTTTCCTGTGCTCATGCCTTGTAATGCGTCTCTTACTCCCTTCTGCGTAGCTTCGTCTCTTAGTTCGCTCTGAATTCGTTGCCGTCGAGAATCGCCCATCATTGCATTCCACATTTACCGGTAGCCCTTGGGGTTGTTATTTGAACCACCGCTGCGTCGGGATGTATGTGTAGGGCAGGCATAGCCCACAAGGACGGTCTTTTCCTGAACAGTATGATTTCTCTGTCCATAAGCCGTGCATGGGTCGACAGAATGCTTGTAGTAAAGGCAGCGGCACACAGAGTAGCGCTCAACAACTTGATAACACATGGTGATGAGTGTTTGGTGTCGTTCGACAGATTGAGGAATCGTGAGTTGGTGGAGAGTTTTGACGATGAAGTCTTAGACCAAGGCAGCAATGTATCTCGTATCACGCGGAAGGTTGTTAAGCAATATGTTCCGACAATAACGCTCTTATGCAAACAAAGAAAACAAAGTCGATCGCTGTAAATGAAGGAGCAAAGCGACGAAGCAATAATCAAAAGTATCAACGAAAGAATGTCTTGGCTTGCTGGGGAAGAAGGAAAGATGGGTGTAGGGAAGGGGATGGGGGATGTTTATATAATTGAGTTTGTGTGTCTGATGATTCCCAGCAGAGAGGCGGGCACATTCGGAAGTTTATATACTAAGTGAGAGCGAGGTGAGGTATTCCATCAGCCACGAGGTTCCATACACACGGGACCAGCCGAGAACGTAACGGCCAGGACCCATTTCAGACGTGAAGAAAATAGAAACGAGCGTGAGAAAGAAAAAGCGGAGCCAGCAGCATGGACCAGGATGTTGCATGTACCTGTACGGAGACAAGCTCGTCTAGTCAGGTAATGCTCCGTAGGGCGATGGTTGACAGAAGGAAACGGAGGACGATGATGATGATGACCGCAGCAGCGGACTACACTAACCACGCTATTAGGTCAAAGAACTTGGTTTGCAACTAAGGCTGCACGGTCAATTGTGCTAATGCAAGCAACGCATCCCCCACTGCACGATGTCATTAAAGGTTAGTCGGGTTAGTATGCTAGTGGCTAGTATAGAAGTAGCGTGGTTCGTAGCGTGAAGGAGCAGGCCGTTGTTTCCGCGTACCGGTAAGTACGTAGTCGACGTACAGACATACTGACTGAGCCCCATGGCTCGAGTCACCTCGCACTGGCTTGAGCACAACGGTAGCTGAAAATGGCCAGACGGTGGTCGACACGAACAGAATTGACAGAATCGAGAGAAAGAGAAGAGTTAGCCGAGTCCCAAAGGAAAGGAAAGAGCGGCTAGGCCACAGGCGGCTAGTGGGCACGCGCTAGGCTTAGCCGCAGTTGCTGCCTTGGCGCCTGGCCCCGAGGCTGAGTCCGAGTCGGCCTGCCACGAGCTCTTTCTTCGGTAATTTTTACTGTTCCATGAGTATGGAGCGGTTATCTTGGCCGTCGATTACATACATAATAGTACAGAACTTTACTCGAGTTACTATCCACAGCAGACAGGTTCGCAGGCTGGACCCAGGAGGCTTACGGCAGGGGKCATTTTCAGCTGGATTGGTACCTTTAGTCGCTCTCAGACGCATCCACCGCGCTGGAATCAGGTGAGAAGTATTATAATATAGCACGTATAACATAATACATATTGTCCATCTGTGTCCACGCATAACTAGATCTTACAAAACATTTCAAACCGTTGTGCTGAAGGGGCCAAAATCGGAGCAATCAACAGCCAGAAAATGCGAAAATAGGATACTTCGAGTCTCGCCATTCGCTCGATGCGACATTCGTTTGCATGTTCAAACGGATTGTAATTGTACGTACATCTTGATGAGTCACGCCGTGGATCCCGAAAACTGGGAATTGCTGCAGGCTTCACTAGCCACATCCACCTGCATAGACGAGTCGTTCAAGCCATCACTTTTTGGTTGTGCTCTTTGAATTGCACTGCACACCGAGTCTGTGATTAAGTCTGTGATCATAATAAAGCAATGTGAAACCGCGTTTGGCATTGAAACTACTCGCAGATCATCGCACGATTACTGTACAGTGTACGCACTACGGAATACTACTAGTATGAGATCCACGTGCCGGCTGCTCATGTTGCTATAATAAGTACGTCGTACTTCATACGGAGATATCCTACATAGTATATACATTTACGTACGTAGTAATCAAGCCCGACTCCATAAGAAGATAAATTATCGAGCATTCTGATCTAAAAACGGTACCGGATTATGGAGATCAAAGGATGAGCCGAGGGACCTAAGCAGCAACGGAGTGTGGCTGAGCACGTTTTGTCAAGCCGGCTAACGGCCTCAATTAACCGCGATAATACTAATTAAGTGTACGTTGTGCTACTACGTATATTATATTAATAGCACATTTTAAGTGTTTAGAGATTTAGGATCCCCGAGTGTTCCGTGCGTGGGAATCATGGCTGGTGCGAATTGGTCTTTCATTGACGGGATACACTGATACCAGATACAGTCTCTGAGACCCGTTTCGTTTCAAGACGACTTACTTCATCATTTCAGAAACACAATTAGATCACTTCATACCGACAGAATGACAAATCAATACCAGCGTACTAGCGGACGCAAGATCGGACTCTCAGCGGATCCATACCTGCTTACTCCGTACGGAACACTCTGCAGACAATTACGTACCCCTAATAAGCACTACACCTGTTCAAGTACAATTTCACGTGAACGAGACTTGAAGAGCCTCACTAATTTGAGAGTCTAGCCCTTAGTGGCAGTACAATAAAGGCAGAAGAAAGCTTTGAAAAGGCCTTAACTCACGATCAAACACTAGGTAAATTGGCAGCCCCACTTAGGGCTCCAAGTCAGCTGATATCGAGCACCTCGATATGAAATGACTAACCGCCGAGGGATTAGCGGAAATTAACTATAATTAATGTCAATTATGTCACGTAAACTTACGGGGGTCTTCAATGTTGGTCTAACAATTACGTAGCACGGAGATACGGTGTTCGGATTGTTGGTCGCCGGTTCTTCTCGGTCATCGGCTTTGGTCAGAGCCTTGATTTCAAGGCATTTTTACATGGGCCTAATTAACGTACCCGTACTCCGGTTGATCGCACAGCCCACGGGGTACAGTGTGAGAGTCAGCACCCAAAGTAGCTTATTATACGGAGGACGAATCTATTAAAACTGGTAATAGTATTGCGTATTACGTCATATCTTGAATTCACTCCCACGAGACCACACAAATCACTTTTTTGCTAAATTAATAATTATACTTGACTAACGAGCTTCCTACTCAGTATGTAGTACGACTTGACCTACTCACGTAAATAGAATGATTAGCCAAGATACTAACAACACCGACATACTAGCGACCACTTACTTAGACTCAACATCCCTTCCAAGCCGATCTAATAGCGTACAGTCTACTCTCATTAATCTAGAAGTAGAGAGAGACGGTGAACAAACCCAAGGACCCAGTCAGCCCTACGACCAACGCTAAATCTGCGCGCTAACTCCACCAACTTTCCCTAAACTGGTTTAGTGTGCACGTCTCAGCCACAGTCCGGCATACCCTAATTTAATTGTCTGCCCTATCAGAGCGCATGTAGCATGACCTTGCGGTGAGTGTTGATATTGTCTTTTGCTTCACTCACAATATGTATGTCAGTGTATGTAGAATCAAAAGGAATATGTTGTACATGGTACAAAGTGTTGTGTATCACTTCTCGACTCACCGTCTTTCGTGGAGTCCATGCGGTTGTGTTTCTCGTCGGCGGACATCGCCGAGATCATCCCTCCATTACAAGTCTCGCGCACCGTGGGAGAGGTGAGGTAATTACTATTCTTAGACCGTAATCTCCGGATACAGTATCTCTAGCCACGAGTCACAATGTCGGTATGGTATTGTATCAGATAGACCGACTGACTCATGTGAGGCTGATACTCTCCATCGAAGCCACATGAAGCCCATACTTGGAACACGGTCCAGATTAACCCTTCAGCTTTGCTTACATTGATTTGCTACCGTGGAACTAGACCGTCTAGTATGGTCAGACTACATTGCTTATGAGCTTTGACGTTGTGTCTTTGGTGATAGCCATTCCCGTTCCGGTCAGGCCCTCCTCAGCCTCGACGAAGAAAAAGAAATAAGTACTACATACTTGCCTAGGTAGACATACTTTACGAACTAGGTTCAGCCACATTGTGGCCTATTATTTTCGAGAATCACATGCAATAATTCAGAAGTTTGGTCGAGATTCGTGAGTACAAGCCTCGTGGCTTCCAAGGTTGTGGATCTTTCGATGGTATCTATCTATAGAGGCATGGAGTAACTATGAGTAATTTCAACGAAATTTAACGCAGATGAGTCATATACAGCATAGCACTGTGTCTCGTGTTCTATCTTGTCCTATCACGCTACATACATATCATCGGCGAGTCCGAGGTCAATTGGGATCTTCATAAACGATATCTAAGTATCAGTCCGGACTTGGAGGGTAGCCTATGCATAACAGTATGAGTATTGCTATTGCTGTTTTTGTTTTCTGCTTGCAAGATAGGATCAACTATCACATGCATCAGCGTGGCGCTGAAATTGGATCCTGCACTACATTGACAAGCTATGTCCCTAGCTAGTTATAGAATGTCCACACCGTTGACTAGCCACGCCTCGTGGCCCACCAGTTGATCATTACTACCTGGGTATACTAAGCATTTAGATAAGGCTGAAACATCTTCCTTGAGCATGACTTAGTATACCAGTCAGTACCTATCTCGGAGTTTCGTTGTCAATAGAAGGTCTACATGCTCATAGCGACACACGTAGGTAGGCATATCCACAGCGAAAGGAGTCTTCAGCTGGTATGTATCGATCGGTATAGTCATTGACCCCTTGAGGCCTGCTGTAGATCTAGTGTTGCTCCACTATGTACATATCTAAGTATGAATCAGTTTATGTTTGACGTGCCTGGAGCTGTGCATAGGTATGTTTCAGTATAATATGATGACGGATAGGCAACGAGATGTGCAGCCCGTCCCAGACTGGAAGGCCTTGAAACATGGCATTAACAACCAGCTGAAGTTGCAGCTCTCTGGTTAGTTCGTTGACTTGATTCAAACAGAGGAGTGAGACATCAGCTGTTGAGTGGCAAATAAATAGCCGTACAGTTGTGTAGGGGATGCATAGGTAGAATCCAAGGCCATGGAGGTGGGCCTTACTCTTTGTCTGTCTTTTATAGATCCTTGCACTCACTATTCAGCGGTGTGTGAGCCTGAAACCCCCTTCCAAGGCATAGCGCCGGTTTCGCCTTGCAGGTGAACCAGTTGCGCATCTCGAGTGCATCTACACAGTCTCCGTTTATGATCGAAGGAAAGTCTGCTTATAGTTTTATCATATCTATTCGGCTATCATTTTCACGTGAACATAGAAAGAAGTTCTATTGTACCAGAAGCATAATCATACAATCAATCATGATTCCTTCCGCTAACATTTTCTGTGACACTAAACCCCTCGATATTAGAAAATTTGTACACCGCAATGCAATACATGTGTTGTAACATAAACCCAGAAAGTGCAGTAGAAGAAGCTAAGAAAAGGTTAGAAGAAGATCACCGCCACGTCATGCCCTGCGCCAACCGCAACCTCAAAACACGCAGCAATTTCTCCTCTGGGTTAATGGCAGCATCTCCATCCTCACTTTCCGTCGTCCCTCCATTCATTGTAGCTGACGATTCCGCAAGACCTCTTCTCCAATCCCAACCCCTCTCGATCGGTTTCGCGTATTCGTATGTTGTATCCGGCTTGGGCACTAGCACACCGGATGATGCCATTGTATTGTTGGTGGCATGCGTAATCGACGAGTCGGCCATATGGCTATCGATCATGGAGAAGCTGCTTGATGCTGTGAGCCCTGAAGCAGATTTCTTGAGGCTGGTTGTTGATCGTGGCGAGGAGGATGATTTGCGGGGCTCGCCGGTTGTTTCGTAGATGTACTCATTTAGACATTCGTAGAAGAATTCTCGGGCTGCTGCGAAGACGCGTGGGGTGACGGTTTCGAGGTCCTCGATTGCGGCAAGGATGCTGGATTGTTGCTCGATGGAGAGGGAAGACGGTGTTTCTAAAAAAATATTAGCACTGTTTCAGGTTTAGGATGAAGAAAACCTCACCATTGACAAATAAAATGGCTTCACCCAGAAGAGCCATCAAGTTGTCAACGAGCACGGCAGAGTCTCTTTCCGGATCGTATAAACCACCATAGATGCTATCAGCGGAGCTTCGGATAACTGCAACCAATGCTTCGGCTGCAGCTCGTTTCCTCGCTAGTGGTCTGAGATGTGGTTTGCGGCCTTTGAACAACACCGGTTCGTCGCGAAGGTCATAAAACCGGCGCAATGTTGCATAACCACTTGCGTAGAATTGTATTATTTGGGCTGCCTCGCTGTCGACTGCCGCGATAGATGATAAACACACTTTAGGATTCTGGACCAAAGTTCGTAATTGACCTCCGAGATTCTCATCTGGTGGCCAAGCGCGAGATTGCTGCAAAGAATACGCAATAAGACTATTGGCAATCTCTTTGACCTTGCGGACAGATCGCGCACGAGCAAAACAAATCATCGCAAGTCCATAGTCGCAATCCGCACGTGTTTGTCCGGCGGCTATGATTTTTTCACCAAAGTTCTACATATGTCAGCCTTTTTCGTTCATTCCGATACAAGAATACTCACAGCAGCAAGCTTTCGGCCCTCATCTTCGAATCCGAGATCGATGCACAAGGTGATCACTCGATCTACCTGCTGCACAGTGTCGACAGGAATCTTATTCAACAACCTAGAAACTCTTTCACTAGTCCTTTTATTGTCTTGCATTCTGCTGAAAACCTCCAAAGCTAGTTCCCAGCCTTTGCGAGAGTTGCCATTGTACTCGAATTGGTCTCTGTCGCCCAATTTGTCTGCATAAGCCTCCAACACTTCATCTTTGCTGATTTGGTCCAAGGCGACATTGTCGTTTTGTCCATAAGACAGCACCATCAAGTCGTCCTGATTGAGGAAGCCCGGCATATTAGCGATAGACGTCTCTAGCCACCCGCCTTCATGCGCTATCTCGGCGACAGCTGCGGCTATACACAATGACCATGTTTGAAGTAACTTGATCGTCCCGACCAAGTTCCCCTCAAATAAGCAGGCCACTGCCACGTCCAGTTTTACAAGAGGATTGGGCCGCGACTTCATCTCTGCACCCTCGATAACTTCTCCAAAGCAATCATTGAGTCGGCGTAAATATGCATCCTGTCGGTCTGCATCATTGACTTGCTCTCTATTGCCAAAGACGCCAGTCCCTTGCCCGTCCCACCAGGCCGTCAGCCCAACAGTTGCTTCAATCCAGTCTTGAGCAACAGAAATGATGACCGATGAGTTGCCAAGAATCACCCCGTAAATCTTACTGATACCTTGATAAATGGACCAAGGTATGCGACTCTCTGCCATGCGTGACGTTTGGGTGAATGAGAACGCTGACTCAGAGGGAGCGAATTGAGTGGAGACGCCAAATTGCGATGCTTCAAATCTGGAACCACCTGCTTGCTGGGGTGCCTTGTCGCCCTCAGCAAGTTCCTGTAACTCGATTTGCGCAGACCGAATACGTTTTCTATAGGCTGTCCAATCTGCGCCAATAACATCCCAATCGTTATCTTGGTTAACGGGTGACGCCTCCAGCATTTGTATAGCCTTATTCACTGTTTTCTGAACAGCCTGGAGCTGCATTCCACGATATCCAGGCTGCGAGAAACCATCTTCTAATGCTGAATGAGCATAGTTGAAGTCGGCAGAGCGAAGGATCGCTGCTATTTCACTGAATCGTCCACGCAATACTCCAGCCTGAACAATGTCCCAGAAATGTGAAGAAGCAGTTGGATTAGGGCTGGTCTGCTGTAGGGACTCTATTTCATGCAAAGAGCCGAGATGGTTGGCGTTGAGCCAGTCGACGAGAATCTTGGGGGTGGGCGTGTATGTTTCGGGTGATGACACAACAAGAGCTAGGTTTTGACTATTAGCCGCAGATAAGTCGCGTCTGTCAGACCCTTTGGCCCGAGGATGGTGAAGCTGTAGCAGAAGTGAGGCAACAACTGTAGCATTTTCGAGACCACTTGCCTTCTCGCCGGGTCCGAAATCGTCGTGGGGTCGATGCTGGCCACTCTGCTCTCTCTTCTTCTCAGATGCAGCGCCCCAGAAATCAGTCAATGCGGCTGCTGCTTCGGAAAGCACAGCGAGAGCTTCAGCATCGTCGGGTTCAATTTCCTGGAGTTTGTCCAACAGTGCACCAATGTAGTAGCTCGTCTGAAGCACTACTTCGCCAGATTCCGTGACAGCTTTAGCCGGCGAGGCTAGGTTGCTAGCTATAGAAGGGAACTGAGATGGAGTTTTCCGTGGGCCGATTATGTTCTTCGCAGCTTGGGGTGACGACGTAGCCCATTTCTCGTCGAGTTTTGCGCGCTTCGCATTGTTGGGGTTGGAATATATCCTCTTCTGTGATGGTGCAGTGGTTTGACCAAAGCCATTGAATATCGAGTTCGAAAATCCGGTTTGCATAGCTGCAAAATCCGTCGTAGCATCCATCTCCAAGTCTCCCTCGCTGTTGCCGTCTGCATTTTCGTCATCTCCGTATTCTTCTTCGTCTTCACGTTCTTCCTCCTCTCCTTCATCTTCGTAATCCTCTTCTGCCTCGTCAGAATATTCATCCTCATATTCTCCCTCTGCGTCCTCTTCTTCCTCGTCAACGTCTTCTTCGTCCTCCCAATCTTCGCTGGCTGTGGTCATCTGGCTCAAGCCATGAGGCTTTCGATTGCGCACCTTCAGGTTATTACCACCATTCACCGCGCTGAATCCACCTGCCTTGTTGCCAAAACCGCCAAAATCGCCAAATGACCCTGTGGACACCGTGCTTTTCGCATTCAAAAAAGGCGGAACGTCTGCCGATGAGATGGAGGAGAAGAAACTATCATTTCCGCCGATATTGCGAGACTGGCTGAATGTAGATGTAGACTCATTAAAATTGATGTTTGACCTCGTCCCCGTTCGCGAGTTTCCACGACTGGTTGATGGCGGTGCCCCTGCAGGCGTTGTGGATATATTGCTGAAAGGACTCTGGGATTTGTCTGGAGTCGAAGGAGGACTCGATTCGGGAAATCTGAACATCTTGTGCGGTGCAAGCTTTAAGCAGGGGGGTAATCAAAGTCGGGGGATATTATTGCACCAAGACAAGGTGCGCAAACAGCAAGCGTTGTTATCAACAACTCAAAACTACAAATTAATCGCGTGAAGGGCGCATGCGAGGTATTGATGAGTGATGAACGTGCTGATTGGAGATATCTCAAGCTCGGTGCGATCCCGCTAAGCCTGTAGTCAGTTGATTGTGGTGACAATAGCGCAACAAGAGTGAAGCGTGGATCAAATGTTTTGTCGCTTTATTATTATTATAGCTTGCGGAGGACAAAGGTCGGGCCTCGAGCTTGGACCACCACAAGTCTTGGCATCACGTGAACAGACAAGATGTTCGGAAAGCTTCAACGAGTCTGTTGACTATTCAAATGCTTCACGCAAAGGTCCAGGTTTTTTGGCCCCTCTCCTTCCCTTACTTGAAATGAAAGTTGATGGATGGACTCTTACTTGTCTCTATTTCGGCATATGTTCGCTCAATGGCCACTATGCTATCCGAAGTCCCATTGACTTCTTTGACGAGGTTGCGAAAGTTGAAGCGAAACAGTCTAGACACAGCACATCTCACAATCGAGTAGGGTCGGACAGTCACGATCTTGCATGACAATTCATAAATTTTCAAAATTTACAAGTATGCAACATGTTTCATTCGCAGTGTAGGGTAAGTACTGGAACATCCTATAAATCTCACTGCACCTACAACGATCATCCTCGCTAGCAATATCCACCTATACTACATCATCTAGTGTGTATGCGCGCCAATTCGTCGTTTGCTGTGTATACTTACGGTTCTGCAGGGCTAATATCGCTGTAGAGCCGACAATGGATGTAGCGCTCTCTACTGCTATATAATTGTTATTGGACGCGGGGTTCTCTGCGGCTGTAGACTTGTCAGCAGATGTAGAGTTCGGTGGTGTGGTGAAATCGACAATAGATGCAGGGCTCTATACTGCTATCAAACATATCTTCAGCGGAAGTAGGCCGGTACGACGCTGGCGTACGTGGTTGTCTTGTGGCTGATAGAGTAAGGGTTGTTCTAGACTTGTCGTCTGACTCAAGCACAGCAACGCCACTAAACATCCACGACTACCCATTTTTTGGCACGTTCAATGTGGAAAAGTTGAGATACATGAAGAACTACTTCAAAGAAAGAGAACCGTTCCGAGTGAATGAAGAGAAGTCTTCGCCATTTACGAAATGAAAGGAATCCCACCTCCGCAGTCGTATTGATAAACCCTATGGCTACTTCGTAGTCGACAGAGGGCAAACAATTGATACTGAAGAGACGAGGCGGTTGTGTACGCGGCGAGCATCGAAATTGATAAAGACTTCCTAAAGTTGATAAAGATCGATGTAAGTATCGCATACGGAAACCTCATAGTTGGTCAACCCAAATTCCGTATTAATTCTACCTGTATTCGAATTCCATTGTAGCTTGCTCACCAATAAAGTGAACCTTCATAGCAATACTGGTTAATTTCCACATTGATAGCCAGAAACGCGTATGAGCCTTAGGGCTGGTTTGCGGCAAGCTCTAAGACCGGACTTGCTCGGTGTATTACTCGCCGATTTGCCCTTTGATCATGAGCAGATCCATCGTGTCGTATGAGTAAGTTTTGAGGGAAATTGCGAGGGATGTCGATTATCTATAATTTCAACATCACTACGAAAAGACGGAGCAGATGTAGACGATTTTTCATTCGCCGGCATGATTCCGCGCACTGACTGAAGAGACGGGCTCGATTGGACGGAAAATTTAGAGTGCTCACATGGGAAAGAATTAAGCCGACCACAGAGCAATCCTCCACATTCTCCCCATTTCCTATCTCCACAATCTCCAACTTCCCCCAATCCAGCCCATTTTGATGATACTGATTAATGCTTAAGCCAGCTTGACCCTCCTGGCAGCACACCATTGGACGTATCCCCGCCCTACCTTGTATGCCAAGTAAACGCCGGCAATGGGTCATATGCTGCTTCGGGATGGCTTGAGCTCTGGACAGAGCTGGGCTGTTGACTAGCGGCTTGTCGATGGAAAAGGKACTTAAAGCAGAGATGCTTGCACGGGGAGATGTTTTTTAAATTCTTTCTGTTGGCCTGTAGTCCGTACAGTTGTGGTCATAGAGTTTGCACATCGCAGCCATGGCGTTTAAGAACCACCGTGTCTATATCCTCACCTCGGTGGCCTATCTGGGCTCCTTGCTCTTCGGTGAGTCAGCCCTCTGGATCCCTAATAGATATCGCGAGCCCTAATTGACAATTTCCAGGCTATGATACCGGTGTCATGGGCAGTGTTCTCGCCCTCAAGAGCTTCAAACATGACTTTGGTCTCCCTACAGACTCTAGCGGTTTTGCGTCCAGCAAAAACGCCAAAGTCTCTTCTAACGTCGTCTCTCTGTTGACGGCTGGCTGCTTTTTCGGCTCTATCTTTGCGGCTTTCCTCAATGAGCGTATCGGCCGACGATACGGACTGATGGTGTTTTGTAGCATTTTCATGATTGGCGCTGCTGTGCAAGTCGGTGCTCATCACAATATTGGCCAGATTTATGGTGGTCGTGTCATCGCTGGTTTCGGTATCGGCGGTATGTCCGCCATCACACCCGTCTTCGTCAGCGAGAACTGCCCTCCGCGCATTCGAGGTAGAGTAGCAGGCCTTTTTCAAGAATTCTTGGTGATAGGTTCGACGTTTGCTTACTGGCTCGATTACGGCGTGAGCTTGCGTATTGCTCAAAGCACGAAACAGTGGCGTGTCCCTGTGGCCATCCAACTCATCCCCGGAGGTCTAATGTTCGTCGGACTTTTCTTCCTCAAGGAGTCCCCCCGTTGGCTCATGCGACAAGGCCGTCATGAAGAAGCTCATGCATCACTGGCCTACATTCGCAACGAGTCTCCAGACAGTGAGGAAGTCTTAAAAGAGTTCTCCGAGATTCGTGCTTCGCTCGAAGAAGAGTTGGCTGCCACCGAGGGCGTGACATGGAAAGAAGCCATCAGCAAGAGCAACAGATACCGCTTCTTTCTTGCCTTTTGTCTCATGTTCTGGCAGCAATTCTCCGGTACCAACAGTATCGGATACTATGCGCCTGAAATCTTCCAGACTGTCGGTGTTAGTTCGACCAACACGTCGTTGTTTGCTACCGGCGTCTACGGTTCCGTCAAGGTTGTCATGACTCTGATCTTCTTGTTGGTTGGTATTGATTTCATCGGACGAAAGAAGGCACTCATTGGTGGTGGTATCTGGATGTCTGCTATGATGATCATCATTGGTGCTGTGCTGGCTACCAATCCGCCAAACACCAAGTCGGACGTGGTCTCGCCCGCATCGATTGCGATGATTGTTCTGATTTATCTTTATGTTATTGGATATTCTGCCTCTTGGGGTCCTACTCCATGGGTCTATGTCAGCGAGGTATGCCTCCTAGTACCCCCTTCGCACTCTTCCATCTTGCCCTGAAGATATCGACTAACAGACGAACTACAGATCTTCCCAACCCGTCTCCGCGCATACGGCGTCGGACTCGCCGCCGCAACGCAGTGGCTTTTCAACTTCGTCATCACCGAAATCACCCCCAACGCCGTCAATCACATCGGTTGGCGCACATTCCTCATGTTCGGAATCTTCTGCGGCGCCATGAGCATCTTCGTGACTTTTTTCGTCAAGGAAACAAAGGGACGAAGTTTGGAGGATATGGATATCTTGTTCGGAAGTGTGGATGAGGCGCAGAGAGCGGCGGATGTGGAACAGGTGCTGAACAAGGCGCATATCGCGCGGGCGGAGCATAGTGAGCATGTGGAGATGACGAAGAGGGATCAAGAGGAGAGTGAGAATAAGGAGGCTGCTGCTCATTAGCCTTCTCTCTTGAGAGGTAATGGATGCGCGTGGTGTTTGATATCCGAATTGGATGTGACTTTTTAATGATCTACGTGCTACATAGTTATGATTGACTTGACTATTGAGATGAAACGATGGGATTCTTAATGACATTTATTAAATCGACGCCTGACATGATAATTCTTTTGATTTCCCAAAAAACGAACAAACAAGATGGCCAACCCGGGTATCAACTACGTACTCATTCAAATGCAATAGACAAACCAAATAAAGTGTACTTATACATTTCTTCTAGAGAAAGTCGCAACATTGATGTGAGATTATCACTTGGACACACCAAGCAATTGGTCCAGTTCATCGTTTGTCAACGTGCTCCGTCGACGATTTTTGGTCTTTTTCGGGACAGGGTCACGTTTGTTTCGACTTCTCTTCTTAGAGTCTTGCCCAGTGGCATCCTCCGCTGCTTCTTTGGCTTCGGCTTCGACAGCAGCCAGCTTTTCTTGGATTGATAGTTTTGGTTTGTGATTTGTCTGGTTCATGTTGTGAGTTGATGTCAATTGGCAGAAAATGGGGTGGCTGCTTACCTGCGGAATTTGAGAAGAGTGTCTGCGTGACGAACGCTGAGTGACTGCTACAGATGTGTGTGCCTTGACCTGAAGGGTTTCGTCTTTATCGCTCGGTTGATCGGGCTCTGCATCCATCGTTCCCTCGTAAAATGACACTTTGCGGTTTGATGCTCTTGATTTCACGTTTTTGTTCCGCTCACCCAGTGCACGAATTGGGGGCTTGGCCAGCGTGGATTTCAGAATTTTCGCCTGAGGTTCGGCAGTCTCTTCTTCTTCCTCTGCTTCTTGGCCGTCCTGCTCCTCGTCTTCCGATATATCGTCATCGTCATAAAGAGGCGTCGGATCATCTGCTATCGATCGGCCTAATCCCGAGTCTAGACTCATACCCTTTCGAAGCTCATCAAGATCTATCGAGTCGCCTCCATCTAATATACGTTTGTGCCAACCGTCCATCATAGTGACCGCTTGCCTCCAACGCACTTCCATTTTCTCCCATCCTTCGCGAAGTCGAAGGATCTCTTCATCGCGGAGCTCGACCTCCTCGAGAGGAACGAAGGATGGATTTGTCAGTAGCGTCCGCAGGTGATCAAGGACAGTGTCCATTTCTGCGGACAAGTCCATGACATTCGTGGGAATGGTACTAACGGCGCCTCCTTGACTGAACGGCTGCGATGCATCGCCATTCGGTGCGTCTGAAAGTCCTTGCAGCTCTCTAAGGGTCTGTATGGTCGTTCGCGATAAGTTGATCAACGTATCGTTTTCGTCGCTTAGATTCTGGCAGAGCTGGGTCAAAAATTCGGTCGTCTCCTGTTTCAAGCTGTAGCCTGGATTGCTGATATCTGGTTCGGGTTTGTGCATGTTGTCCGCGGTGCGGTTAATATTGATCGTAGTTACTCCTAATCCTTCCCGTTTTCCTCGTTGTCGCTCACTGAGATGCGTTTTTAATTTCTGTAATTCCATGTCTCGTTTTCGGACATCGTTTGCGCATTGCGCTCGAACTTGTTGAACGGTCGTTTTATGCTTTTGCACTTGTTCTTTCAGCTGTCGCACTGTTGTCTCTGCGCTCGATAAATTCTGCTTCATGACTCGCTGTTGTCCTTCGGCAAGCGCGACTGATCGCTTCAATTCGGCGTTCTTAGTTTTCAATTTTTCCTAACAAATGTCAGCGCAATCAAAGCAGACTATCGTAGAGACTAGTACAATGTCATCCACTTGCTGCGATTCTGCAGCTCGCAAATTCCTTATAGTGCTAGCCAGGTTTTCGCGATGTTCGGCCTCGCGCTATCTTTTGTCAACATACTTTCGTACCGATTTGCTGTCAAACTCACGTCTCTTCGCACGACAAGGTCATTGACCAGGTTGATTATTCGGGCCATAGTTGCATCGGAACCCTCGTCGCTGTTGTCAGGTTGCGCAAAATCGATGGGTTGGCCATTTTTCAACAGTCCGCGGGCTAGCAACAAATTATTGATATAAGTCGAAGCTGCCTCTAGGTTTTGGGTCTCCATGTTGGAGGGAGTCGACTGCTCTGTGCGCTATTTTTGCTGATGTCCTCCTTTGTTGAGTTCTTATCATCTCCAAACAGACTGAACAGTTGTGAATGATCGCATCCCAAAACAGTGAAAAGTAAACAATTGGACGGCAACTAGCAGAATGATCAGTTTGGAGGTATAATTGTTGGCGGATTCACTCACCGCCCACGTGACTACGTGAGGCTTCTAACGCGTGTCTACGCGATCCACAAGCTTAATCTACTCTCAACTTCATGCTCATCAGATATGGAATATAGACCTTTAATTCAACATTCTCATTCACCTATCCATTGATTTGGCCATGTGGCTTGGCAATGACAGTCAAGAGAAAAAGGACCTCGGATGTCATCCCTGGTCAGGGCGTCAGCACCAATACCAGTATCAGAAGGCCCAGCTTGGGTTGGGGAGCTTGGGAGAAATACCATCAACATGGCCAGGATTTGGCTCGAAAGGGCAAATATGAAGAATCCATTCAAGTCTTGAGCGAGGTAGGTTGCTTTCTTGATGAGAGTGAAAAAAGAACATATCATTAACTAGTTATAGGCACTCCTGCCAAAGAATGCAGATACAGTGCAGATTATGGACAGCCGGTCTGCTGTCTATTGCAAGATGGGCCTGTATGATAAAGCCCTTAGTGATGCAAAGCACATGATCAGAGCTGCTGCTAAGGATGAGCGGGTTAGTCTTTTTCCATTTGTGTGAATGATGAGTGTGCCTGCTACTATTGCTTTTACTCCTCCTGAAGGGCCTTTCTTGAACTTGTGCTGAATCTTCCTATTTGCAGGGATATCTTCGTGCCGGAAAGGCTCTTCTTTTGGCTGAAAAACCAGAAAAGGCCCTCGATGTGTATGCGTATGGTTTGAAGACTCTTGGAGAACAACATTCTCAAAAGAAGGTGAGTGCTTGTGTTTTTGCTTTTTCTCTGTCTGCATCCTGCTGCTGTCTTGAAAGAGATTGGTTTCCTTCATCTAGCAGTCGAGTGCTTTATCTGGACTCCCCTCAGTGATTTTCGTCGTGGAGTTTTTCTCACTCAGTCATAGGCAATAGCGATGGTGCACGCCAAACTTGCGGCCAAATTGTCATCCCGACATCGAGATCCCATATCATCTCTCAACCATGACTGCTTGTTGCAGATATTTCAGTATTTACCATTTCGACAGATAGTGTAAGTTACATGCTTGCATCGACAGTCAGACACTAATAGTCATTGTCAGCTCCCTGACACGCGTCTCCAAGACCTGGCGTGTCTATATCAAGGATCAGCAAGTTCTGTGGAGCGACATCTCTTTTAAAGGCCCTAAATCTGCAACTCCTGATGCCATAAAAGTCTGCATTCGCAACTCTCAGAATCGAGTCAAAAGATTGCAGCTGCATAATGTGAGAGACCCTTTGAATGCTGCGCAGCAGGCCTCGCGATGCCCACGGCTTGAACATATCGACATTGACGGAGTCTTGGCGGAGCATCACATCTTCAACCTCTTTCACATGAAACAGACTCTGAAGACAATGATCTTGTCGGAAAAGATACCTCTCTGTGACCACATGCTCCGGACCATGCTTGGACTACCGAATCTTGAACGCGTAGAGGTTCGTCGACTTCAGATCGAACCGAGCAGTCCGAAACCAGAGGTGGGGGTCCTCCCTAATCTTAAAGCTTTGGCATTTGACATGAGGCCCAAGCATCTTTCTAGTCGACCTCTTTTTTTTAAGCCTTTTTGGGTCCCAGAAGACATACCAGATGTAGCTGCCATGGCTGATCTCAAATCACGAAGCACGTTTTTTGACCAGGTTCCAAATCTCCAAGAACTCCGTCTGGTTGCAAGTGACACCCACCTAAGCGTTTTCCTTGATGAGATGTGCCACCCCAATTTGCGTATCCTTGCCCTTTCAAACCTTGCATTGCACGGTGTATGGAACTGTCCAGAGACCGTGGAGCATTTGCACCTTACTGAGTGCGATATAATACTGAACTCCGAGATACCCGCTGCACCCCTGAAGCTACCGCATCTCAAGTCCCTTGTTTTACGAGGAATTAACTGCTTCCACTTTCGTCTTTCAGAGATCCTCCAGAACACCACCGGGTCATTGGAGATCCTCGAACTCGTGGATTGCCACAAGGCTTCGCTGATGGACATCGTACAAACAAACAAGGATAAATTCAAGAACCTGAAAAAGCTTCACCTCACTGGAGTGGATTTTTATAGCCTTGAAAATTCAGCGATGCTCACTATACTTGAGACGATGCCACAGCTGAAAGAGCTCCATATTCCGCATCTGACGAGAGTTACGGGATTGTTGATAAGGAAGATTGTGGAGGGKGTGGTTGTTCCTCGTGTCGAATTACTCAATTTGAAAGGGTGTCATGATGTCTCGGTTGAAGCAGTTGAGTATGGGCGAGCGAAAGGGCTCAAGATTATAAGATGCTGAGGCGGGCATTTGAATATTGAATAACTATTTCTATACTTTTATGACTAAATGGTTCAAGTCTTGGTATGGATGAAATATTTTTAATAACTACCCAATCCAGTATCTTCGTGAATAGGCTCTAATATAGGTATCAAACACCCCTTTCCTTGCACCACCTTTCCACCTCCCGCGCCAACTTCTCCCTCTGCTCATGCACCTGCTCCATCATAGGCACAATCTGTTTCTTGTATAACGCAATCAAATCCGGCTCCGAGTTCGTGCGTGCAGGACCATCGATGGTCGCCGCAGTGGCTTTGTCCTTGATATATGTATCGTAAATCTCAACCATGAGATCCATGACTGCCGACAGTTGATTGGGTAGCCACTATCACATCATCAGTCATTGCATACTTTTCAAGTCAAAGTGATATGGCCAGAATGGGGATGTATGGGGTGATACGTACAGTAACAATTGGACTGCCACCCGTCGCCGTCGGATGCGCCGTTCGCTTGATGATATACTCCCTCGCAAAGAGCCAATGTCTCCACCGGAAACTACGTACATGATCCAACGTCTTCAGGTACAGTATTGCAGTCTCATCGTCCTGAACCGCAAAATCGCGAATGTTCAATTTTTCGGCTGTGCTGGCTACATACGATAGGAATTCGCGGTGAGGGCGGGGGCGGTAGGCGCGGAATTCATGCAGAATTTTGGTGAGCGGTGTGTCTGGCATGGGGATTTGGAGGAGGTGGTCTAGAAGGGGGATCTAGGAGTAATAATAAGTATGGTGAGTCTTGACTCTCAATGGAGGGGAGCTTACGATGGCGTCGTTGGCACCGCTTTCGCCGCGAAAGTACATGGGGTAATTATCGTTGATGCCTTCGTAGATGACTCCATTGGGGAACATGGACTGTGACGTGATGCCGAATATGAATACGCGGAAGGTCAGATAGTCTGCTGGTTTGGAGTTCTTCCACATATCTATCATACACAGTCAGTGTCCGTTGCTCATTCAGGAGAAGGGTAACAAGAGAGGGAGGGAAATGTTTACCCTCCATAGAAGCTTCGATGACCTCCATGGCCTTGAGAACTTCTCTAAATCCCTCATTGACAGCTGCGCGTCGACTGTTATGCTCCACCCCATCAAGGATCTGGACCGCACCATGGATCAGGGGAGCTGTCTCTTTGACCATGTCAACATGCGTGAGGATAAAGCCTGCTTCGGAGCTCTTCGGGTCTAGACCATGCTCAAAACCGCGGATGAGACGCAGATTGTCATACTCGTAACCCCTGGAAGGATTGTCAAGGGTGTAGTTGAATAGAGCGTAAGAGGCGGCATAAGAGAGGAAAGGGGGGAGGTCCAAACTATTGCAACGTCAACATCAACGTAAAATGAACAATGAACGACCACAAGGATAGATGGAAGCTTACATCTCAGCACAACGCCACATAGGCCCAGCAATAGAATGAGGAAGGACCTCCCTACCCAGACCATAACCACTCTCAGGGTCTTTGCACCAATTCTCCCAGCATGGCTCAAGGATATATGCCGACGCAACATAAGAATAATCACGGAAGATAGCTGTGAGCATGAACAAATCTCTCTTTCCATCCTTGGTCAGCACCTTATCAATCTCATCAGTGAGGTCGGGGAAGTCTTCGACGGCTTTTCCGAGTTGATAAGTGGCGAGGAGACCTGGTTTGCCGTTCAGGGTGAGGACGGGCATGCGTTCCAGAAGGTCGGTGAGGGGTTTGAAGATGGAAGGTAGTTGTGTGGGAGCGATCTGGTAGGGCATGAAGCCCGAGGCGGTGGTGATGGTGAAGGGGTCTATGGAGTGTGGGAGGGTAGATGGATCATGGTTGATGTATGGGAATACTGCCTCGGTGGAGGAGGGGACAGACTTGGGGATGGTCATGATGTATGGACACGGGAGGGGAGTCTACAGACAAGGTCGACACCTAGGTATGATGGAAGTAGAGAAGTCTAAGGCAGGCCAAGTACTAAAAGACCAAGGTAAGGAGAGGCAAACACTACCAAGGTAACAAAGCACTTGAAAAAGTCCCGGAAAAAAAGCAGGAAAAAATGACAAGCCAAAGTCAGGCACACTTCTCAGTGATGAGCAACAAAGAAGAAACTCGATTTTCAGGCGGGACGTTATCGATCCTTATATATTCAACGAGGCCGGTTCTAATTCCGGCCTCATATATTACTATTACGAAAGTGGTGATAAGACTGGTGGGACCGGATGTAGCTTTGTTCCACGAGGTATGACGGGTGCTTACAAGGTGATATGTCATTGCAAGGGGTTTTTAGGGCTTTTCATGTGTTGGAATGATGAATAAGAAGTCTATAGCGAAGTTGATGGTCGACGAGAATTATATACAATGTATCGGCGCTAGTCCGTTTCTGGGTTTCTGGTAGATCACCACTCAGAGCGCCTTTACACGGCAAAATGGCTGTCATCGTCAGTGTCCAGGTAGAGATACATATATGCAGCTAGTGTACCATTCTCAGCCCTTGATTGACCCATACGACATACTTTTTGGAGGAGTAGCATTTGATATTTACCGTGATATACATCAACGCACCGAATAAGCAGGATCAGAAAGCAGCGTGATTGGCTCAGGCGGCAAACCTTAGGGTTTGTTAGCGTCCCCAAAATGCCAAGAGGCCGGAATACATCCGGCCTCCGATATAGGCTCTCTCCGCCGATGTTGCATTAATGCTGAATTGCCTGTTCAGGTAAGGTGTCTAGGGCAGAGGGCTAGGGCTCATTGGTCACGCTCTTTCCTACATGTATGACCTTTACTAGATGTTGTTCTGAGCTTCAGAGGCAGTCCAGCCTAAAGACGATCTGCGTTACTGAGTCCTCAATTCTAAGTTTTTATAGATTACCAAAGGTGTGCTATGCCCTTTATAATCAGACCACAGGCCAGGCTAATGCCAATATTGATCAAAAGAGAGAAGAGATTTCATGGCCTTCTATCGATCCACCGTATCGGGATGGAAATGCAACCAATTTGCTGAATGATGATATATAGTACAGTGTCCAGGATAATGTACATGGTGATATAAATAAAACTATATCACAACATTAGCAAGCAGTATCCCAGGTTCAGCGAGTAACCTCATACCTTAAAATGCATCCGACAATGTCCGCTCATACGAATCAAGTATAATACAACAGTCATCAATCGCCGCAAGCCCATCAACTCTTCTGCCCCAGTCCCGGATCGTTCTGTCCCTCTGGAACATTCTGAATCTTGCGATATTCTTCCTCGAGTCGACGCTGCATTTCAAAGTCGGCTTGTCGTTCGCGTTTGATGCGTTGTCGTTCCTCGTCTCGTTCGACGCCGGCATGCATTGCCTACATACACCAAGACTTTATTAGTTTTGAGTCTGATTGTTGGGGTAAAGGGGATGCAAACCGCTCTGTCTGCTTCCTGTGACCAGTGGACAAAGTAGATCATGCCTGCTGTTGCGAGCGACGTCGCAGCCAGCGTGACTTTGGAGGCGCGCGACATTCTGAACTCCTTAAGTCGGATCGCTTATCGGAGCTTTTCTTTGTGTAATGAATCAGCAATTGATCGATAACACTTAGAAAACAACATCCGATGCAATCGCTCTTATCAAAGGCGCAAATATATAATACAGGCGGTCAAGAGCGGCAGAACAGGGCAGGGACCCACTTGATAGGTAGCTGCGCATCACGAGCCGCTGCTGCTTGGAAGCTCCAGACGTCGTCACAGCCCCTCAACGTTGATTTTACAGCAAAAGGTCTAACGGTCATAATCAACATGGTATGTTAATATGAGATTTTTCTGAGCTGTTCATTGCATGGTCTTGAGATTCCGGCTAATCGCAGATGTATACAGTCAGCTCAAAACTCCGCGGGAATCCAGACCCTTCTGGATGTAAGTGACACTCAACTGGAAACAACCGTACGGATTTGCTGATGGGGACAACAGGCTGAGCGCGAAGCTCAGAAGATTGTTCAGCAAGGTTAGTTCCATCATATCCTCCTGTACAAGCATCACACTGACTGAATGGATTATAGCTAGAGAATGTACGCCTCCGTCATCGATCCATATTCACACCATACCAAACTCATAGAGCTGACAAAATCCAGACCGCACAAAGCGCGTAAAAGAAGCCCGAACAGAAGCCCAGCGCGAAATCGACGAATACAGGAAACAAAAGGAKGAAGAATTTAAGAAGTTTGAAGCCGAGGTATGCCCCCCTGTCCCACCGCCCTTTATAAATGCAGCTGACACCCCGTAGCACTCAAGCGGAAACAAAAAAGCCGAAGAAGAAGCCAATAAAGAAGCCGAGACGCAGCTCGAAGAGATCAAAGTCGCGGGCAAAAAGTCTGGCGATAAGGTTATCAAGGATTTGATTCATGCTGTTGTTGAGGTTAAGCCTGAAGTGCCGGAGCAGATTGCTGCTTGATTTCTTTCACTTGTACTGTGGTGTACATATTTTATGATTGCTCGTTTCGGATTTTTGTTGCGTTAGATATGCCCCCTTGTGATAGGGAATAGGTGGAGTTCTTCTTCTCTTTGTGTCTATTTGAAGCAATCCTGGAATTTTGAGTACAGGTACATAGGTACGAGACGAGTTCGTATGTATTAGAAGCATATATACAACGAGGCAACATGACGTTGGCCAATTTGATGTCATGAGTATGTACGAGCTATGCATAGAACGCTTGTTTCAAAACGAAAAATAAACACACACATCTCACCAAACTCAACAATAACAAAACATAAAATCAATGGTATATAATCACAAGTAGCATCCAAATGACAACTCAGTATTGAGACTGAACCAGTCTCCCGCCCCTCCTCCGCGCCGGCTGCGGACTCACACTCGAACTCAACATAATTGCTCCACCCGCCGACGACCTCGTCTGCCTTCTAGTCTCAGGCACATTCTTCTTCACCCACCCCGGCCCCTTGGGAAGACGCTTTGATCTCGCGAAATCTTCGTCGTCGCTGTCGTCTGGTGAGACTAAGGGGCTGGAGACGGTCAGATCGACCATGGGGATGGAGTGGTCTTGGGACTCTTCTTGTTGGTCTTGTGGCTGGAACTCTGGGTGACTGTTGTTGTCGGCGGAGKGTTGGTATTGATCGTCGGAGTCGTTGTTGTCGAGATTTATGTCGGCGTTGTCGTTGTCGTTTGTGTCGTGTTGGGAGCCGTCAAAGTCGAGGTCGGGATCGAAGGGGGAGGGAGATTGTGTTTCGTTATCGGCGTTATTTTTGTTATCGTCATTGGCGGGKTCTTCAATATCTCTTCTTGAATTCGATTCACCAACAGCCTGCTGTTGGCTCGGCTCCGGCTGCTTCTGTTGTGCGGCGGGGGKATCCTTCGCAGCACTATCAATCGGCCCATTGAGAGACGATTCATTATCACTCGACTGACGAGCCGACGACTTTGGCAAATGACTCGCCGTCTCCGACTCCATTTTAATCGGCGAGAACTCCCTTTGCGTCGGCGCCGTAGAAGCCCACAACACCTCGATATCCGGAAAATCAACATCCGAGTCCTCACTTTCTTCTCTATTGTCGTCAAGAAAACCTAGATCGAAATCGATATTGTTATTGGTATTCTTCTTTTCGACCGATCCCGGAGTGTAATCAGTGACGTTGTTGGCTTCTTGATTGCTTTTGGGCATGTTAAAAGACGGCGTCTCAACAAGACGGTCCTCCTCTTCGTAAGTGGCTTTGGCTTTGGCTTTCTCCCTTTTCATGGCAGCCATGTCCCGCTTGTAGAATGTATCAGAGACAGTGGAATATGCATCGACATATTCAGACGCGTCGTCATCTTCGTCACCATAAGCCCCGTCATCGAGGATAGCCGGTTCGGTGAATGATCGAGTGTTGCCTCGGACTGTAGTATTCTGAAACGACCTCTCTGCTTCTCTTTCAGCTGCTCTTTGCTGACCTAATTCCTGCTTCACTATTCGCAACGCATTTTGTTGGGAGGGCTGCGAATCTGGGGTTTCCCCCGCCTTCGAACCAGCTGTCTCGTCCGCAGGTAACTTATTGTCATGCCTCTTTTCAGTATCATTTCGAGGCAAGGATACATCGTCATCCGAGTAGTCACCAGCTTGACTATTTTGATCATCCATGACAAAATCATCGTCGGCATCCATCTGAAATCCAGCATCATCCACATCATCCATCGCCGTATCATCCCCTTGATCCACCACCTGGCTTTCTTCTACCTCGTCATGCTGGTCTTCAACATTAGGCGGACTCGACCCAAATTCTTCATTATTCGAATCTGCACCCTTATCATCAGCTGCAGCTTTACTCTGCATCTCAATTGCAGAGTCTTCTCTCGACTTATCGTCGAATGTTTCTAGCACGACCGGCTCTTTTTCCAGCTCAGAGTCGATTGTGGATCGAAAGCCCGCGTCGTGGATCATGTGTGACATTTTGAGTCGGGTTTGTGATGATGGTGCTGCGAGGGGAGGCGGTAGATCGGGTTCGTCCTTGTCTTGAACTTCGACTTCGTCTACGGATGCTGCGTTGCTACCAGCAGATACGACAGGAGCGGATGGAGTAGGAGGATGGTTTAATCTATTAGGATAGTAATACAATTGTGAGCTTAGGTAATGCAGTTATACAATCGGTGAATAAGATCTGTAATGTTAGGCAGTAGCGCCATGATCGGAGAAAATGGTAGTAGGAGAAAGAAAATTCAATCAACTAACAGGCTTGTTTCATCCTTTCCATTCGTCAACCCCTCTTCCTGTTGACTCTGGTCGGATTCCTTCACAACAGCCGCCTTGATCATCTTTGGTTCTAATAGATCTGCAAACGTTACGCTTCGAAGACCGTCATCCTCGACATCATGCTCGTCGTCTGGCATCTCGAAGCCAGAATATTCGCGCACGCCGTCTTCGTCCACCTCAGTTTGCTCATAAACTTCACGATCACGTTTTGCAAGGATCATGTCAAAAGTACCATTGTCATAAATCTTATCAATCCGGGCAACCTTGTAATCGGAGATCTGCGGCTGCCAATTCGTCGCCTTGGACATGAGTAAATGTTTAAAGGCGATGATGGAGCCAACTTTGACTTCATTGTCGGTCATGACAGGCAACGCAGTGACATCGCTTGGCAGTTCGGGCAAGTCGTCCGCATCGCCATTCACATTGACCTCCTGATTTTCTTTTTGTATAATCTTCTCCTCTTGAGCTGATACAGGTGGATCGTCGTAATTCAACGTAGTGCCTCCATCCGCTTCGTTTTCGTTTAGTGTAGTGTCTTGGTAGCTCTCGTACGCTTCATCTTGCTGCCAGTCACGTTGTTTGCGCTTCTTGTTCTTTTTGTTGTTGTTATTCTTGCGCTGCCGAATAGCATAGTTTGCATCGGCATCCCATCGCTGTTCGAAAGGAAATGGAGGAGCTGTGAGTTCGATATCATCGTAAAAACATTCCGTTGCACTAAGAACGATCTTCTCTTGCCAATTCTCGTCAACCTCTTTCTCAGTCTCAGCCTGGGTAAGTTCTGTGGTTTTCTCCGGCGCAACAGGCTTAGTGCGTGAGACATCCAGCTTTTTACGCAGCGCCTCTTCATCCTCTTTGGTTTTAGGAGTTCGAACACCTAGGGATCCGAAAAGAAGGCGTTTGGTGCTCGAAAGGTCAAGCTTCCGTCTCTTGAGGTCAGTCGGACTCGTTTTCTCTAGCTCGTCAGTGGTCTCGGCCACTGCCTCCAATGTGACAGTAGTAGCCGGACTACCATTGATCTTTTCTGGCGATTCCTGTATATCCTTCTGCTTCCCATTTCTGTAACGTGGCGGAATGTTTTCTTTCTCAGAATGGCCGTCAACGTCGACTCCACCAGACGCCAAATCTCGGAGCAACTGCTGTCTCCTGATCTCGATTTCTGACTGCTCTTTCGTTCTAGCCTCACGCTTTCCTCCAAGATCTATGACCTCCGTCAGAGGCGCTTTGCCATTCYCCGCCTGCCATTTTTTCAGATCGTCAAAATTGGCTTCTGGGGGGAGTTCCCCTAGGCTTTTCAATTTAGCTAGTCGAGATCGAAGCTTCTTGCGCCGGTTGCTATTTCTGGTTTTTCTGTTGCCTTCGCCTGGAGGAGTGAACACGTCAATGGCTTTGGACATTTTCTTTCGTGGAAGATCTTCTTCTTCCGACTCAGAGTCGGACTCCAGATCCGAATCCTCGGACGCCGAGGAGTCGTCGAGATCAGATTCCTCAGCTGAAAAGTCCTCGTCGCTTGACTCTGCGCTGCTGTCATCGGTGTCACTGGAGGCTTCTAACTCCACATCCTCGTCTGTATCAGACACGCTGTCGGACAACTGACTCTCGAAATTCGAAATGTCGGCCTCGAAATGAACACTCTTGGTCGACTTGACCGAAGCTTCTCCATCGACACCTTTGGTAAGATTCGTACGTGGTGTTGATACAACTGATGGGCGAGCTGGGCTGCTGCTTGGCAAAGGACCCCGATGCGCCATTCGCGACAGGCGCCCTGCACGGAAACGCTTGAAATCGGGAGTATCGAAGAATGGAACGTCGGTATGTGCTTCGTCTCTCAACGACTTGAGCTCTTCCGCCAGCTCCTCGGGGTCTTCCTCATAATCCATGTCGCTTTCGTCTTCGTCATGGTCTCCATCGCCATCATTTTCAAAAAGTGTTCGCGGGTGTCTGATAACAGTGCCGGACTCGGAGACCATTACTGAGGCATCGTCATATAGCGCCAGTTGGGTATCTGTCTGCTCGTCCTCGAGGTTTCCGGTCCATCCTAGTGTCGTACGACGTCTCTTTCGTGGCGGAATTCGAATCGGCGGTCTGGACGAAAACGATCTTTGAAGATAAGGTCTACCAAATGAAACGCCATCGATCAATCGTCTCCCATCTGTCGAAACTTGCAGACGGCCGGAGAGTCTTCTTGCGCGTATGTCTCCAACACCAAGTGCGCGAATCCTGAAAAGTATAACGAGTCAGTAAAACTTCCAAAAGTGGCAGAATATTCTGAGAGAATAAAGAATGACGTACACAACCTCATCGCCCTCCCTCAACAACGCATCCACAGACAGAAAATGCAAGCACTCGAATCCATTAACCTCGACAACATAATCCTCTAATCCCCACTGACCGCCTGTGTCTTCATTCTCGCCAACTGCGTCGACGGAAGTCTCCAATGGCACGACCTCGTTGACTTCTTCTAGCAACTGAGCAATCGTACATCCTTCGTTGCCGTATGTCGCGTTGAGAGGACGGTCAGAGCCAACGGTCCAGAGAATTCGGGTCGCTGGAAGACCATGGCGGAGGATCGTGAGTTGGAGACGCATCGTGAACTCAACAAGAACTTGACTAGACGCCTTATATGCACCTTCTCACAGAGGCCACACAGATTGCCACGACATTTTTCTCGCTGTCGACGTTGAGGTGTAGATTAAATTGTCAATCATGTTGGCGCTTAGTCTCGCGGAAGGAAGTGGGGGAAAGCGCCAACTGAGAGCTTGGTGATTGGCTGGTAGTGATAGGAAGGACCTCCTTATGGACTGACTGCCCTTTTTTTGCGTTCTTTATATTCAATGTTTGATTTTTGTTTGATCCCAGCTCATGTACGCATGGTTGTAAATCAGTTCGAGCCCCTCGCCCTCTAAGCATCCCTAGGCCTTCCTGGAAGTATGCCACTTCCGGGTAAGCTTTCCCCCCAAAAATCACCTCTCACCTATAGGGGGTTGTAGAGGCCTCTATACAGTTACATATATGTCAACTGGTCTAGGGGACGTCAACTCATACATGTAACTCTAGGTAGGCACTGGTTCCTACGTCGTACGTGGACTCTCCACGAAAGGGCTTGTACCTACGGAGTCTCCCGCCAATTGATATTGGAGATGTATGATTATGATAATATAAATATAAATATTTTGACCATGCATCGAAAAAAAAACTCCATAAAATGCTTTTGTATCACTAGTCCAAACACCAAGAAGAATTGAGGGTATAATAAAAGCGGAGACTTTTTCTATAAGGGAGAGCAGACATCAGTTGGAAGGGTTCCCTTGTTGTTGGCTTGAGTTCGGCACTGGTCGGCGATTGGGCACGCCGGTACTTATTGTTCGACGAGCCTGGGGTGTTTGCGAGGGCGTGAATGCTGGAGGTGGTTGCTGCTGTGTTTCATGCGCCGAACTATCATTATAATTGCTCGTATGCCCCTGTGTTTGACCAGACTTTCTATCTTCAAAAACGCTATCTGCGTATGATATTGGCCGTAATCGCGGTGACTGGGGCAGCATGTCGACTGATTCTGATGAATCACGAGAAAATGAGCGCGTAAACTCTTCTCCGTCTTCGTCTCCTTCGTGATGGAAGGAGTGATCATCTTCAATGTGACTGGTCTGCGGATCTGGGAATGGCTGTTTTGTATCACCTACCCCCGAAAGATTCCGACTCCCCTGGAAAGCCGGTGCAGGCGTTTGATGGTATTCTCCGCGTGGGCCATCTATAGGACTAATCATATCGGCCATTGCGTCCTCGTAACTTGGTGGTGCGTCGTCGCCTTCGAGGATGTTGTGAGAGGCTARTTCAGCTGCTTGATTAACGGGTCGTGGTGGTTGTGGTGGAGGGTTATTGTCGTCGTATATAGATGGTTTCTGTCCTACTGGAGCGTTTTGTAATTTTCTGTTGGCAGACATTGCTTCTAAGAGAGCTGGTGGTGGGCGGATGCCGGAGTATACTCTTACGGCCAGCCGTAGAGGTACGACAATGACTTGGGGCTAATTCTCATGGTCAGCTCGATCTTTCACGTCTGTTTCAGGAGGCAACCTACCATCGATCGTCCTGCAGGTCCATGCGACAAACCAACTCGCACTTCAAGCTCATAATACCGAGAAATATTACACGTCTCAAATGAAGGCGCAACATTCGGTGGCAGTGGGAGTTTATTCCATAGACTTGCATCAATCTTCCATTCCTGCCCCATGGGATCCGATGCTTGACCAATAAGGACATTCATGTTGCTGCGACTCAGTATCAATGTACTCAGCGGCTCCGTGCGCACTAGTTCATGTGCTCTGATATTGGTATAACTAATCAACTCGATCTGAAGCAGTTGTAAGAACATCGGCTCGGGGGKGTGCGATTTCTTAGTGACGATGAGGCGTAGCGGTATGGGTTCGTTGCAAGTCAGAATCGGAGGATTGGGTAACCTTGCATCGACTGACACTCGTACTGGATCTGCGGTCGAAAGGGGCACTAGAGGTGTAGATGACTGCTTGCGAAAGAGTCCGCCTTTTTTCACGGCTGCTGGGGGTTGTTGTCTCATGAATTCGTGTTGACGTCTGGCGTAGGTTTCTTCGTTTGGGTTGCCATTTCGCGGGGGCTCAATGGGGAGGAAGTTGAATCCTGCAATCTGCTATACTTAGCAGCTGACTCTGAACTTTGTGTAGCAAAGGGGACTCACAGATCGAATATTTTCTTTGTAGAATTGAGGCCGAACCACAGTCGTTTTGACGTAGTATTTTATCTCCGCCTCGCCCGGAAAAGTATTCAAGGAAGGTGGTAACGTCTTTTTGACATGCGCATATGTATCTCGTGCCACTTCGACTCGCAGACCGACCATGCTGAGGTTCGTCATCATTGAGTTCTGGTTGCTGCAGGAATTATTGAATGGGAACTGTCTTTATCAGCTAGTGGTCCACCATGTAAAAGTTTTGTAGATGTACCTTGAACTCAAACGGATATTCATAAACACCAGCAGCTAACGTAAACGCTGCATTGGGAGAGCTATGTTGTGCGATATCCGGGCTCGGAAAGACTGCTTGAACCCGATACAATATCTGCACGCAGACCATCAGAACCAAATTCATCTGATTCTCCTAGGTAACCCACTTTATGCACTTCTATCTCCGCCTTCTTCTTATCCCTGTCATTGCGCGGCGTTGAGAGTCGCGTCCGACTCTCACCTTCGAGTTTGACATGGATCGCACTAATAGCGGTATCCGAATGCAGTTGCAGCACCACTCGCCCGGTGATATGGTCCAAGTTCGTAAAATGGCTATGCGGTTTGTCGAGTTTGACGGTTGCTGCCATGTTCAATCAATAGGATGGTGCGGTGAACGGCGAACGGCGGGGGAGKGGAATGAGGAATGAAAGAATGGTTGATTTCACATCTGATAACGACAGAACAAATTAGAATAATTATATACAATTGGGAAAGTGTTGCAGCCTAGTTTTCGACGAGCGCTCATCAGCTCTAGAATATAGGTGCATTGACATTGAGCTTCGCATTGGCAAGGATAGGTAGAATGAATGACGTTTTGTTTTTTTCTTAAGTGGGTTCGCCGCGGGGCCATGCGGAGGTTTGCCGACCCCTAAGAAACAGTCGAAGACAACCACCACCAAGAAACGATTCCTGTCTCCTTATTGTCTGGTTACAATCGGTTTGGGGCTTAGCAAATGCGAGGTGTGCAAGCGAGTACGAGCGGTTCGTCTAGTCAAAGTATTGGATGATGGTTATGTTGTTGCCTTGATGCCTGCAATCTAAGCCACTGTGTCGAAATACCCCTGAATTTGGAGGCTGTACTACGTAGCTGAGGTTATGCATTTTAGTTGTTGTTGAGTTCTTTAATTTTAGACCTGTTGATTGGTCCACATGCAATATATACAGAGGTTGGGTATGTGATAGTATACATGTTGTACAGATTATAGACCTTCCTTTGCCAGCATATCTATCCAGTTAGCTATGACCCACCAGGAATGAGAAGTACTTACCTGCAATATCCAGATAAAAAGCAATGGCATTAAATCTGATACAGTCAGCCGGTTCTAAGCATGAAAAGATAATACTTACTTTCTCTTATTCCCCGTCAACTCGCCAACCATCCACTGAATACGATTGGACCAGTTGATCAAATCCAGATGGCTCACACCGACGAGTGTACCTTTATAGCCAGAGTCGCCGCCCCATTTGCTGCTGGCTACACTGACGAGGCCGTCATTGGGGCCTTCCACTTCTTCCAGGACTCGATGAAAGGGCCGGAAGATGTTGAAGAGGCCGGGTTGAAACATTGCGCCGTAGGAGAAGTACCTACAAGATTAGCTCAGTCAACATGGTAACATGTCTGACGTACCGAACATCCTCAATGTCTGGCACATGGGGATTGAAGTCGTCCTCGAGATATTTCCGTGTCAGTTGGCTGAATGCCTGTGCTTCAGAGGTGATTTTATCAATTGATTTTGACAATTTACGCAGGCGGGTTACTGTTCATCTAAGCGTTAGCCAGGAATGAATAACTTGCGGATCGAAATATACATACCATGGGCGTCAACCCGCTGCATGAAATGGTCGGCAATCACGGAGCCTAATCTGATGAGCACCGTGGACGTAGAAAGCAAGGAGTCTTACCTCGATGAGGAGTCGCAACTGTCGTCAACGACCGGACTTTGAAGTCTGTCGGCCTCAATCTGCTAATCATGTACCGCGAGTCGAGTCCTCTAATCGATTAGCATATGTCGACGCCTCCATCCAAGATGACTCACCCCTGCACACAGTTAACAAATGCTGGCATCAAAAGACGGACCAACTCACCATGCTATGCCTACACGAGCATCCACACTTAGAAAATGAACCATTACATGCATCATCAATAACTTACGCAATGATATTGACATCGCATCCCTTTGCCTCAGCCGCAATATCCTCCACCAAGGCCCTTGCCCGATTCTCAATCGAAGCGTAAGGTGGTACTGTCGTCGTAATCACCTTGATTCCTTTCATAGCCAAGGCATTCTTGATACCGTGCCAATACTCAATGGGCGGGAGGAAGGAGCCAGCCAGTTTGAGTTCGGCGAACCCTAACAAACCATGGGCCAGGACGATGGCATTTTTGGGGCATTCTACCAGGATCAGTTTGGGCTGTTTATAGAAGGGCTGGAGGAGATTACGGTAGTCTTCTTGGATATGGGCGAATTTGTCCTCGATCAATTGTCCCAGGCTGGAGAAGCGCGGGTCGGTCTTGTCACCGTGGACGTGATGGAGAGGACATGATGTAGATAGGGTTCGGACGTGCTTTGGATAAGCGATCAATCGTGCTGAGTTAGAGAAGGTTTCTAGCCTCATAGCAAACGCGGTACAGAAGTTAGACAACTGTGTTCAGGTTGTTTAGATAAGACATGCATCTAATGCTCTGGAAGCAGTCGTTCCGTGAATGTCACTCTTGCTGCCTGGCGAATCAGGTGTCGACATGGAACCTAAACAAGCAAGGCAGCTTAGTAAACGGCGGTCTCCGATTGGCTAAAGCGGGGAGCTCTCTCATTGCGACGTCATTTGCTCTTCCTCCCTTCGATCTGTAGAGCTACACAGGATCATGCAACCATCTTAGCAATGTTGATTGATGTTCGAGACAAAACAAGGCATGGAATAGCTCGTATGATCAATTGACTTATTCCATGGGGCATTACTTCATTCAGTCATCGCAGTTGACTTGACTCCAGTGTTCTTGTAAACACTTCCTACAGATACATCATCAATCATACCTGTACATTCATAGATCAAGCTTCAAGCCTCGATCAATATAATACAGAATACAGCTTTACCCTGATCATAAGTTGCCCGTCAAGAGCGGCCGTCGGACCCCGACCAAGAGAGCATTTGCATATATAGTAGGGTCATGAATCGAGTACCCCGCTTGCGCTCTTCATCTGTGCTGGCTTATACATCGCGACCATATCCCTCGTTGCCCAATCGCTGTGCTCGATATCGTCATCATCCCGCTTCCCCTACCGCCCATCGTCTCTCCCCCATCTCTTCTACTACATCCTTTTCAACACTCACGTCTGCTTCTCCCTCCTGTTGCAAGTGTAGACCACGCTGCTGCCTCTCAGGAACAGGGACGTGTCGCTGTTGTCGTTCATCACATATTCTACCCCGCAATACACGATTTACACGCAACCAATTCTCAACATCGTCATTCACAATGGCCACAGAATACAAACTCAAGGACATCTCGTCCCTACAAGATATCCCTAACTATGAGAAAGTCGAGTCAGAGGTCGAAGGTGTGCCCGATGGAAAGGTGCTGGTTGTTAGATTAGAGGATGATAAGTTTCATGCCATAAGCCCCAAATGCACGCATTACGGCGCCCCGTTGAAATTGGGTGTTGTTGCACCGGATGGGCGTATTACATGCCCATGGCACGGAGGTACTTTTTCCGTCTCTAATCACAAATTGAAGAGCAATACTCATGATTGTTAGCATGTTTTTCCGTCACCACGGGTGAGATTGAAGATGCCCCGGCCCCGAACCGCTTGAATACATTCGAAGTCTACGAAAAACAAGGCGCAGTCTATATCAAAGGCGAAGAAGGCGCCATCAAAGCCGGACAACGAGACCCGAACCTCAAATGCTCGGCCTCAACTGACGAGAAGGTCGTCGTTATCGGAGGGTGAGCTACCCTTCCCTTTGCTCTTCTTGACTTGACCAAAACTAACGACAAACAGAGGAAGCGGTTCCCTCGGCACAGTACAGACCCTGCGCGAACTCAACTTCAAAGGTAGTATCMCCCTGATCACCAAAGAACCCAACCTGCCACTCGACCGCACAAAACTCTCCAAAGCTCTGATCGCAGATGCATCCAAGATTGAGATTCGGCCGGCAGAATGGTACTCCAACGCCGGCATCGACGTAGTTCACGACGAAGTCACAGCCGTCGACTTTGCGAAGAAATCCGTATCAACCCAATCCGACAAATCATTCCCTTACACAAAACTTGTCCTAGCTACAGGCGGCGTCCCCCGCAGCCTCCCGCTCGACGGGTTCAAGGATCTGGGAAATATCTTCCAGCTCCGCTTCGTATCAGACATACAAAACATCCTCGGCGCACTGGGCGAAGAGAAGAAGAAAGTCGTGATCATTGGCAGCTCCTTCATCGGCATGGAAATCGGCAACGCGCTCTCCAAAAACCACGACGTGAGCATCGTGGGCATGGAGAAGGCGCCCCTGGAACGAGTCATGGGTGAGAAAGTCGGCCAGATATTCCAAGGTCTCCTCGAGAAATCCGGCGTAAAGTTTTATCTGAACGCGAGCGTCGACAAGGCCACCCCTTCTGCCTCCAATCCCGGAAAAGTAGGCGCCGTCCACCTTAAGGACGGCACAAGCCTGCCCGCAGACGTCGTCATCTTGGGCATCGGCGTGAAACCCGCTACCGACTTTCTGGCAAACAACTCTGCCATCTCGTTGGAAAAGGACGGCTCAATCCGCACAGACGAGACGTTCGCGATCCCCGCCCTGAATGGCGATGTATACGCCATCGGCGACATAGCGACATACACCTACCACGGACCTGGCTCCGCGCCAGAGACAGGTTCCCCCGTGCGAATCGAGCATTGGAACGTGGCCCAGAACGCGGGTCGAGCCGTCGCCCGCTCGATCGTCAACAAACCCTCCAGCCCACGCAAACAACACAAAGCTTTTATTCCTGTATTCTGGTCCGCACTAGGCCAACAACTCCGCTACTGCGGAAATACAGTGGCCTCCAACGGCTACGACGATTTAATTCTCAAGGGTGAACCGGAGAATGCAAAGTTTGCCGCTTATTATGCTAAGGGGGAGACGATCGTGGCCGTTGCGACGATGGGGATGGATCCGATTATGGTCAAAGCCGCGGAGTTGATGAGGAGGGGGAATATGCCGAAGAAGGCGGAGATTGAGGCTGGGGTGGATTTGTTGAAGGTTGATGTTCCGGGGCGTGTCGTTATTTGATTAACCTACGTAGGTAGGCAGAATGATAAGTAGGATGTAGGTAGGGTTAAATGGTACTAGATTGATTGACTGGTAAATGACATATATACATTTCCACTTCGTGCACTTCGTGGCGACATCACCATATACTGTATAGACCGTAAACACGTCAAAAGAAAAATAAAAGAACGATAGGGGTATCATGAACCGTAAATCAAGAGCTGTAAATTAAGCACATAAAAAAAATCGAAAGACGGTATGTATCGGGCTGATCGTAATGGAAAGATCAACTCCGTAACGTTTCATCCAATAGCTCCCTATCCAAAACATGTGCATGAATGGTAACCTGCTTCGCCGGCAGAGGCGTCGAGGATACAAAGCCTGGTATGGGGCCCTTTTGATTAATTCCGAAGCCGCGTATGATCGGTTTTGGAGCTGTTGTCGTACGTGCCTTGTTTGTGTTTGTTGTTGTCGACGTAGAGGTAGTGGCGTCGGATGAAATGCTCGCTGCATCTGATTGTTGCGCGCGGATGAGGTGTTGGTCTGTTGTCCAGGTTGAAAAGGATGAAGAAGGTGTAGTTACTGATGTCGCGGGGCTGGGCGCAATGCCCCATTTGCCCATGACCCAGCCGCCGACTTTACGGGTTATTGTAGCTGGCTTTTTGCCGTCTTGCAAGGTTGTGACCTGGACTGGATCTGTTGTAGGCGTACTCGAGCCTGTGCTGGCCGCGTCTGAATTTGGTGCTGGGATAGAGCTCTTTGCAGCTACGATGGCAAGTAAGGAATGCGATGATCGCGGTAGACTTCCCACGGTGACAATACTTGCCTTATCAGCAGTAATATTCGTAGTCGAGATCACAGGCGGAGTGGACGATGTCTCTGTCGCGACAGTCACGACGCGCTGCGGTGGGCGCCGAGAGAGGAAATATCTCGATTCGAGTCCCCCGAGTAACTGCGACGGTCGCTCACGAAGGGTATGAATATCCATGCCTGAAACTGAAAGAAGACTTTCGTAAGACGCTGATTTTCGTAAAGTAGGGACGTGCTGCTGCATTGGGTCGAAAGGGGTTTCAAATATATTCTCAATGATAGAAGGACCCGGTGCATCCTCTGCCTGTTCTTCTGCTTGACTATCGTGTTTGTCAATTGTATCCTCCTGCTCCTCGGGTATAGCAGGAGGAAGCCACATCTCATCGCCGTTCTTTGCTGGCTGCTGCTCAAAAACATCATCACTGGTGTCAATGTCATTCTCGCTATCAAAATCCGAAAATGACATTCCAGGCATGGAAAACGAGCGATTCGAAGTATCCGACATACGATGACCCCTCCATATTGGCCGTTTCGGAGATGTCAGCATAGCCGCGGTGCTTTCAGGACTTGAAGGTCGTGACAGCTCGCTCTGATCGACGACATCAAATATTGATGAAGGCTGGTATGCCGAGATAGGAGAACTGGCCAGTGACGAAATTCCAGATGGATGAATAGAGTAGCGCTGTGATGAGGAAGACGGAGGGATCGAGACGGACGTTTGAGACATGATTGTTGATACAGAAGATGACGAGGGATGAGTGTGGTGATATGACGACCTAGGACTATGCACCCCGGATGCCATCAGCGTAGGTCGTCTCTTCTTCTGTCGACGTATAGGCTGCTTCTCTTTCTTGGAAGTAACCGACGACGAAGGCGAATGATAATGATGATGCACATGAAACTCCTGCGACACCGGACGAGGCTCTTTCGCATTGAGTTCCTGGTCTAACCGCGATCCCTGTGGTTGTGGTGGCTGGTCGGCGTCTGCATCAACCGGCTGATGATGCATTATCTGCTCTCGCAGATTCTCAACTTCCTGGTTCGAACTCTCCAGCAACTCGCGCAACTCGACAATACCCATCTGCAGATTTGCATTGTCCTGCAAAATATCGCGCACGAATTTCGACACAACCGGCGTCGTCGCATTGCGGTTTCGATCCATAACTGCCGACGCAGCAGCAGCACCCTTGAGTCGACCGGCAGCACCATCCAACTCCCTCTCCACGGCGCGTCTCCGTTCCATGCGCTCAATGATCTGAGTATGCTCTTCCCTTTCCAGCCTGGCCTCGTACTCCAACCGATCCAACTGATCTTGCAAATCGCGCAACGTCGTCTCCGCCTTTTTCCACCTCTGCACCGCCGACTTCTCGTCTTCCTGCGTCAGGATGAGCTGCTGCTGCAACTCCATCTGCTCCGCCTCCATCGCATTCAGCTGCATTTCAAGGTCTGCCGCCCGCGCCGCTGAAGCAGCCAACGCCCTCATCTCAAGCTGCGTCTGCTGCAGCCTCTCAGCGAGCGCTTTGATTTCATTATCCGACGTCGCGACGGCATTGTTGAGGCCTTCTAATTGCTCGAGTAGATGGCGATTTTCTTCGACTATGCGCGCGTTCGCGGACTGGATTTCTTGTTTGTCGCGTTCCAGGCGCTCCATTTCGAGGAGCAGGTGGCTTCGATCTGCCTCGGCGTCGGAGACGTACGTCTCGTGCCGTTGCAGCAGGGCCTGGAGGGAGAAGGTTAGCGACATCTCGCCCGATCATCTACGACACGACAAAACTCGATCAAAAGAGCTATCATGAAGCGAATAACAGAAACCAAAGTCTAGGATAAAAAGCATACCTGCCCCAATCTCGCCGCAGTCTCTAAGTCCTTCTCCAAATCGCCCAAAGCCACATTGTTATGCCTGAGGTATGCACAATCCCGTCTTCCACAGCAGCACTGCAGCGTACCTTCCTCACAATAATTACCAGCAGCAGACGATGAAAAAGGAATAATCGCATTCTCCAACTCAAGCCCGGCGGAGGTGGGAGGAATGTGCGTGGAGGTAACGAATTTGGCGGTCGGACTAGTGCTGGGTGGTCGGTCGTGGGCATGGTCATGCATATCTTGGTCTCCCCCTCTTTCGTCGTTGGCATTCTTGGTGTCGTGGTTGTGCTGCAGGTCCATAATGGCTGATGTTTGTGTCGTATTGATTTGGTTGTCCACTCCCCGTACGTCTATCCCCTCGAGATGGACTGCGAGGGGACTTTTCCCTCTTGCTTCCTTCACCTCTGCCTGGTCTCCAGGTCGTGCGAATAGCGATAGCGTACTATTAAAGTCTAAGTGTAGACCAAAAATTCGGAAATTAAAGATCCAAGAACGAGTTAGCTTAGCACAATCGGGAATGGGGGACTGAGCAGGAATGTAACGCTTTTTTTACATACGGTCGGATACCAAAATCAGTTAAAAGCAGAAGGCTGGGGCTACAGGTCTAGCGAAATATTACCGTAACGATGTGTATTGGACTATGACGCCATAGGATTCAGGCACCCGTTGCCAGTTGGCTGGAGCTACCCATATCTGGACTGGCGGGTAGATACAGCTGTCTTGTGATCCACTCTATGCACAGCCATCACAGAGATCGCCTTGGAAGCCTGAGGTGTCAGGTGAAGAATAGAGTGAATTGGTAAGTATAATAAATATTAAAACAACCTATCGAATCAGCGTCTTAGATCACGCCATCCCGAACACCTTGCATTCCGGCCGTGCTCCTAAATGAGAAAAAAACTAGGGCATAAAGTCACTTCGGATATTGATGAACGCACCCGTACCACCATCTTCGCTCAGCTCGTTGACTAAAACCTCGGTCTGTGAGTAGAGTATTTCTAGAGCGGCGGTTGATGATTTTCCGAGGGACACTGCACAAGTCAGTAATTCATAAGATAGAAACGTAAGAGACAGCATACCTAAAATAGCGGCGTTCAAATCGTCAGCCACTGCAACCCGTCCCGAAGCATCCAGATGATGACCATGGACCGAAGATCGCGGATCAGGATATGCCACCAGCGAGAAGATATCCTCGAGATATTGTTTGTCGCCTCCATATTCATCCGATGGATAGTCCATGCGTAGTTGTTGTCCGTATTGCACGGCCTCGGTAAGCAGCTCGTGAAACTTGGCCGTGTCGTCTACTACAGTCCGTGGCTCCTCAGTGTCCATTCCTTCGCCATCCGAGAAACCGTCGTCAACTTCCATCTCTTCTTCTCTTTTTGCTTCGGTTGTTGCAGCGCTCGACGAGTCACTGCATTTACACATCATTTCGAGGAATTTTCGACACCGAAGTTTGAAGAGGATGTGAGGATTATCTTGGAGCACTTTGGGAAAGTAGGCGTTTGTATACTTCAATGCCTTGTCCATGTCGCCTTCCAAAATAGCGGCGCGGATTTCTATTTTTGTTAGAATTTTTCGCACAACTTCAGATAGGATAACTTACTTTGTCGATTCGCTGTATCGATATCTTCACCAGGCTCATGTTGATACAGTGACCGCGACTGCCCCTTCTCGAGAGTAACAGACTCTTCGCGCACCTCTTCCGCAAACGTTCTAGCAGTCTCGTAATATCCTTCTTGGGCAAGAAATTGAGCCACCAGTTCCTGCAAAAGAGCAGCTTCGTCCAAGGGAGGTTGGAGATTGGCAGTACTCGTTTCACTGATTTCGGTAAGCAGAGCGTGCTTTTCTGTCTATGAACTGTCAGTCGCCCGTTCACATCGTACTTCAAAAAAACACACCTTGACCATCCCGTCGATGTCGTACATGAACGGCTGTTGACCAAAATTGACCCTCACATGCATGCCATTATGCCTCTTCATACCAATAGACGGGTAAAAAGCTATACTCTTAGAGACTGGGAGATCCTTGAACGCCGGGCCTACAACCGTCAGCTTAATCCTAGACTATCGAGAAAGAGGAAATACCAATCAATATTCCATTCTTTGTAAAAAACCCACTTCGCGTCGTAAAGTTGACTCCACAACCGATGGTATCATTAACACCATAGGTAGGACCATACGGTCGACCTTGGCCTTGATTCTCGCCGACAAAAGCCTTGCCGTCGTCTCCGTGGTACGCCCACGACTCGTTATCCCAGCCAGGTAGCCTTTCCAACGATGCTCTAGACGATGAAAACCCAATGGCGATTACTCTGCAATCAAAATTAGTCTAATTCCATGACCAGGAGGGTGGCAGGGAGCAACATACGCATCCTTCGGTTTGACCAGTATGGTAGCTTCATAATAGTATATCCCAGATTCACGCGGCATCGGAAAATCCGCCCGTATAGAGGCTGCCTCGTGATCCGGTTTGTGTACATGGCCCATATATCGTACCTCCAAGCCATCATTCGTCAAATCGAGTCCGTCGTGTCTATCACTCTCGTTCCAGCGAGATGGTAATGGTTGCGGCTTATCTTCTAGAGCGGCGGCGGCAGAAGTGGTGATGGCTGGCTCCTTCTCGACTATATCGTACGTCATCCCCCGATGCGACGGCGCCATGCGGTGGAGATTTACATGGCTTGACGACGCGGATAGGGATGGCTGTTGCTGTTGTTGGTGTAGAGGTTCGCGTTGAGCAGCTGCTAGCTTGGAGCGTCGGGCAGCTTCTAGTCGAGCGACGTATCGGGAGTTACGGAGGTATGACGGGACGAAAAAGGAAGGATCGTAGAAGGGGGATGATGGCGAGGATGTAGAAGAAGACGACATCAACAAAGCTGGCGACGATGTGGCTGCTGGTAGACCTGTACCAGCACCTGTCGAAGCACCACCACCACCGGCACCAGGACTTGCTGCTGCACCACCGGCATATTCGGGGATGTTGGCGAACTGCCGGGAATAAGGAGGAAGACCGCTGGACCTCCTCCATCCGGCGCTCGTAGCGCCGTAGTTCATCTGCATGTCTGCATCCGTGGCAGTGACTGAAGTTGAATTGCGGTTGGAGATGGTCGTTGTATGTGATGTATGCGGGGAGGTGGTTGATGGGAGAGATGTAGTGGCGGCGGKGGTAGAAGTGGTATGAATAGTAGCGGCGGAATCCTCCGTATAATGAGGAATATGAAGATTCAAATGACGGGAGAAGACAGCAGAAGAAGACGGATCGGGTTGGTCGTTGGCAGCACCAGAGACGACTGAAGCATAAGAGAAGCGACGAGGAGCGGACGGCATGCTGGAAGCGTAGAGTAGGTAGAGTAGGCAAGGGCTCCACTGCGGATCACTAGACTCTAGACTACGTACAATCTACTTAACCACGACACATGAATCGGCTGAATCATACCCACCTTACTGACACTAAATACTGACAAGGATGCAGTCAGTCTTGATTGCAAAGCAGCGAAGCATTAGATCGGAAAACAGGAAYCCGTCGTTCGGCAGACAAGCCTGTATCTTGTCTGACTGTCTATGTCGGAGCAAGGGCAACTCGCGTGATCAGGCAGTCTCATTTATCACTGACGAATAGATTGTTACTAGAATCAAATATATACCTGAACAGGATACAGAAGACAATACTCAGCAATACCGACAAATCACATGCAGCAACGACCAACAAGGATGGTTCAGTGTCTGAGTGTAGGTATCAATGCATATCAGATGCGGGGAAGTTCAGTACAACATTTGTATGACTTAACTACCAGTCCAGTCCAGCACCTACTCTGGATCAGCGATATGGATAATAGCTTTGCCGAAGTTCTTTCCTTCCAACATATTCACAAAAGCTGTTCCGGCCGAGTCGATTCCATTGTCGATGTGTTCCTTGGTCTTGATACTGCCCTCAACAAGCCACTACGACAGTCAGATTAATCACCCGAAACACGGAATTGACTGGATAGTACTAACCTGTGGCACACGCTCGTTTCTCTCCTTGACATATTTAGGTCCAAAGTCTGCATCATTAACCAAAAACCCCTGGAATCGAATCCGTTTGGGGACGATGTGCGTAAGGTTCTTGATGCCGTATCGGTTTTCTATTCGGTCAGCTTAATTCCCCAGAGATAGAAATAACGGACTTACCAGGTGGTACACTATACTGCGACACCATGCCAGACGCAACTACGCAATCAGCATCTCCATAACTCAAACAGAAGACAAAAAAACATACCAATGCGTCCAAACACATTCATGCACTCAATCGCAGCAGATAACTGCTCGCCTCCCACATTCTCATAATAGATATCCACTCCATCCGGCGCAAGTCTCTGCAGCGCCTCCAACGCAGAGTTCTCCTTCTTATAATTAAMCCCGCCATCAAAACCCAACTCATTCACGATAAAATCTAACTTGGCATCATCGCCCACACTCCCAATGACCCTGAGCCCTTCTCTCTTTGCGATCTGCCCAACGATCTGTCCCACCGCGCCGGCCGCGGAGGATATAAAAATCGTCTCTCCCTTTTTGGGCTGACCGATCTCATACAAACTCGAATAAGCAGTCAAACCGGTCATACCCATCACACTGAGGAAATTTGAGAGAGGCAGATTGTGTGGATTCTCAACCTTGTTGACGTACGGATGCTGAAGCCACTCTTTGCCGACGAGGCTGTATTCCGCAATATCGAAAAGGCCGTACAATATATCGCCTTTACCGTACGTTACGCCCGTGGGTGTGGTGACGCTATCCTCGCCGTCAGCCAGTCGCAGCACTTGAACAAGCGCATAGGCGTTGATGGGTTTCCCGATTTCGAAGGGAGGCGAGTAACTGGTGCGCGTGGGCGCGCGCATCCGTCCTCTCATATAAGGGTCGCAGCTGAAGTAGAGGCCCTTTATGATTGCGGATCCCGAGGGGACATGCTGACTCAAATCAAAGTCGGGTTGGGGCTCGACTTGGATGTGCTCGCCCACCAGAGGGTTGTGGGTGGGCAGTTTTTTGTAGATGAGGGCTTTGTTGGAGACCATTTTGGATATATACGTAGTAGACTATGTACCTAAGTAGGGCGTGATGAAGATATCTGCATTAGAAGCAGGACGAGGACAGAAAGTTTACATATATATACTCTTTCAAATAAATACAAGGAATTCCGTTGCGCTTTAGTAATCGAGCAAACTCTGTCGATGTATAGATTGAACACCCCACTACATTTGTGTGCATCATCTGTGTGGTGCTATCCAGACGGTCAGAGATCCAGGAAAGCCTTCCCGATCCGTCCATATGGCCGAGTAACCCACGGCGGATGTGTTACTTTAACGAGGCACGTCCGCTGCTACGACATACTGCTTCTGTGTAGGATATTCGGTCGAAGGTATCGAGTGACGAATTTGTTGGAATTACGTACGTTGCATATTACTGAATTGCGTGATGCCATGTGGCGGTAGGGTTATTTCTTGATTAATATACTATACAATTGTCAAACCGATGAGCCCAACAAACAGATTGAAACCGCGCCATAATCAAACACAAACAAAAAAGCAATAAAGGCTGATCAAATGCAACATAGACCGTATTCCGTACACCACATATAAAAACCTGATGGTCCGCAAGGAAAAAGTAATGTACAAGAATGAAGGTAGACGAAAAGAAAATCATCTGCGGAAGCCAGCGCGAGTATGATCAAGTGACATGCTATGAATGCTAAGCAGTCATCGCAATAACAGGCGCCGGAGACTGTGCAGTACTAGGAGGCAGCGACGACATGTCGCCCTCTCCCTCGCCGGCATTACTCTTCTCGCTCGGCACAGCACTACTCATGAGGTTCGCTTTGCTGATACTATCACTGTCCCCATTGACAGCAGCGACAGCAGCAGGCGTAACGCCATTTGATTCTTCGACACCACTCGAATCGCCAGGTGTTTGCTCTTGGGAAAGGGGCTTGGGTGTGTGCCAGCTCGACAACCCCCAGACGACGCCGGTGAAGCTCTTGAGTTGGAAGGGTTTGCGTTCCCATTTACGGCATGGTGCGCCGGTGCGATCGAGGGCGCGGAGGCCGGCGTTAATGGCGCCTTGGTTGGCTTTGGGACCGAGTTTGTGGCCGGGAGGCATGAGTTTGGTGCTGTCGGTAGTTTTGTCATCCCTGGTAACGATGTTAGCAACCATAATTAAATTCTACTGCAATAGCAATGGAGACGTACAATTTCAGCTTCTTTCTGGCAGCACTGGGCCTGCTTCGAGGCGCCTTGGGAGCATCGCCAGTCTTGTCTAGAGCTCTCTTCGTTCCCCTCGCACTACCACCGTTGCCCTTCTTCGCTTTCCCGCCTTCTGTAGCTGCAGGAGCAGGCGTCGAAGCTGCGTCGGAAGCATTGTCGAAAGAGGAAGCTTGAACTACTTCTCCGCTGATGGAAGATGGTGGCGACGAGGCGTCTTTGATTTTGACGTCCTTTTCGTCGACGGCCGGACTCTCATGAGGAAAGCGGCTGAGGACGGTCGACGAGAGCTTGAGGACGATGGTCCGACTGGGTGGTGTGGTGTTTTTGGGTGGTGTAGGCATGGTGACTCCTAGTCTGTTCGCGTCGGTCGGTTTAATTTATTGAAGTCGTGGTGTTCGAAGAACAGTAATCAATTCGTGGTTCTCTCCAGACAATCTAGGTAGTCGACGAATATTGGGTAGTGTGGTAGATTAATAGTGTTGAAAATGCAACTGACTGTCGAGCGGTGAGGCAGCAGCAATGCAATGGTCAAGGGGCTGACTGGTCGGTCGGTCACGACAAGGCAAAGTGGTCGGGGGCAAAGGCGCGGCGGCGGTGGAGGGAATGTGGCATAGTCCGAAGATGGGACTTTGGTGGTGATGATGATTTTGGTAGGGAGAGTGGTGATGGCGAAGAGAAAGAGGAAGAGGATGGATGGGAAAGAGAGGGAGAGGGATGGAAGGGGACGGACGGATGGCGTGTTGTCGGTTTCATTGTGGTTTGGATTTTTCCTTTTTATTTTTTCGCGCTCTTTGGGTTGGGGGACTCTGGATCGTTTAGATTAGCAACGAAGGCACGGCGAGAGTTGCGCAGATTCTGTCAGGAGACGCTCGTAATGTTCGGTATGGATCGCCCGGACACAATAGAACTGCGGCCGCTTGGCAGTGTGTAACGCGTAACCGGGCGTATGGTAATATTACGTCCCAGCCACTCCATTCCCTTGTTTGCTCTGCTCTAGTTGACTTCCTCCTCCGTACTCCGTACACCATGTTCTATACTTCATTTTCCCATTTTATTGTTTTCTGTCCATTCGTCTATTGTACAGAATTTGCTATGATTTATTTTTGTATTGTTCATTTTCAAAGCATTATCCGGACAATGAGCGCGCTAGTCCATGCCCTCCATTTCGGGTTTAACTGATTCAGTGATTCAGTGATTCGACTGCTTTGGCCCGCTCCACAGTCAGTCAGACCCTTGCGAATCCTGTCGCCGAACGAGAAAAGCAGAAGCGATTGACCGTGCGAACCAGTAAATCCAGTCTATGGTCCATCCATAACCGGCGGCGCTCGCCTCGGATGTCTCGGTGTCATCATCTCTAGGTTTACAATACGTCGTCAATAATGCCGTATTAGTGTAGCGTAACGGCTAGAAAACATTCAGCTACAACGTCGTGTAATTGTAGTGTTCTACGTGTTGTCCGGCACGTACGACGTACAAATTATACGCGACGTGGTAATATTGCCTCTTTGGGAGAACTCGACTTATCATACAGCGTACAGCGTGTAGGTTTGTGATGTGTAGACTAATTCGAGATGATCACTCGGTTCTATCACCTGAAACAGGTCATGGATCACCTCATAAAATGCGTGTACGCTGAACATAGTTTAAATAATGTGATTCTATGTCTACAAATCTATACCAGCCCTCCGTCGCTGCACCTGAGCGACCGCTTCCTGAACTTCAGGCGCATTCCGCACACTCCCCACAACCAGTCCTTCCTTCATCCCTCGCCGTAGTACTGACACACTCTCCCGATCACCCCGGAACGGACTCAACGATAAATCCAAAAGTCGTGATGCCTCGGTATCCGTCATCCGCGCCAATTGTGCTACTTGACCCAGCTGCTGAAGCGTTTCCGGCTTCAACACTCCTGCGCCTTTTGCAGGTGATGCTGATCGTGGGACATACAAGGGTGTAATTTGCGAGATAAAAATGTGCACTGTAACCGATACTCGGCGCGCAAGTGAAATGATCTGAAAGGGTAAGAGGTACAGCACCGGCGCAGTCTTGGATCTGGCGAGTCCGATATACGGTCGGATCAGTGCAGGTATGTAATCTGCAGATATAACGAGCGAGAATGGCTGCGTCACTAGGATAAGCTCAAGAGCAACCATAGCAGCAAATGTATAGAATCGCCACTACCGAGGATATTAGCAATGATACCAACCGAAAGATTGGGGTAACCCACGTATCGTCCCCATGATGACCAATAAACCCAGTACACCACTAATACAACCAAACCACCAATATACTGAGTCAACGCTTTCCTCAGTCCAGTATACAGATAATCCTCGGCCGTCTTAACGTTTCTCCACTCATTCACCTGCGGCCCAAACCGGTCATACGCAAATCGCACCGACGGATCTAGCAATGTATCCTGTGCCTGCTTCAAATACATAAAGAATCCATCGGACAGTGTCGTCGCCTGCTGCTGATTCAGCTTATCAGGATGATGTTGAGCGGCCAGCCGCCGAAATCGAGATTTGATAGTCCGCTCATCAGCCAACGGCGAAACACCTAGCACGCGGTAAAAGTCGCTCTCGGCACGCACTTGGTGGAAACTTTCGTAGATTGTGTAGAAGAGATAGAGGGTCACGACGAAGATGAAGATGCGGCGACGGTGCTTGTCGAAGCGCGGTGTGCCGGGTTGGGGTCGTGGGCTGCCGGCGCGGATTGTGAGACCGTAGTAGACGCTTTGTAGGATTGATGTCACGTACTAGTCGTTGTCAATATTCGTTCTTTAGTTCTGGAATGAAGAGGCGTACACCTGGAAGAACGGCCCAGCCCACGTATGATAATACGCTTGACATAGTGTCACGCAATCAAAGGCACGATTTCAAATGTATGAGTTGTCGCAAAGAATCAACATGTCTATAGTGCAGATTGAACAACAGACAAAATAATCCAGGAAGGTGTTCGAGGTGTCATTGTTCATGTTCAGTACAGATATAGCTGGCACTTCGGACTATATGACAGTATCTCCGAGCTACTCACCGCCTTGGCTCCAGCTTCTTTCTCGATCGGTCCTTTTTTCTGCCGCTTTTTTTTCTTCCTCGAGCGAATCTGAACGAACCTTTGAAACAAGTCAATTCTTTCAACTCGACGAGTTGTCGAGCATAATAAACATGTCCACCGACACAGTCCTCCCCGAGAGGAAACGAAAACACAAGAACAAAGAACACGAACCGTCCAAAAAGCGCAAAAATGCCGCTACAACAACAACAGCCTCGGACGACGTTGCAGCAGCGATACCCTCGACACCAAAGCAGAATAATACAGAAAAGACCCGACAAATCGTTTCGATCACTGATGTAACGAAGCAAGATGCTAGCTCACCATTCCGCCTCATCAATGCGACCATGTACGTACCGCTTTCGCCTATATCGATTTCTCCGACGCATGCCTCCGCTTCACTTATCGCGGAACACTTGGCGCCACTACTCTTGACGTACTACCCCCCATTCCAGGGCATTGTGTTGGCGTACTCCAATGGCTCGATTTCGGAAACTCCGCCTGTGCCCGGCCAAATCCATAGCTCTTCGTCGCAGCCTGATTTCGATAATCCGAAGCCACTGACACTTGCGCTGACTGCTAATGAGTACGGGGTTCTTTACCTATATCTCACTGCGACATTCTTGGTATTCAGTCCGCAAAAGGGCCAGGTTCTGGAAGGATGGGTTAATGTTCAATCTGAGGGGTTCGTGGGTGCTATTGCGCATAACCTGTTCTCTGTGGGTATTGAGAGGAAACGAGTGCCCAAATCGTGGAAATGGATTCCGCCGGGTGCGGATGATGACGACGTCGAAAATGCGGCTAGTGATAAGAAGAAGGGATATGTATCTGCGACGTCGGGTGATGAGGATGGTGCTGCTGGTAGCAACAAACTAGCCTTTGACGCTGAAAAGGAACATTTCACGCCTCTGCCTAAGAAAGTTAGTCGCCAACCTATCAACCTGCCCGACTCGGATACGAATATGTTCGGAGAAGAATTTGGTGAATATGATGAGGAGGAAGATGACGAAGCGTCGAATGCGACGGGTTACTTCCAGAGTGTCTCTGGGCATCGTGTTCGCGGGACGATTCGTTTCCGTGTTCGGGATGTAGATGTAATCCCTGGCGCGGATCCAGATCGTGGGTTTTTGAGTATAGAGGGCACTATGCTTACGCCGGAGGAAGAAGCAAAACTGGAAGAGGAAGAGCGCAATGGGCCCCTGCCAGCTTCTAGACAGCGTGATCCTTATGCCATGACTGGTGCAGCGGCTCAGCCTGTTTCGCATGCTCAGACTTCGCAAGTTGAAGTTGCAGAGGTGCAATTGCCAGAGACAACAACGACACCAGCAACGGCAAAGTCGGGATTCAAAGACGAGAAGAAGAAAGAAAAGAAGGAAAAGAAAAAGAGTAAGGACAAATCAAAGTCCAAAACATTGGAAGTTATAGAATTATAGTTTTATGAAGTTTGGAAGAATGGTGTTAGGGGTCTTTTTTGTTCACTATGGTTGTGCTATGGGCCTGTGAAAATATTGTACATATTTTTCTATATAAAGTTTTGAAGTAAGAGCTTCGATGGCAATTTCCCGACATGGAGGTTTTTAAAACGAGACCATGGATTGTTCTTCAATGCCTTCAATGTATCAGTTGACCAGGGGCGTCACCTTTCAATTCGTGTTGGCGACTGTATCACCATCTTAAGCTGAAACTGGAGAGCAGACTGCATTGCTTCAAGGTTGACTGGTGGAGCCAACCCAGCAGATTTGTCCTCCTCAATCAAGGGAATGGATGCTCTGGTAATAGCCCCTAGGATTTGCGAGCGATTGTCTGTACTACACTCAAAAGTATCATTACACTCATCGCACTCATCAGCGAATGATCCAAAGAGAGATAGGTTTCAACCCTTCCGCTCATCCAAGACTAGAATAAGCCTCTCCAACTCTCTCTGCGCAGCCACCAAATTCTCCGAATTATCCTGACGATTATAGAACGGATGACTCTCTTTGCGTCCAATTGCCATCAAAGTATTCAGTACACAGAGCACGTTTGTCATATCTTCATGGCTAAGCGTATCCGTCAGTAGTTCAATTGCTTTGGACTGCATAGCGGAATCGCGTTGTTGTGCTAGTTCGAGGTAGAGTTGGGGCATGGCAGAGGGTTTGCAGATGATTCGTTCTGTGCTCGTGGCTTGAGGGGAAGGCAATATGAAATTATTCTCGAGTAATGATAGGACTCGTCCGGCATGATTGTTCAGCTCTGGAGAAGATGGCTGTTGGCCATGTAGTATCCTCTGACTACTCCTGATCAGGTCGGAAAGTGTCCAGTGTTGCGCGTATAGCAATGCGGTATGATACCTCACAGGTCCTTTCGTACCACTGGGTTGAGTAGACGATGACATGTCCAGGATCTCCTGGAATGACGACCGCCAGAATGCGACTTGTTTCTTCAACATTGCTATTTCGGTGTGGACGAAGGGCGGATGGTGACTGTCGTCGGCGACGGTTATTTCAGAAGGTGAAGAAGATGGGAAATCGAGGGATTCGGGTCTTCGATTTACCACTATAAATCGAAAGAATCGAGACTGAATTGTTTCAAGCGCAATCTGAGCTTCGATAGCATTTCGAAATTGATTCGCAATCATGGGGCCATATGTCATTGTAGTTGTATCTTCGGTCTCGTTATCGTTCAAATATGAAGAGGGTAGTATATCGTCAAAAAGAGTAGCCTGAAGACTAATCTTTGAGAATATTTCCAGCAAAGAAGCGAGATCACCCGAGGATCGTGACGCGTGATCACTCTTCTGTTCAAATTTCATCCATGAATTCAAGATTTCCGACGCCGCTCTGAGATGGGTCTTTGCATCCTCGAGTTTACCGATTGATCGAGCGGCGCCATACAATATGGCAATGGAGATCAAGATTACTTCTCGAGAAGATCGAGGCATTGGCGTAGTGACAATGTATTGTCTCAGAAGCCTCAGAGCATTGTTGTATTCCATCAATGGCATCACCTGAAGACTCCTCTCTTCGGCACTGCTCCATCCACGCGACGGATTGTATTGGTGATGACTGGAACTATACGCTATCATACACCGACGTATAACGGGCTCATGGGCGCTCCATTGTAACACAGTGCTGGTCCAGAAACCAGTTTTGGGATATTGAGATAACGCTTGGCTTGTCGTAGCACAATAGTAGTGAAGTAACTGCTGATCGCGACGAGTTCCTGGGATACGGAAGGGAATATACTCTGTCAGACTTGAAAAACATTCGTCTTGTATAACTGTATGGCTGATATTGTCATTTTTTTTCCGCTGGGGGCTATCACCGTCCCCTGTCGACGATGAATTGCCTCTAATTGATGGTGAAGTGGAGAAAACATCGCTGCTCTTGCTGAGAATACCCTTTCTTGAGCGGCGCTCGCGACCTTTGCCTTTGTTTGTTTGATATGATGATTGATACGCTGAAAATGTATTCGTGCGAAATAAGACGTCTACTTCGTCGCGGTAGCCGGGGCATGATCTTCCTTTTCGGAGACAAGGTGTGCAGTGAGGGCGGAGAAGGTCGCACTATTTGTTGCCAATCAAGACATATTAGCTGTTTTGATTCGAGGATGATTCGGGGGGGACGGCTTACCTTAGTCCGTCGTTGGCGACAGGCATGACAATCGCGACTTGGCCGGCCGACATTTGGCATGATTGATATTGGACTCGATGATCGGAGTGCTCACTTTTCAGTAAGCGACGATGATCGTGATGAGCCCAACATCAAGTCGTGAACATCATCAACAAAGTAGAAGAGCACAAAGCTGTCGCAACGGAGTCTCCGCGCAGATCAAATGAGGTCTACATTTGTGCAGGTACGTAAGTACCAGTTACACAGTAAGTCATATGCCATTAGTGACAAGCCCGTCATTAATTATACCCCAACCTTAGTCAATGGAATCAGCTACATCGGCGTGAATATGATTGATGCGACAAATAGTCCCCGTGAAATGAATCTAGGTGCCAGGATGACCCTCATGACACTAAGAATGAAGAGGATTAGCCTGGGTCTGGACGTCTCATTTGTTCTTATTTGGGAAGGTAATTCGACGCTACTTGGGGGCGACTAGACCGTTTCCGAATTAGGGCTATATGCCCCAGAAACGTTTGAATGGTATTCACGATGAGAGCCTTGATTCGCGATTCAACCTGCTCATTCGTCATTTGTAGTATGTAGAATGATGGCTGATGCGAGTATGTGATACAAAGTCTGTAGTACAATGGTGTACGATACAGTCTTAGTATTCCGATAATACATCCTCGCAGTAAGTGTGGAAACTCCACAGGCATTATCAGATTGCTCCATTCGTATCTGACTTCTGATGAACTCTAACACTGGTTTCGAAGGGTGAGTAGCTTGATGGATTCAATTAGATTGTTCGGCACGTTCATGACTTGGGGAGTATTCGCGCATTATCTTCGGTGGTATGCTACCACGGTAGTGTATTGCCCATAGACTGCATGTCTCCCATATGATATTTACCCCTGGTGGTTTCGAATTGCTCGGCAGATAAGTCGTTGTCCTTGCGTATATCGACCGATTTTGAAGGCCGATGCACATTTGCGTTACTCGAGATATAAAGTTGGAAGTTCTTGTTTGAGTCGATTGTCGATCTAACATTAACGCCAACAATCAAAACGAAGGTGATATGATATATACCCAGATGGGCACATGTGTCGAGTGAAAGAATCCCGTCTGATTTTCGAAGGCTGGAGATTTGAAGCTAGATTTCTCCATGGCGAAGTGATGATCTCCTGTAAAGAGTTTAGTCGAGGACTATCAGGAAGTAGATGGCAGATTTCAACCTACGACAAGCGTCAAGGAAAGCCCCGAAAGTATCTTCATTCCGAATGGTCGCTGCTATTACGAAATGTTTCACGCCATGAGATGAGAATAGACGAGATATAGCGTCGACGAGGAGGGGTATGATGGCTTTGTCATAGGTCTAGGTAAAGTTCAGTTAGAACCATCCCATGTCCGTAAAAAATGGACTCACCAAATCAGCACCAAATGCAACATCAAATTGCTCCTCTGTGCCACCAGCAGACAGTGGCTCGCCCCMTGACCACTGTTTCCCTTGGATAGCGTCCTTGCCTCTGACAAAACCATTCTGTTCTAAACATGGCCCGTTAAAGATATCCACCAGTTTAGCATTTCCATCGGTCATGAGTACTCTGTCAGAGCCCAGAAACTTTTGACATAATAATGAAAGGAAGCCAGTCCCGGCGCCGAGTTCTACAACTCTCTTGCCTCGAACTGATACTACTGATGATCCATCAGAGGAGACAGAAGAGAGATATGTGCCAAGATGTAGAGCAGCTTCCCAAGTACGAAACCCAGTTGAGCCAGATCCGTAAATTAACCCTCTTGATTCAAATGTCGTTATTTGCTTTCTTTCTTGACATCCATCTTGTGGAACAGTATAAGAGACGAAAGAAAGCTGTGGCTCTGATGTATCTAGCGATGACATGGAGGAGTCCTCTTGTGTCGGTTGCGACATCAGATCAGTCATGGCCGTCATCAAGGGCTCAATGATTTCCTACATAGACATTATATTAGCCTGTGTAGGTACACTGATTTACGATACAAGGGAAACTACGTACATCCTCCTCGGGGTCCCATTGCTGGTCATTTTCAATAACAGCAATGATCTTTTTCAAAAGTCTCAGTCTATATGCAGCTGGTGGTATGACAGGAGTAAGAGGGTCCTCGTTGAACATCTCATTGTAGAGGCGGTTCTGCGTAACGGGGTTTTTGAGGACATTTGACGATGGTATGGTCAGGTTTCGAAGGTCCACCAACTCAAAATACTGCGCGATGAGACGCGAGACATCTTCTGTCCTTTCCATAGACGCCATCTGCGATTACCATCGTCATGAGGCGCAGTATATAGAAAGTTGAAGTTGGGAAGGAACATCGACAGCCTGGGAGGGAAATATCTGATTATGTAATGCTATCTGTGCATTACCATTGGCTCGTCAGTCAACCATGCCCTAAGCCACTTCCAGCACTAGCGCCGCTAGCCGAGAGCAGCCCACATGACTTTTCAACCACCGCACGAAAATTGATTTGTGTGCGTTGAAGCGATTAGACAGCGAACCCGCCAACATCCACCATCCGCCAACTTTTTTCTGTGTTGTCGTCGAAAGCACTGAATCTGTTCTTTTTCGACAAGGACTTTTCGACAATCAGAAAAAATCACCTTCATCATGGCCGACGCTCCTATTACCTTGCGGACGCGCAAGTTCATCCGCAACCCTCTTTTGGCTCGCAAGCAGATGGTCGTGTAAGCTTTACCTTATCCCTGTGATGCTGAAACAGTCTGTGTGTGTGTTCTTTTTGGTTCTCTTGATATGCTTGGACGATTTTCGCGATGGATGTTGCGACTGGAAACCGGTACTCGATGCGGACGTACTCGACAGACGTGGCGATGATGGCGATTTCGAGATAGGCCTGGAAGACCAATCGAAAGATATAGTCGGATTGAATGGAGAAAAGGGAAAGACGAGAATCTTATAGTGTGGACACGACAAGATTGGCACATATTTCTGGATGGTAGATTCGAAAATCGAAGGAGTGGTATCAATTTCGTCTCGCTGCTCGCATCAACCACACTCTCGAATCCGCCGCAATCATCGTCAGCATATCAAGAAGAATCGAAGGAACATAGAGACTGTCTTTGCATCGACTGTCGAAAATCTGCAATCTAACATATATGTAGGGACGTCCTCCACCCCAACCGCGCCAACGTCAAGAAGGATGAGCTCCGTGAGAAGTTGKCCGACCTCTACAAGGCCAACAAGGACCAGGTCTCCGTCTTCGGTTTCCGCACACAGTTCGGTGGTGGCAAGTCCACTGGTTTCGCTCTTGTCTACGACTCCCACGAGGCTTTGAAGAAGTTCGAGCCTCACTACCGTCTCGTCCGTATCGGTGCTGCCTCCAAGATCGAGAAGGCCAGCCGACAGCAACGTACGTCCTTAGCATCTATCTGGGCTGATAACAGGATACTGACGCATCACAGGCAAACAACGCAAGAACCGCTCCAAGAAGTTCCGTGGTACCGCCAAGACCAAGGGTCCCAAGAAGAGCAAGGACTAAATCATTCCTTCGCTGGGGTGATGATGGTGATACAAAAAAGGGCGTTGATAATTGCATTGAATTTACGAAATCTGGGAATAAATTACTATTCTTTTTATTGACTCCAACAACAAACATTACATTTTTCATCCGAGTTTCAGATCTGTTCTTGTTATATTTTGGGGCAAGTTCAAGGCAAACAATGCATCGTTCCCTTTTTCTGTAAAGTCTGTTGTGTATGCACAGTGCAATCTGAGAAAAAGAAAAGAGCAAAAAGAATACAAAACCAGAATACCCTGACTTAAATCCGTCCTTCTTGATGCATGTTGAACCTCGCCCTCGCCTTATCGTCTTGTACGGAGCATGCTGCCATTTTGATAATCCAAAGACGTGACTCAAACTACTGAAGTCTATATCTCTCGATATTGAGAATCAAGAATACGAGACGGCGGCTGATCATGTGACCTGATGTCTCAAAAATCAGTCGAAGGCCCCCTAATCGCTGAATGCAGCTGTGTCCGTCCCATCTAGTTCAGTCCCTTTCACGATTCACACCCTTTTGATAGAGCCAAGTTCCTAATAGCATATCGCACAGACATTCTAGTCATTCGACGAGGATGAGAGGGCGAGCAGGAGAATTTAGTAGGGATATTTACACAGTTCCGATAAAGCTATACCTGATACAGTAAGGCACACGTGCTTACTAACCAGATCATGTCCGGCATCCGACATTGTGATTGGCCAAATCCGAAAACTTTATTAGCCCTAAGAAGCAACCAAGCCTAATCAGGAATGTAAGTGGTATTAGCCCCGAAAATCCCTCCGTCATCATCCATCAGGCACAGACGATCGTGCTGTTGTTTTTTTCTTTCTTCACGTAAATTTCTCGTCGTCGCTCAATTTAATTTCTCCCTTCGTGAGGACGTGTACGCAGGCAATGGTACCCTTGGACTGAATCAATTGCTGGTACGAGTCTTTAGAGAATGGGAATTTAAGCTATTGCCTCGGGATATCGACATCGGAATCCAATTTAAATTCTCGCGTTAACAGTGTTTGAGTCGACAGGCTGTGAGCTCCAGCAGGGGCCTGACTATAATGCCTTCCTGGCCGAAGATCAACCAAAGGGTTATAAAAACCCTCATTCGGTGCTGGGTTCCAGCATGGATAGGTGTGGTGTTGATGGTGATCAACCCGTCATTACACAGAATTGGCCAAGCATCGTTCTTCATGGTGTAAGACTGGAAGAACCCCAAACATGTTGCGACGGACGTCTTGCTGATAAATTGACTTGTAGAATGATTCAGATGATGTGCCCTCCGACCGGCATAGAAACAATCTTTATCTTCACGGCATTTTCTCTCTGGCTGGGTATGTTACTTGCCTGGGGCTGGGGCTCTATCGTCGCGAAAGCAGCCTACGCAGCGCGACCAACTGCAGATTATCAGGCTCAACTGCAGAATTTGCAACAGGTCKCGTCTCAACGTGCGAATTCATCCGGCCTACCTGTTGCTACCGAGGCGCAGGCTCTGGTATATGAAGGGTATATGCTAGACGCTCGTGTGTCCGCGGTCTTTCTGGTTCTTGGTATCGTTTTTATCTACTGTGTCTCGCTTCTACGCATGAAGAACCCGAAATTCATCTTCACTCAAATTTTCGGAATCATCATCACCGACATCTATATGACAACCGGTTCTCTATTGCCGTCATTCAATGGCACTCTGCCAACTTTGATCATTGAGCCTGCCTCGATAGGATTGGGACTTGCTTTTGTTGCCTCGCTTTTGCTGTTTCCTCAGTCTACGTCTCACGTTACTCTGGACGCAATGGAAAAAATTATAGATATGCTCAAGACCCCATTAAATATAACCAATGAGGGACCGGTGGAGGAAAAGAAAGAAACCCAGGTCCTCGCCGGCTTGAACGCTACAAAGCAAGCTTTGCTTGGTCAATGGAACGAATTACAACCAATGGTTGGATTTCTCAAGCTCGATCTTAGCATTGGTCGGTGGAACGACAAGGATATCACAAGCGTGGTGCAAGATTTGCAAAAGGCATTCATCGGGACTATGAATCTTTTGAACTTTCAAATTTCTCGGCTTGGTGGTACGCTTCAATCTCAGAAAGCACTGGCGTTAGAACCAGCAACTACAGCTTCCTCGGAGGACGATGGTGAAGAGGCCGGATCTACAATGACATCACTCAGAGAGAAGCTCAAAGGCAACAAGGATATTGGTTTCCATCAATTGAGCGAATTCGCTGTATTTCTAAAAGCCATCAATGATTCGGATAGTGCTGAAATACGGAACGAAACTTTGACCATGCTGCATGAAAATAGCACAGGAGTTATTGAAGCTTCTCTTGAAGCGTTGGATACGGTCAAGGAGTGTTTCCACACTGTCAATACTACAAGAATATTCAGCCGGCCGTCTCAGGAGACTCAAGAACAGCATGTTAAACGAAGTGAGGCTGCTTTGAACAATCTGCGGGTTGCGCGAGCTACGTTTGTCGAGAAGACTACCGATGAGCTACTGGAGGCTAACGCCGAGTTATTTGATGACAATGGAAAGGTCAAAGCAATGAATACTCACCTGCGACACCGTTTCCGCGCTGTGATGTTCGGCATGATATTCGAAGAACATTTACTCGGCGTCGTTGATGGCATCCTCCCTCTACTTGAAAATACTGCGTCGCATTACAAGGACAAGACTCGCACTCGGATATGGTTCCCCGCTAGAATCCGATCCATCGCAAAATGGATATTCAGACGATCTGAAAAGGCTCCTGTTGCTGCGAATACTCCGTTCGGAGATCCGGACGAAATTGTCGATCAGTCTGAAGTACTTCAAGATAAATTAGGAATTGCTAGAGGCATTAAGAAAAGACCCGGCTCGAAATTGGGAAGAGCCATCAGTAGTTTCTACCGGTTTCTTGTTTCACCTGATTCACTCTACGCAATTCGCATGGTGGTAGTGTCTATCGCTGTGGCTATTCCTGCCGTCATCCCCCATACAGCTGGATTCTTCTACAGAGAGAGGGGTCTCTGGGCTCTGATCATGGCTCAAACGACTATGCTCGCTTATATGGCCGACTTTACTTATTCAGTGATAGGCAGGGCGGTTGGTTCAGTTGTTGGTGGAGTACTAGGCCTTGTAGCTTGGTATATTGGGTCTGGTAATGGCGGTGGAAACGCGTTTGGTTTGGCAGCTAGTATTGGAGTGATGCTCGTTCCGATCCTATATGCACGCGTGTTCTTCCCTCGTCAGTTCATGATGCCAGTTATTATGGGTGCCGCGACATTTATGTTGGTGGTCGGATACGGCTATGATTACAAGTGAGTCCCTAGTTGTATTCAACTCTTGGGAGCCCTTTCCCACTAACACAATTGTAGCCACGTAGTAGCATACGGCTTACCCGGCTATGGATACACAATCTTCTGGCGGCGATTACTCCTTGTTCTCATCGGTCTCGCAGCCTCAATCATCGTGCAGATCTTCCCACGCCCAGTCTCAGCAACTCGACATGTCAGTCGCGCGCTCTCAAACTCTATCCGAACATTATGCGATCACTACGCTCTTCTTCTCTCATCGCTCGGCGAGGCTCATAACCCCGGCCTCCAAGACGTCGTGGGACAATTATCTATTCAACTATCCGCATCCTTGGGCGCACAGGACATGCTAATCGCACTCATTAAATTCGAAATCTCAACCACAAACTTCGACAGCACCGCCCTCCGCAAAATCAAGACTCTCTGTCTAGAACTCAACTACTGCCTCGGCCGTCTGCTCTATATTACCTCCTCGTTATCCATCGAATATCAGGAACTCCTCTCACGCGAGGTCGGTCTTCGTAGCCACCACGCTATCGGCGACGTCATGGCCGTGTTGGGTGTAATCGAGCAGTCTCTCAAGACCGGCGACGCGCTTCCAGAAGTGCTCCCCACGCCACTAGTGAAAAGATGTTTTGATCATTGGGTCAAAGCCGATCTTGATTTGATTATGAGCACGACGAAAGCAAAAGAGGAAGAGTATCGCAAGTTTTGTACGGCGTTGAGTTCGTATTTGAGGTTTTTGGGGGCTGTGGATGATTTGGTGCTGGTGATGAAGGAGACGTTGGGAGAGGCGCATGTTGTGTCGAGGGCGTTGCTGCATCAGATTTAATTCATTAAGGAAGTTCATTTATGTACATTTTGTATAATCTATTTGGTTGAAAAACATCAAATGACTAAGTTTTTCGATGAAGCGGCTGGATGGCTACATACATGTACCAATTGATGTAGAGTTCCTGACAGGATCAATGTTTGTAATCTCTCTGCAGATTTATATCAGAATTGTATTCATGTAACAGGAATTGCCTATGGATGCGCCACAGGACGTTTACCACGTAGTTATAAAATGAGTAGCTGGTAGCTAGCTCCTTGAATCGAGAATTTTTATTTTCAAAAGTCTTTTTTCATTGAACTATTATTGCAAATGACCTTTCAGCATGCTATCCAGCAATGGCTGATACGCATATTTGGAAAATTATTAGGAACGAGCCATCAGCTAAACATCGATATCGCAAAAAATGTCAAGACCTGTGCACCCTTACACTACCACGGAGACCCGAGGGTATTGACCAGCAATGCTTCCCGAAATCTTCTTATGAGAAACGAGATATCAACTTTAAAAAATCCTGTTTGGAGCTCGTTTTCGTACTAATGACGCTGTAGCTTGTGACAAGCATTCGGCGTCGTCAACTCATCTCTAGCATCCTGAACATACACAACTCAGAAGGCGGAAGGGTCCTGATAAATGCAGCACACTAGAGTGTAAAGTATAGATAGCAAAAGGCTTAATAGTCTGTATCACTCCAGATACGATGATTAGACTGTAAGGCTCTTTTGGGCGTTTCCTCTTCATTCACAGATTATATAGTCTGACTCGCATAAGATCCAAGGCATTGGTGCTTTTGCATGAGACCGTAGACATTTACTGGGCCATCATTTGCCAAATTATAAGTAGCATGACTTTTTTCGCCGAAGAAACGCCCATTCGAAAGCTTTTCTTGGGGTCGGCCTAGCCCGAGCTGCTCTGGTATGGTGTTGCACATTACAATCCAACCCAATCCAATCCAATCCAATCTAGTACGGGGTTTATAGTGGAATGAGAATTGATGATAGGTTTGTTCTACGTACTTCGTCACTCCGTAAGCAGAAATACCCGACGGGAAATTCCATTTAGCCTCGGAAAATATACAGATTACACCACCGGCGATCATCAGAAGTTCTAAGTTGTTTCGGTAAGGGATTGTCAGTACAGATGGACTTTCCCCGCATATACACCGGCACAAGGTTGCATCACTAGCTTTCTACGATTACTTCTAAATCGAGATACGCCTCTTCACGACATGACAAGTACTCCCCACCGGAAACTTGCACTTTTCGCGCGAAGGGCGGAGTATTCAAGCCTGATGTATTACCTAGATTTAAAACCGGCGCAGGATGTTTCCCGTACCACACGCCTAGCTTCTAGATGAGATCACTTAATGTTGAGCAGCAGCAAAAATGACTTCTATCAACAAGTACTTGGCTTTGTACGCCTCCTTCTTTTTTTCAGCATTGGCTCAATTGGTGTTCAACCCGGTGAATAATTTTCGTCCAATTTCTGGGGAAGCTCCTTCGCTTCCCCTCAATATAGACACACTCTTCAACAATCGGGGGTTTGGAAAAGTACCCGGCGATGCTGATTTCGATGGTAGCGGCGGTACGATTGACTTCTTGACGCATTCGGAGGGAAATCTCCTAACTGATTTGTTTTGAATGATAGGCGCCTATCCTGCCGGAGACTTGCCGCCGTCCAGTTTTATCTACAATGGTATAAACTATTCGTTTCCTGAATACGTACCCGTAGGGAACGACAATGTTGTCGCACTTGGGCAGACTCTCAATGTTCCCCAGGGGAAGTACTTCAGCCTGCAGATGCTAGCGGCGTCCGAGTCCGGCATGGAGGCCGGTTCGGTCAATGCAAAGTATGCTGACGGCACAACAAGCACAGGGCAAATCCTTGTACCGCCATGGTGGAGTTGGCCGTATCCTGCCGGAGGAGATCTGGTGTTTCCGTACCATCTCATCAATGATGGCATCGATTACAACCGTTCTAATATCTTTCAGACGATCAGTTGGTTAGATTCATCCAAGGAACTGGTTTCCTTGACGCTGCCTGATATTGGAAACACCATCGGATCCAGGATGCATATTTTTGCCGCATCACTGTCTCCTGTATCCGCATCGGTTGCTTCTGGTCCACAGCTGGAGGTCCAGTTTGCACGATCAACTCAAAAATGGGTTGATGGGACCGACAAAACTCAAATTATCGAAGTGCTCGTGAACAATGTTGGTTCAGACATGGTCTTGGCAAACCATTCAGTCAGCGTCACTGTTGACTCTCCGGGACTGCAGACAGTGCAAAAAGGTACTATAAAAAGACTGCGTGCTGGCGATCAGGTCACTGTGGATATTGGGGTGGTTAATAAGCCTGGAGTCGAGCCTGGCAGCACTGGTAATGCGACTATTCTCGTGTCGGGACACGATGTCAGAAGTAACGTGTACACGTTTAACGCAACTTACGGTATTGGCTCCTATAAACCGACTTACGAATCGGTGTACTCGCACGAGTCCCCAAATTGGTACAATAATGCCAAGTATGGCATCTTTGTTCACTGGGGTGTGTACTCTGTTCCAGGATGGGGAAACTCGGGTTCCAGGGAGGCATATGCTGAGTGGTAATGCCATATGCACTCAAGTCGAAAAAGGCACTGCTCATGCTTTTTTAGGTATTGGTGGTCTCTCAACCAAGGGACCAGCTCCAACACACAGACATATCAGTATCACCTACAAACTTACGGTCCAAATGTGGTATACGACGACTTCATCCAGAACTTTACGGCGGATGCTTGGGATCCTAAGGAATGGGTAGATCTTTTCGCCGACGCAGGAGCTAACTATTTTGTACAAGTCAGCAAACATCATGACGGATATGCTCTCTTCGATCTCCCAGCAAACGTAAGCATGAGAACATCGGTTGCTCAGTACCCGCATCGGAACTTGTTGAAGGTATTTCGGGTTTACTTAGATTCTATTGATGACAGAAATAGTCAAGTCTAATGAGTAATAGGAGCTTTTTGATGCTGCCCAGACATACCAGCCGCATCTCCATCGGGCAGCTTACTATTCATTGCCAGAGTGGTTCAATCCGGCTTACGAAAAATATGGCTTCGGAAGCTGGCCTGGAGGTATGCACCCTATCATTTGGTGGATGTTAGGAACACACAGACTCTAAATTGCAATTAGGGAATGCAACCAATCCGTTCAACAACAAAACTCTTCCTTATACTGGTTTTGTTGAGATTCCTGACTACATTGACGACGTCATGCTCCCCCAAATGAATGCCCTTGCTGACCTTGGCTCTGAAATTATGTGGTGTGATATTGGTGGGCCAAATAAGACTGCCGAGTTCGCGTCATCTTGGTACAATCGTGTAGCTGAGCAAAACCGCCAAGTAGTGATGAATTCGCGGTGTGGATTGCCTGGTGACTTTGACACCCCTGAATACGCACGTTACTCTGGGGTCCAAGTTCGCAAATGGGAATCCAATTTGGGCATGGATCCTTTCAGCTACGGCTACAATCGGGCTACCCCCTTGTCGGATTACATGAATGCTAGCACAATCGTGACGAGCTTAGTCGATATTGTCAGTAAGAATGGCAATTTTCTGCTAGATGTAGGGCCGCAGGCCAATGGCACAATCATCGAAGTCGAACAGCGCAATCTCCGGGAGGCCGGGGTATGGATCAAGTCCCACGCAGAAGCCATCTTCAACACGACGTACTGGTTTGTGACTCCTCAGGAGGGCCAGGATATTCGCTTCACGACAACTCCTAATGCTTTCTATGTCTTAAGTCTTGCAAAACCGAATTCAACCATGATCCTGAGCAGTCCGATTCCATGGATTTCAGGAGACAGAGTCACTGTCGTTGGCGGCAAGCGGAACGGTGAAGTAGTACCTAGTCAACAACTGAAGGATGGATCTATACAGTTGAATATTTCACAGTCAATCGCTGATGCAGATCAATACGCCTGGGTATTCAAGATCACGTACTGATACTGGACTATTCATATAACTACGTGAGAAAGATGTCGATCGGGATGTTATTAATAATGTTGTCTGGAGTTTCAATCCCCTGTCCTAAGCCAAGTCAGTGATATACTTGTTTGAAAAGATTTGCAAGGTACAGTCTGATATACAGTCGGAGAGTCAGTTTTCATGTACTCTTCATTTTCCGAAAGAGAAGGTTTCGTGTATGAGAATCCATAACAGAACGATGTCGGTCCCTCTGTACCCCCTTAGGCGTAGCTTTGAAAATGAGCGCAGTCAAATACGACATTCCGAATATGCGATAGCACGTAAATCATTTATAATGGGGCCCAGCAACAGCAATGTATTTGTGTTTTTACACCTTATTATTCAGATAGGGAATATAGCGCTCTCATTCGTAAAAATCTGGCTGTCAAATAACCACTTACTACCGTTATGTCCTTATTATTGTGTATCTAGAGAATATAGAGCTTCCGACGATGCAATGAAACTAAGCTCTCGTCATATAAAACATTTTTCCCGCGAAGGCGACGTTGCACGTTGACCGTATAGTTCATATTAACCGTACGTCAAGAACTCGGAGATTGAGGATGAAATGCGCTCTTGGAGCGCTATTGCAGCTTTCTAATAGCTGCGTGAGTAGAGCCTGTGTACTATTGAAATATCAGCATGTGATCTTTTCAGCCGGGTAAAATGAACTATCTAGATTTTATACTGACTTGTTCTCAGTCTAAATACATGTGCACTTCTCTGAATGGAATTTTTCCAGAGCTCTCAATAGTTCATCAGTCTAATGGGTAATTGACCATCTATACGACAACCAGGCTATAATTACCCGATCTAACGTCATTGTAGCTCACTAGTCAACTGATTCATAATCCCAGTGGCTACTTATATGCTTTATTTGGAGCTGTATTTGCCTCGAAAATGTCACTCGGCATGATTTTTCAATCAGCTTATTCTGGTTTATATCGAATACTAACTTTATCGACTTGCTTCCTACATTGAGCTTCTCCAGCAGTGACATGATAGCCGAAAAGATGAGACAGTCACCATTTCACATGCTTCTGCCCCTTATCGTTCTTAGCATTTGTTCTATGAGTGGCTTGGCCAGTCATGTGGCATATGAAGAAGTTCCGTCTCTAGAGGGAAAATCGTTACAAGACATTGTAAGTTGATCCGCTTAGTCTCTAGGTGACAATATTCACTCCAATCAGGTTACGTGGGATGACAAATCCTTCTTTATTAAAGGCGAAAGGATAATGATTATCAGTGGTGAATTTCATCCTTTTCGGTAAGTATCTCTACCAGTGTTTTCTCAACCGCCATGATACAGTGGAGAAATGATGGCCAAGATTGAGAGGGGAAAGAAGCTTGCTCCTTCTGTATCTGTTACAAAACCTGAGCTAATTAGTGAATAGCCTGCCGGTGCAATCATTGTACTTGGATATCTTCCAAAAGATCAAAGCCATGGGATTGGATTTTGTATCCTTCTACGTCGATTGGGCCCTAGTAGAGGGGGCACCGGGGCATTATAAAGCCGACGGTATATTTGCCCTCAAACCGTTCTTCGACGCAGCTGAAAAAGCCGGAATATATCTCACTGCACGGCCGGGACCCTATATCAACGCCGAGGTCTCTGGCGGAGGATTTCCAGGGTGGCTTGCGCGCATACCTGGCAATCTGCGAGATGATAATCCCTCCTATCTAGAGTCTATCACGAAGTACTGATTCCTCATCCAAGCGGCATTCTTTTTCTTTACTACCAGCTTGATCCGTTTCATCACTAACAATTTTCACCAGCTATCTCTCACAAGTCTCTGCGGATATAGCTAAAGCGCAGATTACAGAAGGCGGCCCTATCGTTCTATATCAACCGGAGAATGAGTACGGCGGGAATCGTGCTTATATGCAGTATGTTATTGATACCGCAAGAAACAATTCTATTGTCATACCTATGATTAATAATGACGGGGGTCCCAATGGTAATTTCGCTCCTGGCAGCGGCCTAGGCGAAGTCGATATCTATGGCTTTGACTGGTATCCGTAAGTATTCCTCCACTAGTTTACACTATCATGGTAAGAATCTCTTGACCGACTAATAATGCGACAATGGCCTAGAATGGGGATCAATTTCGATGTATGACCCAAATGATCAAGATTAGTTACTCCTGGATTAATATAGGACAAGACCGACCCTTTGAACTGGCCCGCAGGGGACCTACCAACCGGGATATTGGAGACGCACCTGAATATCAGCTCCTCAACACCATTGTCTATAATGGAGGTAGGTACTCTTCATCAACAGTGTCTCACCTCACGAATTTCCACGTGCTGGCCGCTTGTCGAATGACATGACCACTGATGATTTTAGTTTCAAGGTGGTTGGTTAGACAGCTGGGGAGGTCCGGGGATATTCGATAACGTTGAATTGACCGATAGTTCCTTCGTGAGAGTCATGTACAAAAATAATTTCAGCTTCAAAACTGCACTTATGAATCTTTACATGGTATAGTTACCCAGTCATTCTGCGAGATATCGGAGCTAATGTCATGAAGACTTTTGGCGGTACAAACTGGGGAAATTTGGGATTTCCTGGCAGTTATACGTCTTATGACTACGCAGCTGCTATTTCAGAGACTCGCAATGTAACACGGGATAAATATGGGGAGACGAAGTTGATCGCCAACTTCTTAAAGGTTTCTCCTACGTACCTGGAAAGCACCCCAGCCAGCAACTACACGGAAGGTGTATTCACGAACACTACAGAGGTGGCAGTGACTCAACTTACATGCAATAGCTCCGCATTTTATGTCATCAGGAATTCCGACTATTCATCATTGGGCACGGTTTCATATAGTTGGAGGCTTGACACGAGCATGGGCAACGTATCGATCCCCCAACTTCCGGGAACCTTATCACTAAGGGGTCGAGACTCTAAAATGATCGTGACTGATTACAGTGTTGGTGACTTCAATCTGGTGTATACGACTTCCGACATCTTCACATGGAAATCGTTCAGCAACATGACTGTTCTGGTCCTTTACGGATCCCAGGGCGAGTACCATGAATTCGCAGTCACCATATCGAACCAGTCCAACCATTCTTCGGTGATAGTCGTGGAAGGAGACCAGTCGGATATATCTTCGAAGTACATCTCAGGGGCTCTTGTTGTGGGAATGCAAGTTTCTAGCCATCGTTCTATTGTAAGGATTGATAATCTTTTGGTAATCCTCCTTGGTATGTTTGTACCTGCCAGTTTCTCCTCTGCCAATGTCCCCAGCCTTTAATTAAATTCGGAAGTAGACGCAGCACACTGACGTTTCTATTAGAGCGCGTTACCGCATATTCCTACTGGGTACCACAAATTTCTATAAGCGCTACTTCAGCTGGATACGTCAACAGTCGCAATATCGCCAATTCAATTATTATCGCTGGAGGGTACATGGTTCGGACTGTGTCTCTCCAAGGCAGTGAACTCCACGCATCAGTAGATTTCAACAGCTCTACGACTCTTGAAATAATTGGAGTCCCTCCGCAGGCGAAGTCCCTGTTTGTCAACAGTGGAGCAGTTCCCCATTCAGTGACTGAATATGGATTCTGGTCCACAAACATTGAATACAACGCACCGGCTCTTGAACTTCCATTGTTACACAATCTGGAATGGAGATACGTCGACTCGCTGCCTGAGATACAGCCGTCCTACGATGACTCCAGCTGGCTCTGGGCTAATCATACTACGACGAACAATACTGGCAATCCCTTATTGACGCCCACGTCTCTGGATTCGACTGACTACGGATTTTATACAGGCTCGGCGATCTATCGAGGTTACTTCACCGCCACAGGAAACGAGCAGAACATTTCTTTGTCCACCCAAGGTGGAGACGCCTTCGGTAGTTCCGTATGGCTGAATGATACTTATCTTGGCTCGTTTACAGGAGATATCGACCATCCAAACTACGCTCCTAGTTTCAATTCCACTTATCCATTGCCAAACCTCTCGGCAAGCCAGACATACGTTCTTACCGTTGTAGTGGACAACACTGGTCTCGACGAGGATTGGACGTTGAGCAACGGAGAGAAACTACCTCGAGGTATTACCAATTACAGTCTGGATGGGCATTCACAAGATGAAGTCTTGTGGAAACTAACTGGAAATCTTGGGGGCGAGAATTATGCGGATCTCACTCGTGGGCCGCTGAATGAAGGCGCCTTCTACGCCGAGCGTCAAGGTTGGCACCAACCGGAGCCTCCCAGCGACAAGTGGATTTCGCGGAGCCCTTTTGAAGGTATCCAAGAGGCCGGTATTGCGTTCTTTAGCACAGAGTTTGACTTGGACATCCCATCGGGCTGGGATGTGCCGATATCATTTGTCTTTCGACGCAATTCATCGAGTGACTTCAGAGTGCAACTCTTTGTCAATGGGTACCAGTACGGCAAGTACATAAATAACATTGGACCTCAGCAATCTTTTCCGGTACCCGAGGGAATTCTGAACTACAATGGAAAAAATTGGGTTGCTCTGACGCTCTGGGCACAGGACCCTGAGGGCGCAAATTTGATGGACCTCGTTTTGGTACATGAAACTCCGGTCATCTCAACCCTTGAAGTTGAACCAGCTCCACAGCCCGTGTACTCCCCAAGGCCTCGAGCATATTGACGATGACCTTGTCTGAAAGCGTAAAGGAATTCCTTTTCCCCTCTATACATGATATCGAGCAATGTTTAGAGTCGATCCGAGGACGCTTTGAAGCCTATTGCGAAGTGGAAGAATGTTTGAACAATGGCAACGTTGGCTCTTGGTGTAGATCGTTGCGCAGTATGATCAATTCTCAGGTTCATCTTGATGTGGAAAGAGTTTGCAGGACTTATTAGGCTTGTGAATGGGGTGTGGACTATTCAGACCGCGACATTAAAGGATACACCATTGTGAAAGCTAAATCAAGGTATCAATGGGGTAAAACTTCATTTGCATCTCTAAAAAGCGGCGATTTGTTACTATTATACATTCAGACTCTCTTTCGCAGCTAGGCAGATAGTTCAAACCTTCACCTTCAACAGCTCCTGCGCATTCTTATACAAAAACTTCTCCCACTCCTCCCCTTCCTTGATCAATCCACTCTTCTTAATCTCCTCCAGAAAAGCGTAGCCCTTCTCATTCGCCGAAAACGGATAATCAACACTATACAACACTCTCTCAATCGGCATCGTCTGCAACAAACACGCCAACGGCGCCAACGCAAACATGCCACTCGTCGTCACCCAGATGTTTTGCGTCCACACGTCTCGAAGACCTCGCTGTCTGCCAAACCTCGACGCAATCGCAATGACGCGCTCGAGTTGAAAGGGAAGCATTTCACCCATATGGCCAATGATGATTTTGACATTGGGTAATGCATCAAACAAGCCAGCTGCATACAATTTCAGTATTGAGAGGGCGGTATCAGAATGCCAGCCCCAACCATACGCGCCCAGAGCATCGCCAATGCGATCATCGTAATTACCCCGATAATGAGCAGCGACCCCGGTCTTCTCGTCTGGGTATGAAGGGTGAATGTAAATCGGCACATCCAAATCCTGCGCCTTCTCAAACACGGGCCAGAATTTCCTGTCGTCGTAGAACTGTCCGTTTGTGTGATTATCAACCAAAGCACCCACGAACCTGTGCTCAATGACACAGCGCTCCAGCTCCTCTACCGCAAGGCCTGGCTCAGCCATCGGTAAAAGAGCGAAAGCAGCGAATCGAGTTGGATTCGCTGCAACGGCGGAGGCGAGTTCGTCATTTGCTGCTTTGCAGAGTTGTGGTGGTTGGGCGCCGGGCCCGTGGGAGATTACTTGTAGAGAGACATGACCATTATCGAGATCTTGGAGCCGCTCAGCAGCTAATGTGTTGAGTTTGGAGACGATTGGAGGGGGGAACTGGGCGTAGTGGTCTGTGTCGGAGGCGTTGCGGACGGCGGAGGAGACGTAGTGCTCTTCGAGGGTTATTATGGGTGTCATTTTGCTGTTTGTATGATGATATCTCGTGTTGAAGTTCAGTATCGAATATGTTGGAGATTTCTTCCTTCTGTATATGTTCCTTAGGCCGGAGTTGAGTAAAGCTGATCGTGAAAACATTGTGAACAATCTTCAATCTGCAAGGGTGCTTGACGTCTATTTATACTGATTCATCCAATACCAAACATCTAGCGCAGATAGCTCTTAACTCCAAAATCCGAGAAAAATGTAACTATTTGAGGATAGATTGTAGATTTATCTAGGCTCCGATATTTTATATTGTCCAATAAAGTGCATCGATTAATGAATGCAGGTTTGCTATACGAGAGCTCGGAGAAGATTTTGTTAGGGCTCGGATATGTAGTAGGGTTATGGGCTCGGATTTAGGCTCCAACGTCATAGCTCGGAGATCCCTACCTTTGCCTCACGGATATACCTAGTGGGACTAAACTTAGGACGTATCTACGACTAAGAAATGGACTGTAGTTTTGTAGAAACGAGGTATTTTATCTGGTACAATAGATACAATATATACAAGACTATCCATGTTTCACCACAGATGAAGACGGTGAATAATGAGCTATCGTCAATCGCGGTTGTGCCTCAACGACATACTCGACTCCATCGTCAGACGCATAACTCGGTGGACGAGGCTGATTTGACGCCCCTGTTGCGATCGTTGTTGCCCTCGATGCTGCCGGTGACGTTGACGATGATAATTGCGACGAGGAGTCGCTGGTAGAGGTGGATGGACCTGGTTCATTGTTGTTTGTGTGAGGAACGGTTTCGGGTTTAGGTGCGTTGTCGACGCGTTGCCAGTAGAGAAGGTTTGGGTTTATTCGCTGTATTCTTTATTTAGTCTAGTCCAAAGAAAGGAGGAGTCGAACGTACCACACTGCTACGCCAGAGACCATATGCCGGCGGGGGCGCGGCGAGTTTGGCCGTCGCCGCCGTCGCAGCAGCAGAAGCAGAAACATTATCACTGCCATCCGCTGCTGCGCCCTCGGTAACAATTTCCTCATCCCGCGCAAGCACGACGTGGATTGGATGCGTCGGCTGCGCATAGCCCAATGGGCCCACGACACTGGGTACACGGTGCAGACCAGTAGGGCCATACCTCGCAATTTTCGTGGCGAGCAGACAAGTGCGGGCGAAAGAATGGCAAAACACCATGGCGAAAATCATAATGAGTAGGATGAAGAATATGTGATATGTCTGTCCTTCAAGTGTTGTAAAGCTTATGGCGTAGACGAGGTCTGCTAGCCGTTAGTCCTAATATCACAGCAGATAAGGGGAAAGCGCACATAGAGAAATTAGCATGAGGAGCAACAGCCCTGTTACAGCGCAAATAACGAGGTGCTTGCGAACGAGTCTATCCTTGAGCGCGATTCGGTACGCATCCTTGATTTTGCTGGGAGGCGCTATTGTCGATGTGGATGCTGATGAAGGATTGGAGGATGAAGCCGAATTTTTCGGGTATCGGACCCAGCCATCTATATATCTCCTGCGTCGTGGTGGTCGCGACGGTCGTGACGAGCTCGATGGAGCAGTCTCATTATTGTTGTGGTTGTTACTTTCAACATCTGGTACGGATGGTACTCCTGAGGGTCCGGCGCCAGCTGTATCCATATTCATATTCATATTCGCAGTGGTTTCCGAATTTGTGGCCCGTTTTGTCCATTTCCAAGGCTTCACAAATCGGCCCGCCTTTTCCTTCCATGTCGGTGTCTCGTCATGCTCGAAAAAAGAGGATGTATCTGAGGGATGAGTGTCGTCGGCAACGGAACGGGGTTGTGCCGCTGTTTGTGAGTGAGAGGACTCCATCAGACCTCGGAGTTGCGTTGATAGCGCTGTATTGTCTATGCGACGGCGGAGAAGAAGAGGTAGAATGACCGAGGGGCAGAAGAGACTCTGCAGTGAATGTCGAGTCAAATCTTTGAGAGTAAACGAAAGTAAAGTCGTATCGCCGGAAAGAGTGGTATCAAGTATCGTAGATCAGGAAAAGCAGGCAAAACACAATATTAGTAGTAGATAATCAGCAGAACCGTCCAGCAGCCCTTTTCCAGAAATCAAAAACAGATCAGTTTGAGCGAGTGGGTGGTATCATGTAGCAATAGGACAAGACGCAAATCAGCACAATCCCATTGTGCCGCAAAGAGAGTGCGTATATTAATATTAGAGAGATAGCCTCACAAAGACGGGAAATGAGTTAAAAGAAATAAGAACTGAACGATCGAAAGCCAACGATTGGGAAATTAATATATGAATCCTAGCGACCCTCCCCAGGTCCATAAGCAAAAGCAAGTGGTTCGCGAAGGGGAGCCGGAGAATCAGGAAATGATCAATTATCAAGCAGCTAAACGGAGCTAAGAGACACCAGGGGTCCTTGGTCCCGGAATTGTTGCCGATGCGAAAGCTTAGTGGTAGTTCTGGCAGAGATAAAGCTTTGCACTAGTCTAGGTAGGGTAAAGGGGGCGCGAGCTAGGGCTCAGGGGGGTTTAGGCCCTTGAGGGAGAGTGATTGATAAGTTGATGGCCTGGCATGAATTGAGGACGTCCTGGTTTGAGGCTATCCTTGTAAGTACCCCTGTGATTTGACAGGATTACTCGTTGATCGAGTATGAAGATAATCGACCTAGGATTATGTATCGGTATTAGCCTAGGCTTGTATGCATACGTATGGGTCTCGTAATACGGAGTGCGTCTACGTGTATCAGCACAACCAACGCGTTTCAGATTACGCTATGCGCATGATGCTTGATACGTAGTCATACAACATCCAAGACGGAAAATTGTGGCACGAGTGTCTCACATTCGGACTCGCTAGGTCTGCACGAGACATTTGGATACTTTTACCGATTAACTGAATTGGAAATACTGTACAGCGATGCTAGGTTCAACGAGGCATCATCAACACAAGGGTTCGTCAGCATGTGATACACCGTAGAATATCCCACGGACATATTGCTCATGCATTTTGAGTCTGCAGGTGGCGTCAGAAGGCCTGAATATGAGCGAAATTGGCGTGATATAAGATCCTTGTGGTCGCAAGCCCCAGAACCCGAAGCAGTCGCGATGCATCTCAGCTTCCAGTATTCAAGATCATAAGTATCAGATATGCCGTGCTGCGACCGAAAGATAGCACGGCATGTGGATGGATATCAATCGATATTCGAGACAAATGACCCGCTAGCCCTAGTATGAATTGAACAATCAAGATCTTAATATCGAGTTATTTACCAAGTTCTCCAAGCAGAATATTTCGGTCAGATGAACCAGACACAACTAAAATGTCGTTAGCAGATGTATGTGCAAGTGAACTAGGAGAAAAAACTTACCGATAGGCTCGTCGTTTGGCGAAAATCTCACATCATTCACGGTTCCCTTGTGACCAGGTAGCTTGTACAACAGCTTGCCCGACTTTGCATCCCAGACTACTACACTGCGATCCCCGCTGCCAGCAGCGATTTTTTCTCCTTTAGGGTCCCAACTGGCACGAATGAGATTCTTTTCGATACCAACTGGTGCACCGTCAAAAGTCCGTACCGAGCGATCTGCAGGGGCAAAAGGCCGAATGTCCCACGTGCGCACTGTAGAATCATGAGAGTTTGATAAGAGGGTCTGCGAATCCGGCGATATCTGGAGAGACGTTATAGTATCGTTGTGTCCGATCAAAGAGTATACGACCGCCTTCTTCCGAATATCCCAGACTTTGATGTCGTTGTCAATACCGCCCGTAAAGATCTCGTTTCCAGCCTCTGATAACGCGACAGCCGTAATCGGGAAATCCGTCTCGATAAAATCAAGCGCCGCTTTTTGTCGTGGATCCCAAATTCCGATATAACCATCATCACTACCGCTAACAAGCAGTTCCTGGCCTCGTTTGCTAATGTCTAAGCAATTAATTACCTCTTCATGCCCCACGTGTCTTCTGATTCGTTGGCCAGTCTCGATATCCCAGCTTGCTATGGTCATATCTGCGGAAGCGGAAAAGATGAATCGGGAGTCACGAGACCATTGTAGATCCAGCACTGCTCCTTTATGGCCTGTGAGGACGCCGTAATTTTCGCATTGTTCGTAGGTACGCCATAGCACTGGAAAGGTGAATCAGTAGCTTGTATCGAAAACGACGAGTATCCAGTGACTCACTGATGGAACGATCCATAGAACCGGAAGCGATGCTCTGCGCCGTAGGGTCGAATCGGGTCGCAAACACTTCTCCTGAGTGGCCTTCGTATCGAGATTAGTGTTTACACAAGCAAAATTGAGAAGGGCGCCGAAGACTAACCTGTTAATTCCATGATTGGAGCTGCGAGCCCACTCGTTCTAGGAATCTGCGCTCAAATATTAGCAAGAATCACTGATAATAATCCCAGTACATACAGCTTGTACGAGTGTGCCATTTTGATCAGATCGCAGTGTGACAGCATTAGACTTGAGGTCGCTATTCGATTTTTGTCTTTTCACGACGAGCTGGGTTGTAGGGTTGAAAGTTTCTGAGGCTGGCCTTTTTTCGCCCGACATGGTGGCCGATGTGTGTATAGAAATGCGCGATTGAATTGAAAGTTCAAGAGGTATGAATGTGAAAAGCTGTTGGTCTGAACAGCGCGGTCAAATATTTCTGAAGCTGCGGCGGAAGGTGGTTTCCTTAAGCGCGGAAGTCCAAATTCAAGTTGAACATGCAGGTGCATAGACGCGCTAAACGCTTTCTGGCGGCGGGCCATTCATATCTCTGTCTCCGGACAACACCAACGTTCAACAGAATCAACACCACAGAAGCGAACCATACCAACCTGCACTTCTATCGAGTCTATATCAACTATACCGAGAAGGCCATTGATCATACCAATACTCGACGTGCGATCATCCTAAAATAGCGAAAGGAAACGACAATGTCCTCAACTACAAAAGCCGCTAGAATAGGGGAAGAGTATGTGCGACCATGAGTATTTGAATAGCTATAAACGAAGGGTGTGCTAATTCTGCTTTTTGTATACAGAATTTGGAAGTCAGTTAACCCGTGTATATTCCGGCACGTCGCGAAAGAAGGTGCATACTAAGCGACCTACAGGACAAAAATCGACAAAGTCAATGCCGAATTAGTTACGCTTACATACGGAACGATAGTCGCACAACTATGTCAAGACTACGATGGAGACTACCTTGAAGTCAATAAGCAACTCGATAAGATGGGCTATAACATCGGCATGCGATTGATTGAAGACTTCCTCGCCAAATCGAACACTGGACGATGCGCCAACTTTAAAGAGACGGCTGATATAATTTCAAAAGTAAGAATAATCCATTTTTGTTTCTTGGAACATGCTCAACTACGCCCGTATGGAATGGAAGAGTTGACTTGGACGGTACAGGTCGGATTCAAGATCTTTCTGAATATAACGCCAACCGTCACCAACTGGACGAGCGACAATAAACAATTCTCCTTGGTTCTGGACGAGAATCCGCTGGCGGATTTTGTCGAATTGCCGGACGATGATCGGGCGCAAGATCAACTGTGGTTTTCGAATATTCTATGTGGTGTGTTGCGAGGCGCATTGGAGATGGTGAGATACCACTTCCGAGGGTAATGCTTGTGATCGCCATACTAATGCGCTGCAGGTCCAAATGCAAGTAGAAGCCCATTTCGTCAGCGACGTCCTTCGTGGCAGCGACACGACTGAGATTCGAGTGACGTTGGTTCGATATATCGAAGACGAGATGCCGCCGGACGATGAATAAGTCGGCAGCCGAATCAATGAAATGACTGCAAGCTCTACGGTTACAGAAGACCAATATGCGGTCATACAAGAAAGGCGTTTAGGTTAAAGCGGTCTTATTGCATAAGAATAATAAAATATGTATTAAATGGTTGATGATATCGATCTAGATCTAGGACACCGCCTGCCTCTTAGGGCATAGTCCGGGACATGGCATGATCTTCCGGGGAACTTTGGGCTGGCCGGCGGGAGCTAAAGTCTATATAGTCTGATCTCAGCTTGCCCTAGCTGCACGGATGGACAGTGTAGATGTTGCGCAGTCACTAGCTACCATAGCGACTCACCTTGACGAGAGGATATTTTCAACAGCACCACCACCACTGAGTCACACAGACGATCCCTTGAAGTCCCCGACTGCTCTGCTGTCACTGGAGTTGTACAAACAAAACACGCTGCTAGGCCACACGAGGGGCTCCACGTGACGCGCTAGTACCCAATACGGCAACTTTGCCCCCACCGCCGAGCCCATTCTGTGCTGAGAAATGCGCAGGATCGGGGCATCTCACTATCGCTGTGCAGAGTAGTGTGCTTCTCATGAGGTACGCAGTAAGTACATGCATAGCAGATTTGATATTCCGGCGGTGCCAATGCTTCGTACAATTGAATATCAAATACAAGCAGACAGGCAAATAAATGGCTATTCTTCCACCATATGAGCTTCCCGTATACCGCCCAGCTGTACATAATAGTTTCACCCAGATACGCAGTCAATGTATACAATACAAACTGATAGAGCCCCAGGCGTACGTACCGCGGTACCGGGAGCCAGCGTGCTGACGGCTACGCGCAGTTTCAGCATCCCAGCCTCCATGAGTGGTCTCCGGCCAGGTTTTTCCGCGCCGGCCATGACGGCTGATGGGCCAATGGCAGCGCCAGGCAGGCCCTCTCTCGCCCTCCAGCACCTTCCCTCCTTCTCTCGCTGTCTCCCTCTCTCTCTCACTTTTCGCTCAACCTGCCGGCACTTCCAACTCCAAGCGCAAAAGAGGGCTTTTCGACCTTTCCTTCCTTTTCTCTTTTCCCCTTGTCGCTTTCCTACTGCCCGTTGCCCCTCCCAGAGCGAGCCTGTCACGTCAGTTTCGTGTCGGAGGTAGTGATTGATTGCTTAATTGCCTTTCGCGCGGCTGATCCACCAGAGCAGAAACCGCCTTCCCTTAATTCTTGCGCCCAAACCCATCATCCGGGCCCTTATCATTTTCCCCTTCGACCTGCTGCGTCCTGCACATCATCCATCTATCAAGCATACCTCCTGGAGCTTGCTTACTACTTGGCTCTGACATCCTCTTTCTTTACCTCTTCTTGTATTCTCCGGTGCTATCTCCCTTTAGGCTATTCCCTCTTACCCACCACCCCTTTTACATGGGTTTTTTGCCCGTTCTTGCTTGGCTCAAATCTTAACCTTTTCACTACCCGCGGGACTCGTTGCTGCATTTTTCGATACCCTKTTGCGCCCATCTGTTCTTCGTCGCAGTTCTCTCTGTTATCTTCTTATTCGAGAGCATTGCTGGGGAACACTCCAGTTGGAAATAATTTTGCTGTGAAACAAATCAGGCATTAACTCCTTCTGTCTCGCAACCGCGCAACMCCAGCCACTCCCCCGAGTCGGTTTCCCGTATTCGGTCCGGCTTTTGAATTTGTCGCACGCCGCTATTATCATACCAATTCTCGATGCCCATTTCTCTTGATAAACATTACGATTTATTTCATACCGAGAGAAATCGGTGATACCGTTGTTGTCGACATCTCGCTCACCCTTTGCCACATCGACCCCCCGGGCTCTCTTTTTTCCCGCCCCGTCCGCCCCGTGTGGTTTGATCCTGCTTTCGGTCGCGATACTATTTAACACAATTCACGCCTACATTTGAACACCAGCTTTGCATTGTCCTTTTCGATTTTGGATAGTGGCTTATTTGTGTCTTGTTGGATATTTACAATAAGCCATTTGTCACAGTCTATTGTGGCATTTCCCGTCTGAGACTCAAACGCGTTTGTCCTGCGCTTTCCTCTCACTTGCACATCCAACAATTGCACACCCTGGCGACGTAACGCCTTGTGCGCCATTTTTGTTACTGAACAGACTGGATCTCATATCTTAAACTTGGGCGGTGGAAGTGGCCCAGTGGGCTCTCTCAGCCATGAATCCAATGAACATAGCTGGCATGGCTGGGATGAATGCGATGCCAGGTGGTCCTGTCGGTGGTGTTCCTATGATGAACACCCAATCAGTTTCGCGAGACCAGAATATGACACAGGAGAGCGTCTATATGCAGCTTAACACATGCATCTACGACTACTTTCTCAAGCGCGGCCAGTTTGACGTGGCGCGAATGCTATTAAATGACGACAACATCAAACTAGACACCGACGATGCCAAATCCAGTCCGAACCACATGAATGGTGTCGATGGCGATACCTCGATGGGCGACAACAAAGATGAAAAAATAAGAATACCCGACGATTTCCCCCGGCCTCGTGTTCCGATGGATTCAGGAAATTCTTTTCTGTACGAATGGTTCAGCCTCTTTTGGGATATCTTCGCCGCACAACGCAAAAGACCTCCTATGAACCAAATGGCCCAGGCCTATGTCAACAGCTCACAAGTTCGTTTTCTCTCGCAGTGTTCTTGCGAACTAATCATGCTGACTAATCTCCTTCTCCGCGATTGCAGGGTTTAATGCGCATGCGAGAACAAGCCAATCAAAATTTTCTGCGTCAACCTCAGATGATGATGCAAAATCAGATGGGTTTGCGTCGCAATGGGGTGCCAAACATGAACAACATGAACCTGCAAAAGACGGCTCTTCAAAATAACGCATCCGGAATCAATGCCTCCGCAATGTACGTTTGTCCTCTTATACTCTGCGGTTTGATTAAGTTTGGCCCTTCATGAGTAGAATCCGTTAATTGTGTTTTTCTTTTTTAGGAATCCCCAACAAATAGCTCAGTTACAGCAGACCAAACAGATACAGATGCAACGCGAACACTCGGATATGGACATGAACGGTCATCGCCCGCAGTCGCCATCTTCGGCCGATAACGCCCCGTCGCCGTCGAAACGACCACGATTAGAAGTCCAGCAAGGGCAGCCAATGCCTCCCAACGGTCGTGTACCCGGTCAAATGCCCGCTCAAATGACTCAACAGCAGGCGATATTGATGCAGAATGGGATGAATGGTCGGGGGATGAATCCAGCGCAATTTCAAGCGTTCCAGCAGCAGCAGGCTGGCCAGGCTGCAGCGCAGCAAAAATCCATGCAGGTATATGCTCAGAACTTGCTCCTTCATCACTCGCGCTCAGCAATGAATAACCAGGGCATGCCAAACGGATTAATGAACAACGGACTTATGCCGAACCAAAATGACCTCATGTCTCAAATGCCGGACGGGCAAGGCGGTATGCAGATGGTGAACTCGCAGTTTTACAACGGCGACATGGCTGGAATGGGTCGAGGAATGCCACAGGTGCCGAACGGGAATGGGAACCATGCACTCCAAGATTATCAAATGCAATTGATGCTGCTAGAACAGCAGAACAAGCGCCGCTTGATGATGGCTCGTCAAGAGCAGGATAGCATTACCACCCGCCCTGACGGTCAGCCTATGCCTCCTGGTCAACCCGGCCTACCTCCAGGTACTTCACCACAAGGCAGCCGAACCGGAGCGTCACCGAATCCGAGCGAACAGATGAAACGAGGAACGCCGAAGATATCGCAGACTGGACTGCCGGGCTCGCCAAGTGCCGGTGATCTCCAGGGACGTGGATCTCCCGCGTCCATGAACTTCAATCCTGGTCAGATGGGAGCAGATATGAACAACGCATTTTTCAACAACATGCGACCTCCAACATCGAATCAGGGAGGATTCAACCCACAAATGAATCAGATGCAGCAACCTAATGGGCGGATGCCAAATGCCAATTGGCAGAATCCAGGAGGACCGCAAGGTCAGCCCATGGTTGCACAACAGTCACCGGCGACACAGCCAGCACCCAATCCACAAGAGCGAAATACCATGCCGCCTCCATCTGCACCGCCTCAAGGAACCAAACCMCCCTCGCCTCAGCAAGGAGCTGCTCCGCCGACTCCCCAGCAAGCGAACAAGCCGGCACCTAAGGGTAAGAAGGATACCGCAAAAGAGCGCAAGGTACGTTTACTTCATGCCAGCTTGATTTTGAAAGTATATAGACTTAACTTGTCATCTTTGTAGCGTATCACAAAGAAGGGAGCTGCAGCGGCCAATGCCAACACTGCGGCGACCCCGTCGTCCGAGGCCGAACCTCCCCCAACACCAACCCCATCCACTCCCATCACGCCTCAGCATCCAAGCTCTTTCAAAAACGGAGTCAATGCAACGACGGCGACCCAGCAGCAGCCTACTTCGGCGCCTGCACCACCTATTGTACAGCAACCCGATCCTAACGTTACAAACTTTAATGACCTTGGCATGCCAGACGTATGTTTCCCTCTTCCGCTCATGAGATTTTGTGCTGACTCTTTACTTTCCAGCCATCAAATTTCAACCTCGACTTCAGCACTCTGGAGAATCCCGAGGTCTTGGAGAACTTTGACTTTGACTCATTCCTTAACACCGACGCTGATGCGACGGGTTTCGGATTTGATCCAAGTAGTATCACATACCCTACAGATGGAGTTGAAACAGGCACGGACGGTTTGTAAATTCGAACAAAACTGAACCGTTTCTGTTTGGCTTGTTCCCTCAACTTCATTATCTATTTATTTGACGGAGTCCACGGCGAGAAATTAATAAGGAAGGAAATGATACAAATGTCTTTTATTCTGTCTTTTGTCTTTTTCTGTCCTGTTTTGGGAACGGGAATGGGAAAAGAAGAGCAGGTTTTTCTTGCTCTCTTGATCCGATCTGATGAAATCGATTCTTTTTCAAGGGAATGGATTTGGGGGGTTGTGTTAAATTACTACACTTGTGTTGCCATTATCTTAACCCCCTTGTGTTTTATGCGCGCTTTATTCGATTTATGAATGTTTGATTACTTTTCCATCCCATCCATCCGTTTGCAGGTATCCTTTTCCAAAAATCATACTCACCATCATACCTCCTCATCTATGAGAACATTGAAATCCGATTTATACCCACACCTTTTCTTTCACTTTTCTTTTATTGTCCTTTTCTCATTTCACATTTTTTCCTTCTTGTGCGCATCATTATCCATCATCGATTATGTACATCCTATACTTATCCTCTCTCTTCTCCTTTTGGACCGGTTTTTCCCCCTTCTTTTTTCATGTGGTTCGCTGTTCAGATTCAGTTTCGATGAAGTTGAGCATCATCAATCGATCATTTTCAGGACACTTTATCTTTAAATTCTTCCTGAATGTTTGTAGTAGGGAGTAGTGTAGATGGTCATAGCTCGGTTGGTTCTGAGGATTGGTCTTGAGCTTTTGGGTAGGATTATGTAGGTGTAGATAGGAGGTACGTTACCTTTGTTACGTTTCGGGGTGCGGGCTGATGATGGATGTCTGGGGAGTGGTATAGATTGTGATTATCATGAAACTGCCAGGGAAGGGCCTTTCGAACCACAGAGGGCATTGGTACATTCACTAATTATGTTCATCTCTATACTCATACAAACATCCGCCCATCTTGTAACCATCATGATATAAAGCCAAATCTGACTCTAACAACCCGTGCTTCGAATAGATTCAATGACCTCAGTCATCCACATCAATTATGAGATCGGGTCTATCTCCATGGCGAAAGCCTTCTTCTTCAGTTCAGGGAAATTATCGATCTTCCGCTGCTGCTCCATCTCTTCATTCTCGAATTCATAATCTTCTTCGACCATTTTCAACAGGTACTCGACCACTTTCTGACAGCATCGTTCTTCGGCAATCAACCGCGTGCCGGGATACTTTTTGATCAAACCAATGGGCCCCGCTCGAGTAAGGAATGGTTCGTTTTGGAAGGTTGCCCACACCGTATAGGTGGATGGTGCGGGAGGCAGTTTGACGTTTTCGTGGAATTCGATCTGTGAAGTCAAGCGAAGCATGCTACACACCCCTTAACATACATCATATACATTAGTCTTCATCAAACCAAGTTCAATCGTTGTAGAGTCCTCACGTTCATATTTCTGACGACTGGTTTGCAATTTTTCAATGGCCCTTTTCAATTGATCTGGCGTCGCTTTCCACTTCCTTTCTGGTTTAGGCTCGGCTTGCACGTTTTCCGTGTTAAGGCGTGGGTTCGTGACCGGAACCAGATTAGACAATGTGGAAATAGATGGCTCACATGGTTTGCCGCGTTTTGATTGTGGATGAGTAGGCTTGGTGATTTTGTGAGGTGCATTCGCTGAGTGTATCGGCTTCAGGATTCTGTCATTGACCGGCTTGGACAAGTCCCTACCAGAACCGACATTACTAGAGATAGAAGGATGCTCGATCTTTGCTGGGAGGAAGTTGTCAGTAGTCGATGTAGGTAGCTGAGAAGAAAATGTTGAAAAGTTTTCATGCTCAAGTCTCGTGGCTGTAAGAGTCGCCTCTTGCAGCTCCTGAAGCTCCTGAATAAGCAGCAGATACAAAACCTCATGAGACGCTGCCTCTACGGCTTGGTCTTCGGTTTCGTAAAACTTGCGATGACCGAAGCTCGTCACAATTCTAGTATCGACCTTGCCTATATCGACTTGATAACGAAATCCGTTCTTGTGGACATATTTCGTAAGCTCTGGGGAAGGGTACTTCATATCTTCTGCGTAGGCTTTCCTGGTGTCAGAACATATCCGATGTACTGCTTGGAATGAAAGCTCACCTTGGAGCAGCTGTGCCCAGCGCCAACTAAATGCCGTCAACTTCTCGCTTGGCTCGTCAGGGACTTTCCAGTTCGCAAAGCGGACTTTTAGGATTGACAAGGCCACTCGACAAAGTTCCACCTTCGCGGCTGTCATCGACTCCAGTGCTGGAATTTTGAGGGAATCCCGATATATGGTGAGTTTTGCGCAGAATCGACCATCAACTGGATCCTTTGTGAACTCCACAATGGGATCGAGTTGCGGGTCTTGCAATCGCAGCACGCCAAAGTAGAAAAGGACCAACTTAGGAGATAGACTGTGGAGGTCTATCTCACTCAGCTGTGGACCTTTACTGACAGCAACCTCGGTGAAGTCAACAGGCGATAGTCTACCTTCACGGTCCGTGATTTGGCCAACACTTTTTTCGTCAAGAGATCTGATTACACCGTCTTCAGGCGATGCATAATCAGCATCGTCATACCCGCGAAACTGAGGGCTTGGCTTTCTCTCGACTGTCCTTTCGACTGACATGGACGCTGCCAGTCGAGCGCATTGCCCTTGAAGGTCCTGGCCTGTAGACGACACGCACTTCACAGCATCACTCAGAGACCCTTTCTCGTCGGCTTCCTTTGGAGTCCATGGACTTGCTTGGTTGCTCTGTTGAGAAATCCATGGAGAGGGCCCGCTCGAGAAGCTACTGAATCCAGCTCCTTCAGCCAGCGTCAGTCTCGGAGCAGTCAGGGGTGACACTCTAGACCCAGTCAACGATGGTCCAGGAAAAGTGCAATCTACTTTCACAAGCTGCTTGAGAGTAGATTTATCATCGGTCTCATGCTTCGACACTGGCGTCAAGCTGTGTGGCGTGTCCTGAGTTGACACTTTGGACTTGTCGTCAATGCCTGCCATGTCTGAACGTATCAAGTAGGTCTGCAATAGAATGAACGTAGAGGGAGGTGATGATCGAGACAAGTACGACGGGAGAAGTGAAAGGATGTAGAGAGGTTAGGCGAGATTGGAACTAGACGAGGGGAGACGCGAAGAGGAATATGAAGATGAAAAGGGGAAGAACAAAGGATGGAAGGAGACGAAGAAGTGGGAACTAGAGAGAGGAAGAGATAGAGAAGGGAAAAGGAAGAAGAGGATGGGAAGGTACACGGGAGAGAGACAAACGAACGAAAAAGGAAGGTGCCCGAAAAGGGTAGTCGCGTCACGCCCGGTGAACGTGCCATTCTACAACGGTTTTTACAAAGAAAACTGCAGGCGGCAAAAGAACCTGAATTATGTTATACGCTAGGGAGTGCTCACGACTAGTATACATAAAAGGACGTGTCGTAGAAGAGGTAAAGTCTATATATACTCGAATGTAACGATAACGCTTCCCGATACCTGCTCAAAATCTAAGCTCGAGCACTCAGATTTCCTCCTCATCAGCGGGAGGACTCTCAACATGGGGATTATGAGGGCCTAGCTTGGACACTTCTCTGCTGGAAGGCTCGCTCACAGGCTCAGATTCAATGGGAGCATTTTTTCTGGAAGACGTCTTGCTTTCTTTCTTGCCTTTGACTTTGACTTTCGGACTGACGACGGTCTTTCGAGTAGTGACAATCTCGTATACATGGTCCGCCTGACTGGACCTCGCACTTGAGCCTGAGATTTGCCTGAAGTCCTTCGGATCTGCCTGGGAGACGGCCCTGGACGCATTCTTTGAATATGATTCAGAGCGGGCTTGGGCGGCTGCCGACGGTCGGGAAACTGGTGGCATTGACAGAATGGCTGTATGTTGAGTTGACGATGCGGTGGTCTGTATCTTTGAAGCGATCCTCGCATCGCAGTAACCTCTCGAAGAATCACCATCCCGAGAGACAATACTTGGTTGATGACTATGCTCGAAACTCATGCCAGCAATACTAGACATGGATCGACTGCTCACAGAAAGGGGACCAGCGTCAGGCATCGAAACATCGTCTATACTGCGTTGAGACTGTCGCAAATGATGAGCTAATCCCGGTTCAATAAAAGGATCGGGTAGGACCTCGAAGTTCATTTGATTTGGATGACTGAATCTGGGATTCATTGCAGTGAGACTTGGCCAATTTATCATTGAAGAAGTTGGTTGTATCATTGCAGGAGTAATTGGCTTGTGCGCCCATTGGGGCACGTTTGATAACGTGTGCTGGTAGTGCCCTTCACACCCGAATCGACCAGGCTCGTAACGTGTGTCGTGGCGTGTCGGTGAGTGTGTGTGGAGGTCCCCCGTATCTTTAGATCCGTCATAATCAATGTATCCACCAAGGGTTGTCACTCCATATCCACCTTGATGCATTTGCCTGAAAAGGTTGGAGGGGAGCTGATTCCACATGTTAGGATTGGGCCATGATATACCGGAGGCCTCCAGAACATCTAACGTTTGTTGTTAGCTTTTACTAGCGAAGAGTAACCTTGGTGATACGCACTGAGAGGAGCATGTTGGAACGAGAACATGACCACATCTTTGACTCGCTCGAAAGGTGGTGAACGATTAGGACGAGAAAGCCCTTCAGATATGATCACGCGAATCCGACCGAGAGTCTCTGCTGCGTCCCAGACGTAGGCATCAATGACCTCGGGGTGGAACTGGGGGAAACGAAGTACTTCCTGGTTTCCGTTCTTGTCGACCACTGCACGCACATGTCAGATGTTGAAAGCAAACACAGAAAGAATCCTAGTATTACTTACAAGAACCGAATTCTAGATGGAAAACATTTCATTAGTTATGTTCCCAAGCTTGCAGTTGAAGACGATCACGTACCTATGACATGTGGCCATGAAGTCCGAGGACCAAACAGGGTGCCCCTATAGTTTACAATCAGAATCGGAAGCCATGCGGATAAGCATAAAAAATAAAGACTTACGCCACACAAACATTGTCTGTATAGATTCGAGCCTCATACAACACACAATCTTCAGGATGCATCAAACTTTCCAAGATGCGCGACGGTTGCGGCTTTTCCCAGCTGTGAACAGACACCCGGAACGGACTGTGGGCTTGCAAGCTCGGTATGAAAGATGTAAGAGCGGGCACTTGGCCCACTGATCGTTGCGAGTAGATGAACTGGGAGTTGAAATATGGGGCGTTAAGGTAGGGTGAGTCTGTAATCATCGACATTAGAGACAGGAGTGCGACAGACAATAAGATGAAATTAGACATGGGGGAGAGACAGAAACAGTGAGTCAAGTGAGATCTAGTACGACGGAGCGACACAGAATCAAGTGAAATCAGATCCTGTAGAGCGACAGAACAGAAAATCAAGCGAGATCAGGTCCAAGGGAGTGACAGAGTTCATATCATACCTTTATCACTGACGACGCAGCACTGTGTGCGAAACTCTTGTATCGGCACCTTCGACCCCATTGGGAACAGGAGCACGTCCCAGTTAGTAAACCTCATATTGTATGTGTAGCTATAAGTATAACTTTGAGACGGGCGCGCGAGGTAGATGTCAGGGCAAAGTAGAGTTGAAGAGGTTGACTCCGGCCAGGACAATGCATGCCTTCCCAGTTAGGCGATGTGACAGTGGAGGAAGGTGCCGGCCTGGAAGGAACGAGGCAGCCACCTCGACACTGGCAAGGACACACAAACTGGACAGTAATTTTTGGAGATGCTCTGGCGAGTCACATGCTTATACAACCTTTAGAAGAAGTAAAGGCAGGAAGCCTCTACGAAACTATCTCAAACAGGCCGAGGGAGGCACGATGGCAGGTTAAAACTTCGCACAAGCAGCTTGACGTCAACGGTCTAGAGATAATAGGCTACATGTAAGAGAAAGAAGAGCCGAGAAAGGAGGATAAAGATAATAAAAATCAACTTGATATGAAACTTGAGACATAAGAGAATTGGTCCTAAAACCTAGAGAACGTATGGGGAACAGTATCGAGGATGAAGACAGATGGGTAAAAGTGAAGGAAGGGAGCTTCGGGGACGATAAAAGGAGAGAAAATGATCACAAGCAGCTTAGCATGTTGTACAGTCGTCAGTCTACAAAAAGCATGATGAAACAAACCTCAAAAGCACGTTCGACAAGACCGGTTCGTAAGAACAGAGGCTTCATAAAAAAACTTTTTGCAGCACGCCGACCCAACGAGGCAAGGAGCACACAAATGGAATCGAGAAAAGGAAAACAGGAACAGTCTTGATATTGCAGGGCATGAGAGTTCGTGCATCATTAGACGCAAGAAAGGAGAAAAAACAATTCAATAGGCAAGCCACCCGAAACAACACAGCTGGGATGAAATCGCTCACGTGAACGCGGAATCGTTCCATAAATTGAAGTAAAAGAACCCGCTCAGACGAAAACAAGTGCTTAAAACAGTATGCCCATCAAGAGCAATAGAGAAGCCTTAMCCGAAGAGGAAGAGCAAGCCGATAGTGAGACCAGACATGTTGTCGGAAGATGATGCTAGAACTCTCTAAAATCGCCGAGATTTTGTTCATTCCTTACTAGCGTATTCAAGTTAGTCGATATCGGTTCCATCTATTCTTGAGAAGCTGGAGAACCAACCTTCATGGGAGCGAAGCCACCGCCGTACTGGTGAGCAGGGGGCATTCCCATGTTAGGGTAGATGGGAGGGGGAGGAGCTGGGCGGTAGGGTGTGCCAGCGGGGCCAGAGTTGTTTTGAGAGCGACCCCAGCTGAGGCGGACACGAGAGTTGCCGATAGGGTAGCCTTGCATCTGGTTGATGGCCATCTCAGCAGCGTGGCGCTGGACGAACTGGACGAAACCGCAGCCCTTTCCAGGAGGAATCTTGACGTAGGTGATTTCGCCGAATCCTTGGAAGAATGAACGAAGCTCGTCCTCGGTAACGTAGCCAGAAAGACCTCCAACGAAGACCGTGGTGTTGTTGGGGTCAGTGAACTGGTTCATTGGCTGGGGGGCACCGTAGAAGCCCATAGGGGGACCGCCCATGGCAGCAGGAGGGTAGATGCCAGCGGGACCAGGCATGCCCATACCACCAGGACCGACGCCAGGACCCTTGTTCTTGGGGGTGGCAGTAGAGATGCGCATTGGGCGGTTACCGCAGTAGACACCCTGCATCTCACTCAAAGCGCGCTGCTGGTCGTTCTCGTCGGAGAATCGGACGAAACCATATCCACGAGACATGCCACTGATGGGGTCGGTCATGATCTTGGCGGACTTGCACGATGGGAAACGGCTCTGGAAGAGGGAAACGAGAACGTATTCGTTGACTTCAGGGCCGAGATCACCGACGAAGATCGAGTATTCAGGGCCGCGCTCGTCACGGCCGCGGTCGGCGAGTCCACCACCGGTAGCCCAGTTGAGCTTGAAAGCGCGGGTCGTGTTGGGCATGGGGGTACCGTTAAGGGTAAGAGCCTTGCCGGCAGCAGCAGCGTTGGAGAAATCGACAAAGCAGTAACCGGCATTGCTTCTACAGTCAATATTAATCTTGTGTGGAAAGGACGGCTTGTGGAAGTTTTCTTACCCGGAGAACTTGTCGCGAATCATCTTGACATTAACCTGTTCACCCATCTGGAACCAAAGGTTGCGGATAAAATTTTCGTCGATCCAAGGCTCGAGCTCGCCCATCCTATAATCAAGCGCCTCATGTTAAACTCGAATTTCTGGATATTGAAGGTTTGCGAAGGTATCAAACATACCAGAGAGTGGTCTTGCCGTCACCGCCCTGCTGAGATGCAGCAGCAGAGGGCTCGCCGGGAGTGCCAGCGAAAGGAGCGGGAGAAGGGTCAGATTGGCCGGTCATATTGGTGTCGGCAGGGGCAGGAGCACCGGCAGATGCAGCGCCGTCTTGCTGGTTTTGGTATTCGTAGTTCTGGAAAGACATGTTGATAACAGTTGAACGAAAAGCGCACAGTAGACTGATGATCGATTAAACGCTTTCAAGTTTCGTAAATGGCTATCGCGACTTTCGAGAACTGGCACGAAGATCGAGGACAAAGATTGTAGAAGTCGTAAAAGCTTTCGCGAGGTGCAAGAAGGTATCTTATTCCTGAGCGTGCCAATAATGATTAGTCAAGAGACACAAGTACGTTGAATGAAAGAACGGTCAAAGAAAAAGATGATGAGAGAAGCCAGAAACAGTACAAGATGGGTAATCGCAAGGAGAGGAAGAGACTGATAGATGTCAAACTGAGGGAGAAGCGTAAAGTGACAACAACGGTAGGATGATGTTGTGAACGACCTTGCAGCAACCACCTCTGGTTCTCAACTAGCACAGTCGCACGGGCTCAAGTATTTCGCGATCTGACTAATGTGTCGAGTAACACACGTGCGAACTTCCAGCTGAAGTATTTCGATGATTTGTGGTCAATGTCGCTTCCGTTTCCGGCGAATGCTCATGAACGTCGCGGAGCAAAGCGCGGCCAAGCGTCGGGTGGCTACCCGGTCGGCTCCGTAACCCTCACTCAGTCGTTCAGCATATTGTTTGAATCACATTGTAAGACTTTTGTCAAGCATCTTTAACAACTGAATACGTCGCCAATTTCCGAATAGTTGACAGCTGACTGATTGGCTGCATGATCGCGAGAAGCATGGATTTGTGAGATGTTGTTGAGCTGTAGCAGTCGCTGATAAAAGCGCGCAACAAATTTGCCGGTTGCGATTGCGATTGTCCGACATTGAGTCATTGTCGCATTGGTGTCCATCCAAGTTGGGATTTTGTTGCGTCGAGTCGCGGAGGTCGCGCGAAAGCAAGACCAACAAGATGGAGAAGGGGCCATTCATGCGACATGAAGAAAGGGAAATGATACATATGTAGCAATACACAGAGCAAGGAAAAGGATGACTGATGATACAGATGCGAAAATTAAATAGACTCACCAGAATGAGATCGATGGACGATAGTGAAGATCAAGGATCTTTATCGATACCAAAAAATGACCGAGGGGCGTGATGAGGGGAGCGACCGCAAGTCGATAAGAGATGAAGAAGCAGATAATTACGCAGAGACACGTAACAAGAGCTAGGACAGCAGAAAGATGATGTTGTCGTCGTTGTTGTTGTTGGTGATGATGATGATAAACCCGCGACACAAGGGAACACGAAGATGGATTACAACAAGATCAAAATTTTCTGCAGGTTAAATTGAAGAAATCAATCAAAGAAGAAGAATGAGAATAGAGAGGAAAAAGAAAAACTCCGTCCGTATTCCGCGAAAGAACAACTAAGGGGGGAGAGAGGTAGAGAGTGAGAGAGAGCGAGCAAGAGAGTGAGGGAAGAAAGAGAAAACAAAGCAACCAACAAGGAAATTTTTTTTCCCTTTGGATTTGAATCAGTCTGAATTGGTGGATGGATGGATGGAGGGGAAAGGGAAGGAGGGAACCTGGACGGGAACTGGGAAGGAAGCGACGGACGGAGAGCGCAGCGAGGAAGGCACGACTTGGGAGGTGCTCCAGAGCGTAAGGGAAGGAACAACCGGCTGGCGGGAATGGAGCCTTTGGGGCCTTGGGCTGAGCATCGCGTGGTTCTACAAGCTGATTGGTTTCTAAAGGCTGGCACACTAGCGAGCTTTGAGACTAGCTCATGTGGTGGGGCTCTACATAAGCTAATCGTGGATGCATCAACTGCGGATCTAACTAGTTCTGGGCTAGTGCTGGTCGGTCAATAATTACACCATTACTCTGTACAGTGTGTATCTTTCCTCGAGACTTGCTCTGCTCCGGTGACTGCAAAGATGTATGCCGGTGATAGACCTTGAGCATTTGGACACAAGAGAATGGCTCTGGCTAAAAAAAAAAATTGACAAGCGGTCATGATATGATTTGCCTATCCCGGAACGCCCGTGTCTTGGGTGACGCTGAAGCTGTGGGTCAATCCGCACCGTCTGAAGAACTGCTCTACATAGTATTTTATATCTGCGCCAATGACATCAAGGTGAAGTTCATCTATTTTACTCTACTATGCGAAGAATACGTACGTCGCAGTACGTCTAATAGTTTAGGTTGAGCGACAAAGCTGAATAGAGCAAGGCCATCCAAATCCCGCCTCATACTGCGTAGTAGGATAGTCTACAGCTAGGTCCCGAGGTTGTCACTATTTCGGTAATAATAGCCACATTAACCATCTATAACACGAAACCCTGATCATAAATGGATCAATCAACTTTATGGCGATGGCCTTTAATCTTGCAAACTGATAAGTAGGGTATAATGGTTCTAGCGGTCGATACCATGACCTTTCCAGAAACTAAAAGACCAGTTAGTGCGAGACCTTACTGCTGTCAGTGCTGTGTATGTGGCAGGTATTGAAAATACGTACGGGGCAATCAATAATTAGTTGATCCGACAGACTGGAACCGATCTGATTCAATGCAAACAATGATCGATTCTGCGTTGGCCAGAAAAAGAAAAGAACAACGGGGAAGTGTCAAAAGATTTACCAGCCTACATCCAAACTCAAATTCGTAGGTAGTCATAAATGACAATGCTCGAATGTAGTAATATACATATTCTTAGACTGTCTTGTCTGCCTTGCTGCCTGGAGACAGCCGTAACAGCGTATTTCGAATACGTATTGTATGTTGTATAGCTATTGGCCCATCCATGATGTAAGAATCTGCAAGGATTTAACCGGCTTACCTGTCGAGGATGTTCCATCTGTGGACCGTGTTACCCCCTCCAGACTCGAATGCAAACAATGCAAGGAACATGCAGTGCTCACAATTGAATTCAAGCTGGCTCGTTCAACGTCGCAGGACGATCGAGACAAATTAATTAAGCTCGGACAGCGGCGCCTTGTGAATTTGTGATGAATCATATCCAGCTGAACAAAGCCTTGACCACATGATACTGTACATACAGAAAGGTCCACTTGCCTGAGAAGATCGCAAAAAAAATTCTTGTTGACTCTTCTCGAATACGTACGAGGAGACGCTAAGCAGCCGTTTTCCATGGAAAGGATACACGACCCCGCTCAACAATCCATGATTTAGTACTGTATGATACCGTATGAAAATTACATCTGTGTATTGAGCGTTCGATCATACTACAAGTTCACCTCCCTTCCCCAGTTCGTCGCCCAAGAACTGAATCGTCCGCTCATAGACTCTGGCAGCCTCCATTTCCCATAGCCCCGTGTGACTACTCTCAAAGTCGCTTTCGTCTATATCCATTCCATCGTCCCCGTCATTCTCGCTATCATCATCCTCATCTTGATATTCCACCTCCTTCTCCCTCATCTCCACCACTACAATCCGACTCGTCTCGGCAATGCTTTTGATTCTCACCTTTTCAGTCATACTAACAATATTCTTTGTATACTCGAATCCGCTGAGCGGTGCACCGGACTCGATGTCTTCGCCGAGCAGAAGACTGGCGAATATGATGTCCAGCTTTTTGAGAAGCCGGAATGTCGGCTTTGGTTGAAAATGAGGGTATTCGGGGAGATAGGTGTTTATCAATCCTGCTAGGGATATGAGGTAGGGTATTTGTATCGATGCTATTACCATTAGTTCTGATCAAGGCCTGGTAGGAATGTAGGTAGGCCGTAGGAGAAACTCACGTGTGCCACTGACCCAAACAACATCAATAACCTCTTCAATATCTTTGACAACCTCTTTAAAACTCTCATATCCTTTAGTCTGCTCTTCCCCACCATCGCCATCACCGTCGTTCGGATCATCAATCACGCTACTAAACTTCTTTGCATGCCGACGATTGATTCGCAATATCTTGCCATCGACGTAGTTGATTAAAGATGACTCCTTCACTCCACCGGGCTTAAGTGGATGCATCCGTTGGCGTGGAAGATGTGACGGTGTTGTTGTACTATTACTGGTGGTGGTTGCGTTTGTGGCTGTAGAGGGAGCTGGAGATGGGAGAGTGGGATTGAGGAAGCCTCCTCCCTCTCCTTGCTGAAAGGTATTGCTCATAATTATAATTATTTGATAGTTGAGGTTATCCGATCTTTGATCCGAAAAACTTGCGTAAGACTACCAGAAATGTCAGTATGATGCGTGGCCATATCAAATATCTAATACGCGAGTGACTCACCTGTATTTTGTTAATTCTACTTGAATTATTATCGAGGTTGAAGATGACTGGTGCCAAATGAGTTTGATGCAGTTTGGATGACATCAAAGGAAGATGTTTCATCTCTGGTTGTGTGATTGGCCAACCTTCTTTTCGGGTAAAGTTGCCGTTGTGGCAGCAATACATCAAGGGAGACTTGACCTATTCCGTCACGTCGACTATTGTTTTTCGATTGTGATCTTATATGCTTCAATCTTTCTGTAGTAATGTAGTCAGCTGAAGCGGTTTGATCACCTGAAAAAAGCCATGCGACAATAAACCTGATACTTATCTCCGCACCATTACATGAGTTGACAGTTAGCCCTAACCCAACTGTTCGCCAAGTATTACTAGCAATAAACCTGGGCATACAATGCTATTCGCTTACAAAGTCAACTTATAGGAATTCACGGAGAAAACTTACGTTGTTTAGAGTCTGACATAAGTAACGTGTCACTCAGGTCTTTCGAAGAAAATCTCACCGTCCTCGATCGTGGACTTTGATTGCCTAATTAAAAAATCCAGACCTCCAAAAAACTCCTTATTCTTCAGACCGAGCTCGAAATCGTGGGAAGTGGGAAGTCCAATGCTAAAATATGGAATTAGCAGATATCTTGAGATTTCTTCGAATTATCATAAAGGGTCGCGATGAAAGCGAGCTCATGATTGGTGATTCCGTGATTGTGATGACGGACTAGATAGTCTTACCACCCCCTACTTTGACATGGGCTACACTGCGCTATGTGTATGCGGGATGTCGAGATGATAGTGAATAATATATAAAATTTGACTCAAGGATATTACGTTCATCAGATGGGAGACTACGATATCCAGGATTCGAAATGTAGAAAGTTCAGCTCGTCACTAGATATATATATGGTTTTAGAAATCCTTTTTACTAGAATCTTACATAGCGTAGTCATGCTTCTGAGCCTTAAGGTATAGCTCAAGAGACGTCTTATTCCCTCTATCTTTAAAGCTAAACAACAATCGTTCAACGGACAAAACATATCGCTGCAGCAAAAGAGAGAATCAAGGATATTTAGTCTCTGAATAGCCATGTTTTAGAAGTTGTTAGTATATCCTTCCTTAAGTGCTTTTCACTTTTAATAGCAGCATTCTCTAAGTTTCTCTTTACTTATCTTTTCTGGGATGTCTGATTCAAGTTTTTCTGGCCCTAGAACTTTTCTTTCTGTTAATTTTGCTCTTGTCTCCATGACTGCTTATATTTCTCTTTTCGCTAGATTACTTCTTCCACAGGGTTGAGACTGTTATTGGTAAACTTATAGTCTCTGAAATTGAGTAGTTCTTTAGGAAGTATAGTCCTGTGGACCTTCAGATATTGATGTGGTTGATTAGCTAAGGCAATTTGTACTACGATATCCTGCTCAATTAGTTATGTATAGCATTCTAATGTATAGGCTCTTTCCATCCTTATATAGATTGGGTAGCATATAGCTTAATATCTTCTTCTCTGTTGGGCTGTTTCCCTTGAGCAAAAACAGCTACACGAGAAGCTGGATCAGTATCTTGAACTTGCCACGCATACAGCATAAATTCTATTTTTTAGGTTTTCAGTATTATCCTCAATTCTAATAGGGTAGCGTTCTAGAACCATACGGATCCAAGCATATAGCTGGGTGAGTTGATTGCATGATGTTGATGTTGATATTGATGCTTTGCTGCCACAACGGCAGGCAGGAATTATTCCTGAAATGTATAACAACAATTTTATAGGAAGTGGAAGGGAATGAAGCGCGGGAAGCAGAAATCGTCTGAAGTGTGGGACTAGTCCATCTGATGTGCAGAAATGATCTGATTCTTGCTGAAACTTAATGATCATCAACAGCAAGGTGGGCGGAGTGGATACTAAGTATTGCCACCAGAAAATCTACACAGTTCTACAAATCTAGATCTTTTGTTCCTTTCCTCCCACTCTGCCTCTTTGTAACTATGGTCTTCCAATGTCACACATCCAATCTAGGGGCCTGCTTTGAATATGAGGTTTGACAACGCCAAAGAACCCATAGAGGGTCTTTATAGTATAAATCATACTATGTAGGAATAGCTTCACACATTGCCTTGTTGTTTATGCTCATGCCAAAAAAAACGTCTTTGCTAGTAGCAAAAAACATATAGACGCCTGCACGAATGACGACAAGTTGAACACACGCTCCCGAAGGAACCAGATTTATTTTAACCGAACGAATCAGCCAATTCAAGTCTGGCGCGTTAGACCACTCCGCCACCTTGCCGTTGATGACCGTTAAGTTTCAGCAACAATCAGACGGTTTCCGCACATCAGATGGGCTCCGCACTTCAGATAGTTCTGCTTCCCGCGCTTTGTTCCCTCCCACTTCCCATGAAATTGTTGTCATACATTTCGGGAATAATTCCTGCCTGCCGTTGTGACGGCAAAGCATCAATATCAACATCAACATCTTGCAATCAACTCACCCAACTATATGTCTTCTACATGACTCGATTGGGCGCGATGGACTGTTTTGCCCATTTCCGCAGTGCGCTGGCAGATATCCTGCACGAAATATCGGAAGTAGACATCAAGGGTAATTCCTTTCGTTGACGACCAGCTTCGAGTCATACAGTACTCTGATCTCAAAACAACCACCCTTTAGCAGGCAATGGCAACGGACTGAGCACTGAGTTTGTGACTATTCGCCACTAATTTCTGATTAAGTCAGAGGTATCGACATGCATCTGGTTCGTGACTAGTGACTAATGCTCCTGGGTGAAATAGCTTGTAGGTAGGGTCTGAGCTCGTAATGGGCTGTTCAAACCGAGGAAACCTACGTTAGTCTGTCGTATCAATCATCGAGAACGGGCCTAGGGTACAACAAGCGACTTTTGGCATGTTCATTTGCTCACCATGGGCGAGATTTCATTCGAAGGTGAGCATGATATCCTAAATAGAGTCCATCACGCGAACCGACTAACTTTTATTAGATCTATCCGAGGCAATGCAAGAGACATTTACCCTAAAGGTTCAGTTGGCAAATCCCACAACGCCGGCGTTCAAGACTCGAGGAGCACAGCACCTACCATGTCTCCTTCTCGATAAGAACTCAGTGACCGAGGATTTCGTGACCGCGAAGATATCTTGAAGCCTCTTGCAGCCAAACTCTCACCTTCCACAAACAAGGTGGCAACACCAGACCCCAAGCTTTGACATTTCGCACTTTGTAGATTCGATAGAATTGGAAAGACAGAGATAGCCCGCGACTTTACGTCACCTATCTTACTTCGATGCAGTGTTTTAGATGAAGGCGGATGAGGTTGCAAATCTTGATCTTGATGAGGAGCGAATTTCGTTGGCCCTCAGGCTTGAAGAGGAATTTAAGTGCAAGAGCCAGGTATCCAGCAATGAGAGCAATGAGTTTGTTAAACAATATCTCTCCAATCATCTTGATGATTCATATATGAGGAAGAATGTTGATCCATTTGTTCCAGCTCAATGAGCAATCTGGCTTGGATTTAGTCCACTTTCTCAACCAAACAGCTTATCTCTATCAATCAGTTCACAAATGTATTCAACAGGCTAAAAGATGATACTGCCAAGCTCTATAGTACCATATCCATTACTCACCTGGTCCTATACCACTATTCTCTCTCCACTGTCTGGGCCTTTAACAAGCCGAAAATCGATGCCCGACTACCTTTAGAAATAATTGCATTTTCTAGTTCCGATGCTATTAGAGAAAACTTGTTGATTGAAAAATCAGCTATACTACTTTCCGAACACTCACAGTTCAAGAAACAGCAACTTCATTGAGGCTCGAACAGATACTTTGGGCGAAATGGCCATCGGATATGCCCAAGCCATTGAAGATGCTAAAGCTAATCCAACCCAGGTCAACTGAGGGCAGGTTACACGTAGAGAGATGACCTGCTTGTGCGGTGACATACCCACATGTATTAACACTATATGACATCTAGTCAACTATTCCAGGCCTCCAAGGCAAGGCTACGAAGTTGCTTTTTGCAAAGCTACCACTTGAGACTGCATGGTATTTATACAATACAATTGTATCTTCTAACTAAGGACATTATTACAGATTGAAATAAGCGTGGACGAACAAAGCAACCTGATGATCTTTTAGACACTGCTCATAGTATCTGCGACCATAGATATATTAGAATTGTCTCAAGCTCTCAGGGGTATTCCATCATACCCCAGCTATTGTTGTCCAATGGGCTCTGTTTCTTCCTCTTTGTTGACGCCCGGCGGAAGTGGCGGCCCGCTAGGTAAGAATCGCTGCTCATCACTTATTCAACCAAGCCAACCTCTTCTCTAGACAACAACCTCAATACTGATCATCGCCATCAGTAGGCACGATGTTTGTCCTCACCGTCAGCCTCGTGCTGTTGCTGTTGTCGACAGTAGTCGGGCATCGCAATGGACTACTCGATCAGTCTCCCATCCTATCCACAACAAACTCCATCTCACCACAACAAAAGGCACAGCTTCAGCAAGTCGCAGACCTCATGTTGGACATTTACCAAATTCTCGTTGACATGCGATACCTTGACCCCGTTGGTATCATACGGGGGCCGCACAACATGACAGCTCTGGAACCTCAATTTGACGAACTGAACATTGATCCTTCCGTTCGTTATCTTTACGGTATCCTGCCTTATGTCGACACCGATGCTGCAGGCAACACCTACTTCATGCGCGATAGCGTGTTCATGGACTTCAGAGATCCTTATCAGGTTGAAGACAGTCGTGACCCTTTCAATGTGTCCCCGCCGTCAGACGGAGATTTCAACGCCAAGGATGGACCCTATATGCACCCATGGTACACGCCATTGACTCAGCTTGAAAATAACGGTAGAGTAATAATATACGATGCTCGTCGACACCTCATCTGGATTATCGATCAGGAGGGATGGTGGACAACGGACTTGGCTCTACGGGATATCGAGCCCAAGGACGGCGAAACGTCAAACCAGAACAGCTTCGAGCACATTCCGTCTCGACCGGCTGGAGAGGTCCTTAAAGAAATTGTCCAGTGGTATCGCAACCTTTACATCGTCCCTGGAGGAGGCGAGTATTCATTGCAGGAGTGGGATCACTACAAGGTGCCATTGCGCGATTTGTACATTGCGAACGGCTGGCCGGACCGCTTCGATGCAGATGCTTTCGAAGTTAGCCAAGCAAGAGCCTTCAGCAGGTCTGTAGCTCAAGACTTTGCCGACAGACCGCTCAGCGAGGTAGCGAGGTTAGAAGAAGTGATTGAGCGAAACAAACATTGGATCGAAACCCAGACTGCGATTTTAGGCTGGTCTACTACCAAGGAGGGCGAGTGGGCTGCGCGCTCCCGAATCCGGAGCACGGAAATTGCTGTCGCGAAGTTTGAGGAGGATCTCATAGTCGCTCAGCAGAAGGCCGAGCAGGAATGCCCGGAAAATGTCTGCCTGCCTCCACAAGAGTGGCCGCTGTGGGAGCTGCAGGCTGTGACCGAAACAGTGGAGCGATTGAAGACCGACATTGCCTTCGCAGAGTCACAAATCAAACTTGAGCCTTTCGAGGGACAAGATCTTGACGAGTGGCAAGAGTATGTACAACGCTGGAAGAACAAGAACCACTTGATGAAACGTAAACTTGCTGTCTACCAAAAGGCGTACGAGGCGGCCCGGGAGGATGTAGAGCGATTGTGTCCCGGCCAGACATTCGAATCCGTCACCGGGCTGACAGAGATGGGTTGGTTTGTGAGAACGAAAGAGGATATACGTCGTATTCTGGTTCATAAGCAAAATGAGCTTGAACTTACCAGGCAGTGGTATGCCCAGCTCCCGCATGATGTTCCTGATACTCGAAGTAAAATTGAGAAAGACATTCAAAGTCTGGAGGAGGGTATGCAGTTTTGGGAAGAGATTCTCAGCGAGTAGACAGCTTATGCTGGCTCATGTACTATTAGGCAACCTAGAATGAGATAAGGATGGGGAAGGAATAGACGAGAAATTGTCCTGCAATATGTGATAAACATTTCTGACTAAGTAACCTGTTAGACGAAGGCCATAGCATGTGCTTATATTCATTCCCCTGTACGAGAATCAGCTGAGGGTTATCGGAAATTTCCTCTTCGATATCTGTCCAAGTCGCCCGGAAGGTAATCTGAATCGCATAGAATCAAACGAGTAAGCACTTCCCATACAAGGACTAGAAGACTTGTTAGCATGAAAAACCTGCGTATACATGTATCGATTATTTGTGAAGCTGGATTTTGTAGGTATAGCACAGACATATGTTCCATTATCCTCTCTCAAAGGAAGAAAGAAGAGGTTACACTAGTCTAGCCCAGTGGACTCATCATAAGAATCGAAAGTAAAAGATTGTAGTTTGAAAGATACTTGCCCTGTTGTGTCTGAGTATGTACATGAAGAAATCGAACAACGCCGGCAATGCAGGTATTTTCACAAAACATAAGATTCATGTCCGTCACTATCACATTCCCTCGGGCTAGAGTTCCCATCAGCATAAGTTTCAATCAATCAAAAGAATAACGGAGAGCATACCATAATCCTTCCCCGACTCATCTTCAACTTCTCAATCTTCCTCTTATCCTCATCAAACCTCCTCAACAACTGATTCTGCCTCTCTTTCCTCTTCTCTCTCGTCTGGAACCTATAAAAGTCGCCCAAACCTTCCTCCCTCTTCCGCTGCTTCTCAACCAATTCTCGCACCTCCTCTTCGCGCGCGATGTCCGTAAACCGCGGTCCCCGCGTCACAGTTATAAAGCCATCCTCATCCGGCTCTGCGGCGCGACGAGACGCTTCCGCGGCACGAGTTTCCCCCCATTGCGTGTACAGAGACATGTAATTATTCACAATACTCAACAGCTCACTGGCCGCCGGATATCGCAATTTTGCGACATGTTTCCTGTACCGTGTCGTTCCTAGCGCGGCAACTCTATCTTCAATTCCTTCACCCCAAATAATTTTACTCCTTTTCTCCTTTGATGTGTATTTCCGTACGGCTTTGAGACTGGCTTCCATAGCCGGTCTATCGACAAAAGTGACAATCGCATGCGATCCGCTGGAATGCAATTCCCGATCCCATGTTGACGGTAGTCCCGCAGCTCGCAGCTGTGTTTCTAGTTCCGCAGACGTTACGACATCTTGACGTTTGCGTTTTTTGCCTTGTTGTAGTTGTTCTTGTTGTGCGTCGGAAGTATCTGCTTTGGTTGCGGCGGTTGTCGTGACAGTGCTTGACCGAAATACGCCTTCGAATTGGACCCTTTCAACGCGCCCTGCCGATAATTGACTGGAGAATAAATGCCGCAGATGCAACTCAGTCGTGTCTATAGGCACATTCACCAGAAACAAAGACCGCGCTGCGTCCGGGTCCGGAATGCGAGGTTCATGCGGTCGGAGGTATACATAATGCGTAACCGGTTCGGGCAGTGAAGGTGATACCGGGGGGAGTGTTATTGGAAGTACGGAGTATCCTGATATTTCCGTGATTGATGTCGTGGATTTTTTTGGCATGATGGGCGACAGGCAGCTCGAGAAGCTGTGGTTCTATTGTTGCTAAATGTGATGTAGCGAGAAGCTTTTGAAAATAAATTTATCTCGAGCGGAATTTCTGCCGCGGCGGTGGGGACCGCTCCAGAATGGCAGGKTTACACGGGCATATCAGCCCTAATTAACCCTAGCCCTAATTCCTCTATCAACGACCGATATTGAAGAATTCATATATATATATTGTCCGAATAGACAAGAAATGTCTTGACAGATATCTCACTGTCAAGCCTGATAGTAGTTGTCTAGTAGATATACCTAAAATTCGGATTCTCTCCATCTGTCAAATCTAAAAAGGCCGTCAACGACATATCTTCCTGTCCTCCTTCAACCGACTCAACGCCCTGAAGACGATCTCTCTTCTTATTATCTCTCCTAAGCATCTCTCTTAACAATCCCACAATAACCAGCTCAATCAACTGCGCCACAATCATACTCCAGATCCCCAGCGTGTAGACCGGCGACTGGGCCGATTTATAGAAGAATGGGCCGGCGATGTTTCCTGTCGAATAACCGAGAAACAAGAACGCGCTGGTTATTATCTTCTTTGTATGACCTGCGACGTTCGCAGTTTGTAGAGATAGTAGGAGGACGAAGGAGGCGTTGATGGGCGCTGTGAGGTAGTAGCAGATTAATCGGCCTGGACGGTTGGTTTGAGCTACAAAGCGGAGACCGAATGCGCCTGCTACATTTGGAAGGAGAAAAGCAAAGAGGAGAAGGCAGCGGTTGTTGGGCGGAAGTTTTGAGTTGAGGTAGACGCATAGACCAATTGAGATGGCGATGAGCGCGCCGTAGGGGACTTGCATGAGTGTTGTGCCCACTGCATCAGTCAAATCGGTCAGCTATATCAAACAGAAGAATGAAAAGAGAACGCACAAGTAGAGAAACCAAATCCTTTGATGATTACAGTCCCAAAATTGGACACCCCTCCATTGACAATGCTCTGCATCAACGCAATCCCAAAATGGAAATAAAGCTTATAGTCCGTTAACGCCTCCTGCACCTGATACCACTTGAAATGCTTATTCTCCATTCCCGTTTGGTCGCGTTCCAACCGACGCACAACAGCCCTTTTCTGTACATCCGAGAATCGACTTGCACTCAAAGGCGAATCAGGGATACACACAAACATAACAATGCCCCACAGACAACACAATGCGCCAATGATCAGAAACTCATATTTCCAACTTGGCAGTGAGCCTCGAATGTGCCCGATTGCGTACCCCAACAAACCGCCCAGGGCAACTCCAATGCCGTTGGCGACGTACCATATTCCGATTTTGAGTGGTTGTTCTTTGCGTGTGTACCACATGCTTGTGATAATTAGGAATGCTGGGTCGGCGCAGGACTCTGCTGCACCACTGAGTGCACGCAGCACGGCGAGTTCGGTGAAATTCCGGGCTGCTGCTTGCGCCATCAGGAGTGCGCCCCAGAGGAAGATGTTTATACCCAGGTATTTCGCAACCGGGAACCGCTGCAGAGCTAGGTTCGTGGGTATCGCCCAGACCAAGTACCCAAAGTAGAAGATAGACGATAGCCAATTGTATTGTGTGCCATGGAGTGCGAGATCTTGCTGAATGCCAAATATAGCCGCATACGAAAGGGTGGTTTTGTCAATGTAGAAGAATGCATAGGCGACGCCGATAAAAGGTAGGATCGCCCAGTCGATTTTGCGGTTGAGGGATTTGATTTCTTGGTCTGTGAGGGGTTCATGGTAGGTTTGGTTGTACTGAGAGAGGAACTTTAGGGCTGCGTCGCCTTCGGAGGTGTCCTTGAGGGTGGGTTTTGGGATGCTTTCGAAGTGCGAGACTTTGCCTTCTGCTTTGGTGTTATTGTCGGACATGGTGGGTGTTCTGGAGATCGGCGAAAGGGAATTGTGATTTTCGATCTGAGGATGAATGCCAGTTATAAATCCGGGGTGAGATATAAGGCTGGAGACTGTCTTCGTTGAGTAAGGAAGTTCGTATTCATCCTCGGATACGTTGAAGAGTGCCACAGGTTGCAAGATCCGAAAGAGCTACCTGTCTGATAAATGTTGTTTAGTCCACAAGTAGTAGAAGCTTAGATGGAGATGTTACGAATCAAATGCCCTTTCTATACAAGGAGATGACTAGTCCATTGGGTTGTGCATCGGATAAGCATGCTGATGCAGGCTTGTGAGCCTTTTCCGGCCCAAAAAAGCCACACTACCCCGGAATCCCCGCATGAAAATAAGAATGTTGTAGACTGTATCGCTCTCGAAAATATGAAAATGTGCGTAATCAATTCAATTACTCAATAGCATGTCTGACATACATCATTCATTGTAAGTGTGATCATTGCCCGAGATACATAAATCATTCTTGTAAATCAAATAACTGAGATCAATCTAGGTAGATAGCTTCCCTTTCCCACGGATAAACCGGCGTAGTAATATCGTTTGATCAAACCTTATCCGGATCGTTGATACCGCCATTGGTAATGACATACGTCGCCTCGCGTTCGGGACAATCTGGCCACCATGAGTCATGTCAAGCAGCAAGTCATTTTCGAAAAGAAGAATACCTGGTGAATCCTGTATCTTGGCAACTCGCTCATCACCGCGGCCTTTGCGCAGCAGGACTCGTGTTGTAGAGGCATGAGCAAGAACATGTCCACCCACAGGCTTGCGGCCATCAGCGCCTGCAAAGAGAGCATTGGCTCCGGGATCACTTTGTACTTGGTTGGTCTATGTGCATAAGTATGTTGTGAGATAAGAGGGCAGAGTCTTGGCTTACCATTAACACGCATACATTGAACTCTATGAGCCAGTCAGCTTCCGAGCTTTCAAAAGAGGAAAGAGACATACCTTCAGCCAAATGAGACAGCCTGATAAGAAACTGATTGAGCTTCTGCTGTCGTTCAGCAAGTTCCCCACGACCTGAGAAGTCAACCCTAAAGCAGTTCATAATACTGTCAATGACAAGAAGCCTATATTGACCTCCCGCAAACTCCTTCGAAAGCGTATTCAGCAACTCAAGTTGATGCTCGCTGTTCAAGGCACGTGCATAAGAGATGTTCTCTTGTGTAGACTCGGCATCGAGACCATAGCGTTCAGCGATCTGCGCTATACGATCAGGTCTGAAGGTTCCCTCGGTGTCGATATACGCCACTTTCCCTGCTCCACCGCCCATTTCCCTGGGTAGTTGAGCGACGACGGACATAGTGTGGGAGAGCTGGGTTTTGCCGCAGCGGAATTCGCCGTAGACTTCGCTGATGCTCGAGCTTTGAAAGCCGCTACCGTTGGTCAGCTATCTTTGTATTGCCTTCTCCGTTGTAGATTGACTTACCCTCCGAGGATACTATCAAACTGCTTACTGCCAGTCGAAATTTTGAAAACCTTCTTTCGCTGATGACAGAGTTCCATAGCAGTAATGAAACCATTTGCAGTTGGCTGGCAAATGTGAGGACTTCATTCAATCTCAACATGAGGAAGATAAAACCATACCAGGCATTTCTGAATCGCCTCCTTGATCTTCTCGACCTTGATCTCACTGAACCCTTTGATCTTGAGCAAAGTCCGGCGAGTCGCACCATGCACAGACTATCAGAAGCAAATTAAATTAGTATAAAACCTCGACGGTAAATAGAAGCTTAGCGTACAGCGACGGTGAAATAACCGTGAGCTTTCAACTTCATGACATCAGCTGCTCCAATGCCTACATGTCATTAGTTGATGTTCGTAATTCGAGAGAGAGAGTGTGTGTGGAAGCATGTACCATGAGCTTCGATGTTGTCAATGTCAATGATGAAGTCCTGTGAAGATGTTAGAAGTCTATCGACTCCGAAGGAAAGCATCGACTCGTACATCAAGGTCTGAGTCGTCGCTGACTTCAGAGGCAGGCATGATGATAGTCGTATCCTGTAGCGTTTGATAGAACGATTCTGAAATTAAATCTCTTCTTGACTCGAGAATAATAAGAAAGAAAGAAGAAGAAGGGAGATGGAAGAGGCAGGAAGGATAAGAGGTTCAGGTGGCAGGTACAGGTCGCTCCTTCCCCTTTTGTCGTCTGCCAGTGACTGCAGTCACATGAATTCTCTTTATGGGACACACCAAACTGCGTGGTGAAATCAAAGACGAGAACAGATGGAAAAAATCCAGGTAAGAATATTCAATGCCATTTCATATTATTGGGAGACTTGATAAAAGATACTTGAATAGACAGTCTCAACTTCCCACCAACATCACCACTCCATCCAACATACATACTCCAGCCGCCCTAGCAATCAGTTCACACGCACATACAGCCCTATCCCTCAAACTCGAACTCTTTACAGTTCACCACAGTCCAACAGAAGACAAATCAATGTAGCTCCTCTCAATTTCTTGCAGTCTTATTCTCCTCTTTCTTTTGTCGCTTTCCGCGTCTCCCTCCCAATGCTGACTTGCTTGTTTTTGTCGTAAGAGAAAAGGTATAACACCGTTGATGATCCAATAGACGCCAAATAATCAGAGAAAAGCTCCGATCTGTTCCGAGCCCAAATGCAATATGATCCTACTCCATGCAGGATCTTGTGAAAGGCCGTCGACGTAATGAGGGGGAGGTCGAATCTCCAGGAGTACTCACTCAGAGAAAAGTGGTGGTTGTGTCGAAAGAAACGGAATCGTAAAGGTTCATAAGATGATAAGAAAATAATAATATAGGTTTGAAAAAGATATTAGGTATGGAAGGAGAAGAAGCAGAAAGACCGTGCCGGTAAACCTAAAGCAAAGTGAAGAATGTGGATGAGTTGGATTCCGAACGGGAAGCCGATCGATCGGTTCTAGGCAGCAGCGGCAGTTGTGGGAGTAGCTGCAGGAGCAGCTGCAACAACGTCCGCGGAGCCTTCGATAACCGTGGAGGGAGCAGCTGGGGGTGCAGCCGGAGAAGCAGCGGCGGCAGCAGTAGATGTTGCGGCGGCGGTTGTGGTGGCGGCAGCGGCGGATGCGGTCTTATCGGCAGATTGTTGGGGCTTGTTCTCGTTGGTAGGGCAATCACGAGAGATATGGCCGGCCTGAGAACACTTGTAGCACACCTTTCCAGCAGAGCTCAAGGGACCACCGTTGGGTGCAGTGCAGTCGCGAGAAATGTGACCCTTTAAGTAATTAAAACCGGCTCTTTTACAGATTGAATGATGATTGAAACTCACCAGCTTGCCGCATGCATAGCACTTCATAGCCTGAGCCTGGCAATCACGGGCGAAGTGGTTGGGACCTCCGCACTTGTAGCAGGTAGCAGCTCTGGGGTACCCTCCAAACCCACCGCGGAATGATCCGCCAAAGTTTCCTCGAGGAGCACCGCTACCCCGACCAGCTCCAGGCTGGGCGTTGGGAGTGGGGCAATTGCGCTATACGGAATGCATCAGTGAATGGCATATCAATTTCAGGAAGTCGATGCTTACAGCCAAGTGACCGGACTGACCGCAGCTATAGCAGCGGCCGCCGTTGGCGCCGCCATTCAAGCGAAGAGTAGGGCAGTCAGCCTGGACATGGCCTAATCCTTGACAGTGGTAGCACTGCTTGGCTAAGAGTTGTCAGAATAGATCGCTTGAGCAGGCCGGATAAGCAGCTACTCACTCTCAGTAGTACGAGGTTGTGGGCAGGCATTGGACTCGTGGCCTATGAAAGGCATATGGTCAGTCTGGAATATAACCAGTAGTCGATAGAAGATACATACCAGGTTGCTTGCCTGTATGGATTCAGAGGTCAGCCACATCCTGGTAGTAAAACAATTATCGGGTAGAAATACTCACAGTTATAGCAGAGACGTTCGGCAGATGAGCACACCTCTGTTCCAGTTAGTCTCAATGCTCCCAATTGAACGCTCGGATAATGAAAGCAGTATCAGATTAATAACCGCGAGGATTACGAACCAGCGTAATGGCCGATGTTGCCACACTTGTAACAGGCACGACGAGACAACAACATTGTGACCTCTGACAAAACTCCTATCCGGGTAAATCAGCTCTACTCTTCGCTGTATCGGTTTACGTAGATGATAGGAAAAGGTAAATAGTAAAATGAAGAGGTTCTGAAGGGATAGGAGATATCAAAACGACGATCGGCGAGATTGGCGATAGTATGCAGGAGAACAGCGGTGGTGTATAGTTGTCCGGCTGGCTAGATGCTGATATCTTGACGTTGACCCTTCCGAACCTTCTCGTGAGGCAATTGATTTTGAAGGAAGGTCCAGTCCGGAAAGAAACCACGTGATTTCGTCTTCACAGAGCTCGATGGACAAGATGCTGGTATGTTGTTGGTGTCATTGTTGTTGATAGTTCTGCGGATGGACGAATTGACGAATCGAAAAGCTCGGATTGTGTAGTTATGGCGGGGTCGCAAAGTATATGCGTGTTTCTCTCCTCTGCTCTGTTCCTCGCGCATCTCGCTCCTCTTCCCATCTCCCTTCAAGTATCGAGATGCAGATTGACGTGCGGTGATATGACATGCTAACAAATGAGAGTCGAACTCACCCTAACTTAATCTAACAGATCTGTTTGATGGTCAGAAATGGGACCAATGAGAATGAAAATTAGAATTGTATAGAGACCACAACCAATAAACATACGTATATCTGACTAGACAGATACATAAATGCATGGTCATTGGCGACAATCTAGTACGAATCACAAAGCCAAGAAGCAAGGGAAACGAGGGAGCTCACACAAGAGTTGAATGTCGACCCCAACACACAAGCAACTCACAATATCCTCAAGACGGATTCGAGGCCCACCCAAAAAGAAATGGTTTCGGTGTATGATATTTCTCTTCTGAGTAGATAAAAGAATGCTCACGTGAAAAGACTAAATATATCAAAGCAACAATATCACAAATAGATCAAAAGATCACAAGCTCGTGAAGGAATGAAGAAAAATAAAAAATTTAGTTTTCCGCGCCTTTCCGTATTGCGTAAAGTGCAAGAAAATCCCCGGAATTAGAGTGGCATGACGCTTGGACTGTTTAGTTCTTGGCCGAATTATGGGGCTCAGCCCTTAGCTTGACCGTTTCTATGATTCTATCAAGTCATTGGATGTCTTGCTTTTTGTTCGCTCTAGTTCTTGGAAATCAAGTAATATCATAAAATTAACAGTAACATAAACACCGTTGCCCCGTCAAGAAGTTGTATCCCCCGGACCATGTATGTAGTAGAATCCACTTTTGAAGCTTACACGCTTATGCATCGCCCTCCTTTTCGATCACTGCTGGTGCTCGGATCTCTTTCGATTTCACGAAGTCTAATCCTTCGCCGCCCTGTAAGAATAACATATTAGTTTAGGTACAAGCACAAGCTAGATCATGCACACTTACATAGCTGATGAGAGGAGACACCTCAACGCCGGCATTGTCGTCTTCAGTGACAACAACAGCTCCGGCTTGCTCGACCCAGCGCTTTCCTTGAAGCATAATATCCTGCTTGCTGGTATCTGGGTCGTCTTGTCCCGTTCCTCGAGCATTCTTGAGCGGAGAGAATTCGTCTTCACGGCGGACCTCAATGCACGCGAATTTCTCGAGAGGGGTCAAGGGGAACACGTCAAAGACGAATTGTTCCAATTTGATCCCATTAGGCTTCTCAGGCTTCACGGAGTCTCCACTCTCCAGGTCGATACAAGGAATCTTCTTGCGCGCAACGTGGTGAGGAAGCTTGTGAACCCAAGATTCAATCGCTTCCAAAAATCGGAAGGAGTAGTAGTGGTTGACAATGTTGGCCGCACGGAACTTGAGCATCTCGGGGTGTTCTGGATCTTTGGCTTCGGCCGTTTCTTTGTCAATCTCCGAGTACTCTACGACATCGGGCTTGCCATTCTTCTGGAGAATCAAGCCCACTGACTCTGTAGCATTACGTTTCCGGACGACCTTGGTGGCGACATCAACGTCCTTGGCGGCAGCAAACCCAATGAACACGGGATCGGCAACCTTGGCGAGGCAGTTGTCCACACAGTAAGTGTGAACGTGCTCAACACCCCTCTTTCGCATATCCTCTCGCACGCCAGATGTAATGAGTGCTTGGTATATACCACCGTTACCATCCGGTGCAACGGCGACCTGTACAGTCAGTCAGCACCCAGAGCAATAAGCCAGATATGATGGAATGACATACCTTGGCTTTACTCTCTAACAGAATCTTTCCGTCATTTGAGATACAGGGCAAGACACCCTGCTGGAAGAATTTGACATTGGCCTTGTCTAGGCCAAAGTAGTTGTTTTTTTGGAAGAATTCCTCGGTAGGCTTATTTGTCGGACCACTGGTCATGACATACCACGGGACGATAGCCTTCTTGTTATGTGTCTTCTCAGCTAAACTCTGAATCTTTGCAATACGCTCTGCTTGTAGCTGGAACAAAGACTTGTGGCTTGGAAGGCCGATATCAAAGCATCCCTTGGGAGCAGAGCTACCGAGACGGGTGCCCTGTCCACCAGCCATGAGCACCACAGCAACCTTGTTCTCTGAAACCAACCTCAAGCCCTCATTATAATATTTCTCGAGATCCTTCTGATCTGAGTCTAGTATCGAAGCTGTAGCGGATGTGGGCAGGGGTTCGAGTTTGGCAGGGCCGTCGGAGGACGTCTGGGGAGGGTGGAGAGCGATCTCGGCAAGCTCATTGATGCGATTGGGGTTGAAAGTGGAAAGTTGTTGAAAGAGTTGGGCCTTTTCAGCTGATTTGAGGTCATCGTAGAATTTGAAAACATGTTCTTGGTTGGCAGTTTCGTACTTTTTTCGAAGTTGTTGAAGCTCTTCGTCGGAGGGTTCGCGGGGGGCATCCACGCCCTTGCCCTGAATCTTGTCAATAATATTTTGAACAACGGAAGCCATGGTGTGTTTGCTCAATTGTAGAAGTATCGGAGGTAATTAAATAAAATGAAAAAAGGTCGAAATGCAATGCAATGACCTTTGGAAGAGTGTATATGTAGAAGGACAAATTGAGAACAAAAAGGAGGAATGGAGGTGTGTATTAAGAAGGAAAGCAGGTACGTAAATACGTAACAAGGAAGCTACCAAGGAGGGCCCTGGCGCTGTTTGTACCAGTACGTAATAGGCAATACATGGTAACGAATGTTTCAGATCGACACAGCCCATACACCGCCGGGAGCTGGAAGCTTGGCCAGCTCTCCGTATTTCGGTACTTACAAAGTATTCCAAGCACTTGTTACGTATGTTGTTTATCCTGTACTCGTATTTACAAAACAAAAATTCATGTCATCATCATTTTTGTTCGAGGACTCGCTGACATGAGACACTGTGACTGCACAATACCAAAAGTCACAAGAAGTAAATACGAATCTCACCAATTGCATCATAACATACCATCAAGTCAACTTGTCTCTCTTTTTGCCTTCCAAAGCTGTCTCTCCCTGGACTCAGACTCTCCCTCCTTGAAGAGGGGCAAAAAGAATCAAGACAAAGCTAACGCCATTTGGTCGCTAGTGCCTATAATTAGTATGCACTAGCGATCTAGTTTGGTCACTAGTCCCGTAACAAGACCTTGCACAGCCATTACTCGCTGCCACAGCTGGGTGTTCTTCTACCTCGTGTGGACACTGGGCTGAGATATTGGCAGCATTCCGAGAGTCAGCGCGCAGTCATAACGACTAAACTTAAAAGAATAGGAGCTGAGATTCTTCAGGCTTCAAGGGCTGGGGATATTGCAGCCCTGGGCCTTCTCTTAATATCTTGATTGAGTTATGTCAAGCGAAACGGCGTTGGTAATTACTTGTAGCCCCATACTAACGGCAGCTTCGAGTAGTCGTGCATGCATTATTGATCAAGCTATATACATATTTCTCACTTTTGGATCATTCAAACATCAAGGACATCGACTGTGTCATCGTCGTCTATCGTAGTCTCTTCTGTCGGAGGAATATCTGTTTCGATCACGCTTAAGATCTCGGTCTCGATCTCGATCACGATTCCGGTTCCCATCTTTGTAGCGGTCATCACGCCGCTGGTCATCGTGATGCCTTGGAGGAGCCCTTCGGTCCGGACTGCGACTGCGACTGTGTGACCGTGGCCGCGAGGGCTTTTGCTCCCGATCTGGTGGTGGGCGGCGCATCTCATCTTTGTCAAAGACCATACCGTACCGGTCAGGTCGGCCACGGTTGTCAGCTGTGCGGTACTGGCGTTTTCGTTCCAGACTCGATATGCCACCGAACCCTCCTCCTTGCCGCTTTTGGACTGTAGCTTGTCGCCAAGTATCTGAAAGTTTGGACACCTATAATCGCCGTAATGATTAGTAATGAGGCTCTTCAAAATGGCAAAGAACAGTACATACACTTTGAGAGAAATCAACATGTATGCGGTGATCATCAATTAGAACGCCTTCCATCTTGAAATAGGCCTGCTCGCAGTCTTTTTGGTTCTCAAACTCAATAAAGGCATACTGCAAGCTATCTCCTGTTTTTTTATCACGAATCACTTCACAGGAAAGTATGGTTCCGAATCGGTTGAAAATAAGGTTGAGATCCTCATCTATCCGCGGTGGTTAGCTGCAATAACAACGTGGTTTTCCCTCTCTCATAAGTGGTAATTACCTTGTGTGACGGGATTAAGCTTGCAGACGAAAAGCACATTTTCTGGAGGCTTGACGTCGGCAAATGGTAGATCGCCTACCATCTCCAAAGTCAAAGCCTGGGCCCGAGCTTCACGCTCTCGACGAAGCTGCTCCATAGCTTCTTCATCCATATTCTCATCCAATTCTTCATCATCAGCGATTCTCACTGTAGCCAATTGAGCCTTTGAGGGAAGCGGACTCTCGGGCGGGACTTCTAAGCCAGGTGGATCATCGTAAGGGTCGTCCAAAATGGCCGTATGTCGGATACGAATATCCTTTAAAGGCCGCCCATTATCGTCGATGAAAGCTTCATTAATCTTTTCCAAAACATCGAATCCTTCGACCACCTTGCCAAAAATTGCTGCTTTGCCATCGAGGTAATCGAGATTATCGCCTAACGTTATGATGAATTGACTTCCAGCGAGGCGCTCGTCTGGGTCTTTTGGGGACGGTACAGTTGCCATGCTCACGGTGCCTCGTTCCGTATGTTTCAGTTTGGTCGACATATCAACGGCGAAGGTTTTGTGCGTAGGTCCCTTCAGCAAACCCCATATTGAAGATCCGCCATCGCTATCGGCCGAGCCTGGTCCTATCGGATCACCGGTTTGGAAGGTGAAATTCTTTTGCACGCTGTGCACCGGGGAAAAGTTGTAGTACTTGACTTTGCATAGCTTCAGGAAGCTAACAGGGAAATGGAAAATCTTAGTTCATGTTCAGCCACTCGACTTGATTTTTTCTTATGTCGGACAAGTAGAACAAACGCAGCCTAAGAAGGCGCGGCAAAGTGATTGAAAAACTGGATGAGACATAGTTGTTTGGAGGGACTTCAAAAACTCACTTCTCACAGGCTTTCGGGGCGACGTCGACTAGCAGGTCAATGACCAAGTCGCCAAGAGACGTCTCAAGTAACACACTCATAATGCGGCATGCTCAAGAGCGTGGCGCAACGTTGGGGGACGAGCAGTAGCAGAATTGAGGAAGGATGAGCGAAAACGTCAATGAGCGATAGTAGTTTGCGCTTTTCTTTATTTCGGATTTAATTTCGCGCTTATTCTGTTGTGCTGCTTGAGACCGATATATTTAGTTCTGCAATGTGTTGTTGGAAGTACAGAGAAGATTGGTGATGGAGGTTGAATGTGTCGATCCATGCAAGAGCTCTAGTTCCGCGCGCAGCTTCCGAGCCTTGGCAGCCTGATTTAACAGGCGCCAACTGGCCGAGCTCTTTTCGCGTTAAACCACATTCGAGAATTTCCCCATTGCTTGCATGACCTTTCCACTTATTATTTGAAATCGATATACAGCCCAACGTCTCACCAAACTGGGTTGTTGCTCCTTCTCTGCATCTTTAATGTCCTTTAGGTGTACTTGCCGTGTTAGCACTGCTTCATGTTACACACACCAGCAAGAGCACTGCCTTTCTACGGCGGCTTTTCCTTCCAGCCAAGTGAACCACTCAGTCGCAGAAGGGTGAACCTTGTCCAATGATGCTTGTCATTTTCTGGCCAAATTTAGGAAAAGCGATCGGCTCTAATTGGAAGCTAAGGCACGGCTGATAGTTGAGAATTTGTAATTCATAAGGTTACCAATAAAATCTCAGTCGGGGACATGGGCTGATGTTGACCACTACAGATGGCTTCGGCCGAGTGTTTCCTTTTAGAATAATATCATGACTACCCATCGTGGGTTCAGCACGAACAAATCAAATATCGACTTTTGTCTTGCGCGCGTGGTCTGCTCTGCGCTGCAAATTCGAGTTGCACGCTGGTGGACTCGGGCGAGGAACACAACCAAACAGAGGCCAGAACAGCATCGCACAATTGCGGCGCGCTTGATATCGTAAAGTTGTGATTAGAGCTTGGTCATGAATCAGGCTCGATCACCAACCAAGAGACTCACTCTTCACTCAATGCCCGGTAGATGTTACTCGTTGCGGTTCCTCTCGCATATCGACTTCACAACATGGGCCATATTCGGCATAGTGTCGTTTCTATAGGAGCTCCAGTCACGTTTCCAATGAGACTTGGAGGCGCTATCAGCAGTGACTCTTTCTAGCAGTGTCTCCGAACATACAATGATTCTCATGCCTCGCAATACAGTCTCTCATCGAATGCAAGGACAGAAACCGGAGCCCCCAATCAAAACTCCACCAAAATATGGAAAATTCCAGAAGTCGACAAGAAACGATCAGTTCCCGTTCGGACGTTGGCCGTTAGATCTATGTAACCGGAATTCGGCCAATTTTAGAGGGTTTTCCTTGATTGGACGAATATTAGACATTCTTTAACCAAATCATTTTATTCATGTGGCTCCAAGGGATCGGTCTGCGCAACAGCATGGAGCCTATATCTCCGGTGGAAGATGACCACTTGGGTGATTGACGTGGAGAGATTAATATCCCCATGTTAGAAGTCCGACGATTTCAAATTAAAGTGAAATTCAAAATGATGGTTCCTTGCATGGATATCCCCACACAATTGCCTTACAGAAGATCATGCCGGCGGGCCATTTCACGATGCCTGGATGGGGATACATAGTCGCAAAGAATTGCCCTTTTACTAGATAAGGATACAATTTCGTCTGCAGCCCACTTCTTGGTGCTCTTTCTTTTTCTTTTCTATTTGCAAGGTGGGTTGGATTTTCTCTGGGCTCTACAGACATTAGAAATGAGACTCAACACTGGTGACTTGAAGGGCATAGCGTTTATCATTTATCTGGCGAGCCTTGTGGCATGGCATCCAAAACATACATCTCATGCTGGTCCCTGACTTCCAGTTACCTTTACTTCCGGCCTCCGACTTGTTTGATCAACTTGCAGCCTCGTACAGACTGTGTACCTGTTGTGCATTGTGATTAGAGGGAACCATAGCACTGATTCGTCGCTTTTCAAATGCCCGTTCTCTTTGCCGCCCATGTCTCAACGCTTGAAGACCCACTTGAACAATAATAATACATGTCATCGCGGCATGACTGCTTGTCTAAGGGTCATCTTGATCGTCTGACACGGCATGGTGGGCCGTTCTGGAAGCCACTCATTCTACTTTTCCAGCTCTGCCATGCTTTATCCATACCCGCTACTATGCGCTAGTACAGTCTTAAGGAGTTTTCTTTGTGAGAACAAGAAAAAGAAACATTTCAAAACCAGCTTATCCTTCACAGTAGTGCGAGCTCTGTTCGTGACACGAGCATCATTCTGTGGTCGTAGGCTGATACTTCAAGCTTGGGCCAAATGTTTTAGCTAGGTAGTCGACAAATCTTGCAAGCACACTTGCTCCACAGATGGCCATGCTTCAAACAGAAGCATGTTAGTCCCACTTCAGTATGACGAGCCACGCCTTCTTCAATACTGCAAAAATAATTTCCCACTCTCAAAGAAGAAATGCGCTAGCACCAACCTCGGATGTACCGTCGAGTGAGTAAGGCCTTAGAACATATCAAAGACCTTCCGAAGCATCAATCTGATTGCCGGGGTTAATGCAGATCATGGGGGTGTTTTACTATCTGACTATATAGTTTCTGCACTTATAAATTCTACTACGGAAGCGTTTCCCTTGAGCAGTACTGCATTGCTCCTTTTATGATATCCTAATATATCCGCTGCATCAACCATCCCCAAAGAAGACTGGCTATTACTGGAGAAGGCCTCTCAGCATGCACCACGGCTCTACCTGCGTGAAAAGTCGAGATCATTGTGTCATGCCGCAGATGTCTGGCCCATCATTTACGGGGAAACAACGCGGTATGAAGCGAGACAGTACACGGACTAGCCCTGCTAGGCATTCAACCTCTACCTCTGATCTGGAAAGTAAGAGCCGAACTCAGGCCCGGCGTCGAATACAACTAGCGGTATGAATTTATCCTTATAATAGTACCATTATGCAAGATAGAAATCTGATCCAATTAGTGTGTCCGCTGTCGAAGGAGAAAAATCAGATGTAGTGGCGAAACTCTCGATGGTGCAGCATGCACCAATTGCAAAGCCGCTAATATTCTTGATTGTCAGTTCTTAAGGGTATGCCATTCTGTTGCAAGATTCCTTCATCCTACATGACCAAATTGTGCTTATTCCGTGGTTTAGCCGGATACAACTCAGTTGCTACCAACACCGGGGAGTGCTCTAGCAGTTCATTATCAAGCAATAGGCTCACTAGCAACTTCAGCTAACGCAGGCTCAATCGGGGGGAGATTCAATCCGTATACTGGCCCCCCAAGTCTGCTCTTGTCGCCTTCCACGTACGCTATGTCATATCCTAAATCGCATTCTTTGTCAGATTTGGGCAACTATGGCCGAGTCGATCCAATGCAGAGAGAGTCGGTATTCGGGAATGAATTCATCGAAGAGTACGCTATGCCGTATAGCAGCATGGCTGAGTACTACAGTTCTCTGGGTGGCAGGGCATGGAATTCTGTGCCAGCAGCAGCAATGGCCACCGACTTGGATCGATCACAAAGTACAATTTTATATAGTAAGACTCCCAACTATTTTTCCTATGCTGGGGCTTTTGTGAAGAGCACCAATTGACCTTGTCATAGCTACTGACGTCCCATCTTTCCCCCCAACTGGAAATACGCTGTCTTCTGAAGATCCTTCTACAAATCGCCTTCTGCCGGTGCCAACTATCACTGCTTCATCATCAATCAACACGATGTCATATTTCAAAGACATTGACATGGCAGCTAACGGGCACCCTTTTATGGCAGGAGAAGAAAGCGGGAATATGTATTCTCTCGGACCACGAAGTTCAAACTCGATGAGAAATAAATCCATCTCTACATCAATGCCATTTTCAAATACTTATGGCTCAACCAACATGATCGCTCACGACCAGAAATCCAAAGTCCTCAATACAAATCAGAATTTGATGATGACATATACAGCTACCACCGATGGTGCTTTTGATACGTTTCCAATTGCATCCTCGACCTTCACTCGATCCAGGACCGCAGACTCGAGTGATATCGAGGAGCCGGTGATGATGTCCATGAACGGAACCAAAAATGCGCAGGGTGAGAGTCATGCTAAGAATGATAAGTCGTCCGCTTATGGGCACAAGTTGCGAATACCTCTGGAGGAATATGTGACACGATCGAATACGGGATTATATTCCCATTCTGGGAGCTTATTGGAGTCCTCGTCCAATACTCGAGGATTGGCTTTGAGTCATCAGGATTTTTGACAGCAAGTTTTTTTGCCCTCATGGTTAATCTTTGTGGGTGGTGATTAGTGTACTGTCGAAGCTTTATATAAATTTCTCGACCTCCTTGTCCTCCAAGGTTGTTTACTTTGTTTCGTGAGCAAATTTAATTAGCTTGTTGAGAGTGGTCTAAGATCTGTCAAAGATTCTAGCAGCTACCAATAGTTTAGTCATAATCATACCTGGATAGGTATCATAAAATCATTTTAGATGTCCAAACGTAGTTCTGGGTGGGCATAGTAAGCAAGTATTAGACACTCCTTGAAGAAAGAAGGGGAATTCAGGGGGGAATTGAATGTAAGCGGGGGAGGAATGTGTAACATCTCTGATGCAGCACTCAACAAGTTCTAGAAATGATCATCTCAAACTTACGCAGTATTATTATCTGGGACTGCAGCCAATATTGTGTAGGCATTAGAGTAGCGGATGGTTTGGTGTCTATCAAATCCATCTGGTTTGCTCTTAGGGTTATGGGACACGTGATGCCGCGTCCACACGCTTATCTTATCGGCCCGCCAAGACGCATTGATTTGACCGGAAATCGAAGCAACTAATTTAGAGACCACGAAAGCAACTACGCTGCGTAGTCTGCATTCAGGATTTCAACTTTGTGTATGCGGTTCGATTGACCTCTCATCAAATTTATATATTTTCTCTTCATATTTGATGGCGAGCCGCATATCAGATTTCTCACAGGTCAGCCAATGATTCACATATCTTGTTGCTGGCGATGCGCACGCGATGCCAATGCCCGAATATACCGGGTCTATCTTCCTCATCCCTAAGATGGGGTCTGTTGCTGCTGGCACTCTGGCTGGTCCAGGTGCAGGCCATGAAAGAGAATGAAATTCGTGATTTGAGGTATGTCTATCTTTTACAAGTACATCGACAACCGCTGACATCCTTACGTTTATTGGTATAGATTACAAACCGAGCAGATGTTCTACCATGGCTACGACAATTATATCAAATATGCATTTCCGGAAGATGAATTGCGCCCTCTTTCGTGCGGCCCGCTTACGCGCGATCGCGATCATCCCGAGAAGATTGAACTTAATGACGTCCTCGGTAATTACTCATTGACCCTGATTGATAGTCTGTCGACTCTTGCCATCCTTGCATCGAGCAATGACACGGGGTCCCGCGCATGGTCGCATTTTGAGAATGGTGTACAGGATATTGTGCGATTGTATGGCGATGGAAGTCAGGGTTCTGAGGGCCAGGGAGAGAGAGCGCGTGGGTTTGATTTGGATAGTAAAGTGCAGGTTTTTGAGACGGTTATACGAGGGCTGGGTATGTTGATATGCTTTTTCCATCTAATCTCGTCTAACGCTAACATGATGCAAAGGCGGCCTGCTTAGCGCGCATCTCTTTGCAGTCGGCGATTTACCGATTCGAGGTTACAAACCGTCCGCGGAAGCTACTCAATATGCGAAGGCTTGGGACAAGAGCGCTTTTTCACCACTGAATTACTCAAAAGGGATTGTTTGGTCAAATGGATTTATTTACAACGGACAATTGCTTCGACTTGCCCGCGACCTGGCGGACCGTATGCTCCCAGCTTTTTACACCCCGACAGGGCTTCCATATCCTCGAGTAAATCTTCGTTATGGGGTTACATTCTATGAAAATTCGCCCTTGAGCAAAGACTACCCTGGTCAGAAAAAAGATGACCAAAGAAAGTATACGACGAGATATCATTCCAGACCAGAAGTCACCGAGACATGCAGTGCGGGCGCGGGAAGTCTTGTTTTGGAGTTTACGACTTTGAGTCGTTTGACAGGTGATGGTCGTTACGAAGACTTGGCAAAACGGGCATTCTGGGCTGTATGGCTAAGACGAAGTGAGATTGACTTGATTGGTGCCGGTATCGACGCAGAAACGGGCAACTGGGTGGCACCATTTACAGGCGTAAGTTGTTCTTTTGGAAGTTTCAGAGCTTGAGACTTACATGTTGTAGATTGGAGCTGGGATTGACAGCTTTTTCGAATATGCTTTCAAAGCATATGTTCTTTTGTCGACTGGAGAACCACCCGAATTCGACACTAGCAGCCCTTGGACCATCATGGACAATTATTTCCTACCACTGGAAGAGGCACATCACTCACCTGAATTTTATTTTCAAGTCTGGCAGGACGCCCAAGATGCCATCAAGCATCATTTATATCGCGGACATGGCTATCAACATCCGCATTACGTGCAAGCAGATTTGCAAACAGGTGCGACGAGAGCATTCTGGATAGACAGCTTGAGTGCTTTCTATCCTGGTGTCCTTACCTTGGCGGGGAGAATCGAGGAAGCAACCGAAATACATTTACTAGCTACTGCTTTATGGACACGATTTTCTGCCCTACCGGAGCGATGGAATGTTGCCACTGGGGAGATAGACAACGGCCTGGGATGGTGGGGAGGCCGTCCTGAGTTTATTGAGTCTACATACTATTTGCACCGGGCTACCAAAGACCCGTGGTATCTCCATATCGGTGAAATGGTCTTACGCGATATAAAACGCCGTTGCTGGACACGATGTGGTTGGGCAGGACTTCAAGATGTGCGCACGGGCGAGCTACAAGATCGCATGGAGAGCTTTTTTCTCGGAGAAACAGCGAAGTACATGTTTCTGCTTTTCGACACGGATCACCCCTTGAACAACATGGATGCACCTTTTGTGTTCACAACGGAAGGCCATCCACTGATAATTCCGAAGAACGTTCCAAAACCGTTGTTTTTGACACCTAACTCCAATTCGGAAGATGTGGTCGCTGAAGTTTGCGAAATTGCTCCTGTATCTCCTCCATTCAGCTTCTCTGCCACTGCAGCGCGGCCGGACATTTTTCACGCGTCGAGTCTCGCGCGTTTGCATCTTATGCCGGGTAGAAGCGAAGCTGGCGGTGCCCTATTTGACTTTGCAAATGACCATCCAGGCGTGACTGTTTCTGATCTGTTTTCACCGTCGAATTATACATTTTACCCCTGGACTCTACCTTCTGAGCTTGTACCTTATAATGCAATGAGCTCTCCGATGTCGATACGACCCACTCTCGACATTTCTTTCCCGAAATTGCCAAGCATGATCATTGGCTCGGGGTCCATGGAAAGAGTACGGGACGGTATTCTACTCAAATCAATTGGGGGCATGCGGCTTGGCATGGTTCAGGATATGCCTCTGGGTGTTGATCATGGCTCCTCCGGATTCTACACGGACTTGTTCCGAATTCAAGTGATCAACAATGTACCGCTTGGCAGAGATGAAAAGGTGTACCTGTCACGTGAAATTGTGTTTGATGTGTTGAGTCCGAATGATCCGCATTTTTCACGTGTGCGCGATTCAATTATGCTGGACATCGTCATTGATGTCGAACCAGAATCAACAAAGGCAAAGAACAAGAATCATACAGAATCATCTCGCCATCAAAGCTACAAACAAGACACAGCTATTATTCGGCAAGAATCACCCACGCTTTCTGACGACGAAACGCTTTTGAAGGGACGAATATCCCCGGCATCGAGCGTACGAACAGCGTTATCCGCATTGATGGATCATATCTCTACTATGCTGAGCGATGATACCAGTAGCGACCTAGACGATGACAGTGAAAGCGGATACTATGGAGGCGTGCAGAGCTCTTTGTTCAAGAAGAAGACATCTAATAATGCACCTACTACTCGGCTGGTACTTCCAGCCATCAACTCCATTGGAGCAGGTTCAGCTCCTTTACCTGATGTTACAGACGCAGCCGTATTTTCGCACAACGGTAAACCATCGACAACACGCCTGACATGGTCAAAAATATACTTGACCGATGAGCTCTGCGATCACCGTTTACCGGTAAACGTGCCGCGCGAATACCAAGTGCTGGTAGTCAAGCGTGGAGGCTGTTCGTTCGCCGAGAAACTGAAGAATATCCCGGGCTATCCTAACTCGGGAAGCAGTAACAATAATAATCGTCTGCAACTTGTTATTGTTGTGTCATATCCTGAACACGACGCAGATTCGGTTTCTCCCTTATATCAAGATGTTGAAGGCTTGCAAGCTAGCGACGAACAGAACTTTTACGAAGAACGATATTATCAGCGGCCATTCACATCCACAAACCCGAACCAAATGCAAGCCAGAGCAGCACTAGCTTCGGAGAGTATGCTTGTCAGGCCACACTTGGACGAAATACAAATGACTTCAAGCGGGCTGCCGCGACGAGAGCCTATTAGTATGATCATGGTTGGTGGTGGGGAAGAGACATACGAGTTCTTGAGGAATTCTACCGGGTTGGGGATTAGAAGGAGATATTTTGTAAAGAGTCAGGATGTCCCGATTGGGAATTTGTATATAATATAAGAGTTGTCAGAGGGGATTATTGATTTTTTCAATGTACATAGTTAAGAATACCATTATTATAAAACATTTTCGATAAGTACATCTACCCAAACATATGATCTATAGATTCGCCGCTGCTACAAGCTCATCTATGATCCCATCAATCCCATCAAAGAGCGAGATATGCCCATGCCCTTCGAGAAGATGGACCTTGACTTTATCCTGCGGCAAATGTTCGGCAAGCCATTTCCCATGCGCAAAGGGGACCATTTTATCCTCCGTACCCTGCAACAGCAACAAAGGCACACGAACTTCACTCAATTCAAATCCCCAGGGCTGGAAAAACTCCAAGTCATCGTCAATCCAGCCGTCGGAGCTGATTCTGAGACCTTCATGGAATGAATCGACCATTTGCTGACCGATTGTGTCTTTGTTTTGGAGTAGAGTGGCATTGTCGCATGGCGGGAGTAAAGTGGACATTACTTCCATGACTCCGTCCAATTCGGAGGCGAGATATTCCTTGCGATGACCGTCGCAGAATTCGCGGAGTTGGGTTTCACCTTCGAGTGCTTTGTTGAATTCGTCGATGTCTGTGTTGTTAGCATTCTGTTTTAAGAAACTGGCACAAAGACTACTTACTATCCTCGCCTTGTCCGGCGAGCCAATCCAGTCCTTCGACATTATAAGGCGCTACGCCAGCGAAGGATACAGCAGCCAGACATTCATGTAATCGCGCTGCACAAGCAAGAGTGGAGGGACCTTGAAGGTTTCAATGTCAGCATGTTTCTTTTTTCCACCTCAATCTGACTTAGATAAGGTAGGTAAGCTAGGTAACGTACCACCTCCACTCCATCCACCGACAAGACACTTCTTGACTCCCAAGTGATCAATTAGGGACTTGATATCAGCTACACTATCGACGACTTGTCGGCCTTTCTTCCTCGTTGAGCCTCCGTAACCAGCTCGCGAGAACGTGATAACTTTGATTCCTTTCCTTGCGCAGGCATCGACAAGATTTGGAATTGGTATACCTGCTCCAGGCGTGCCGTGGATGAACACTAGTGGAAATCCATCTTCGGGACCACTCACACAATAATCTAGATTGCGTCCGTCGGGAAGCTGGTGTTGCTGAAATTGTTGCGGCATAGTGAACTCAATGAGCTGAAGGTATCTAATATCGCAAAACTTGTTCAATGGAAATTTTCTCGGTCAAAGTACGAAGGGATACCTGGGCTATAAGTAGGTAAGTAGGCAACTAGGTAACCAACTAACTTAAATATCGTCGATTAATAATGAGGAGTGATTAATTATTAGCAATTCGTTACCCCACTTAGGATCAAATCGACTACTAATACCGCGTGTAACCGTTGGAGATCCAAAATGCTTGATTTAATCTATGTGGATAACTGCACGTGTGCTGATTAACCACCTGCCTATGTAGAATATGAAATCGCAGATTAATGGCGGAATCTAATCCACGTAGTGCATTTTACTTTAGACTAAAAAGTACTATTGGAGATGGCGATTTGTTTATCAATCGTAAAACTCATCCGAGTGTGATGGATGGTTAGGTACTCGTAACGCACGTTACATCCCGCCAAATCTGACCCCCATATGTCCACTAGCTATACCAGGGTACATGAATAATGAGGCCCGTGCTTACTCCAAAAAACACTGACCTTTACTTGTTGTTTTCATATCGGCGATTCAAGCAGAAGTGCAGCTACAAGCTGGGTAAGAAGTTGAGAAGTTCATCAAGGAAGAGCTGAAGGTGTCGACCAAGGGCTTTTCCTAGAAATAGGAAAGTGGAGAGGGGCTGCAATCACTGAAAGAAGTCTTGTATGATTGTTTGTACGGTCCTATGAACGGATGATCGAAGTCTACACATCCATATAGCCCAGCGAAATGATGCGCTATTATGTTGGGTTTTTTGAGGCTGAGTCAGAGGGGACACGAGGCCTGTGCCGCATGCCCCTTGGAGACATTCTCCACTAGTATACATTAAAGAAGTATTTTAATCGACACTTTAACCTCCTGCGCATTATTAATCCCTCAAGTGGGCATTTGGAGACGGAACAACGTCTTCTATCATTTCAGTGACCTGCTATATACACGCTCAATTTAATGATTAGTAGTTCATGAAAACCAGCGAATTGAAAGGCTTTTATATTCTGTATGTTCATAACTGAGCTTGCCTATTCTGTCTATCGTAAGACTCTCCCCTCGGATTGTAGCGCAGGTTGTATCAGGTTCACAGATTCTGAGGTGGGTCCTTGCTCCTACTTTCCTGAACAAAACAGCCTCAAGTCTATATTCACTCAGTCAATTGCCCAATATGCTTGGATTCCCCAGCGAACGCCACAAGCACACAGTGATATCATAAAATGCCGTCGGTACACCGTTTCAGCCTCACCCAGTACCTTTCGCCTCTCCCACCGTGTTTTCGGACTAGAAGCTTGATTGACAGCAGCGAGAACTCATGCGGGCATGCTATCGCCGGATGGCATGTTCCTGCTGGCTTTTGGCCGGGATGGAATTTGCTTCGCCTTGACAATATTGATCACGTGAAATCCGAGTTGTTCTGCGCCGTCAATCTTGTCGAGCTTTCCTTCGAGCAGCTCCGCGTCTCGCAGAAGCCTGCATATTGGTTAGCTAGCAACAAAATGTTCTCGAGGGGGTGCTCACCTCGCTCTCCCGGCCTCGGTCCGTACCGTCGCACCATTGAAAGCTTTGCTCCATTGCTCCTTGTAGCTCACAAAGACCCGTCCAACGATCATTCTTACGCTCAACGCCGGCAAGTACTTGCTCAGCACTCGTTGTAGTGTGAGCACCTCTTTCGTGAGCGTCTCCATGTGTGGACTAACATTCCTCTGTACCTCGTCTTCATCGTCCCACTTGATCTTCTCCATCTGTCTGATGTAAAGGGTTGCGTGAGATCTCATTATGTCGATGAGTTTGTTGTGGATAGAGGACCGATGGTCTTGCAATAAGTACTTCAGCCGGTCATATTCTGCCATGCCGGAGGCTGTGATAGATAGTCGACGCCGGACACACTCGCGCACGTAGGGTATCAGAGCAATGAAGAAGGACAGAGACTGCGAGGCAAGGGCAAGGTGCTTGGTATTGATATTGGTCAGCCCAGCTGTTATCTTAGCACCGGCACCGAGAATGAGCTGTTGTGTGCAAGAATTATAAAGTTTGAGATAGTCAAGTAAGGCCGTCGAAATCTCGTTAGCCATGCCGGGAATCGATGCCAGGAGGATTGTGTACTTCTCTATGCCGCGAAGCGCAAATGCTGCCGAATCGACAAGCGTAAACTTCTCCTCCTCAATGACTGCCAGTGGCGAGTCTTTCTTGTTTTGCTGAGCAACACTCGTAGGCTCCGCAGGGGTGCGGTTTAGCTGCAAATTGCGTTCACCTGCTTCTAGGCCGATGATACTAGCGTCCGTGTAATCGAGCCATGCCGGAGGATCAGTGATTATAGACTGGACAATGTGCGCCAGGGCCAATGCGTCCTGGGGCTTGAAATCGATGCGCTCCCACTTCTCAGACTCCATCTTTTGCACCAGCTTTTGCTTTTCCACTTCGTGCAGAAGCGGGATAAAGTCATGAAGTTGGTTGTTTACGACTCCTTTGAGCGCCACTCCAGAGTTTCCAGAGACTGCCTCGCATTCATTCACGAACAGGCGATTTAGCGTGAAGTAGCTTAGAAAATCAGTTAATCCAAGGCGAACCGTTTGCTCAGTTCTGACTCGCAGCACCTTTGTCAACTCTGATTGTGTCTTGTCTACTGCCTGTTCGAGGAGGCTTGACATGTCAAGGGCTTGAGTCATCTCTTCCTGCGGATTACATTCCATCGAAAGGCTGGGTGGATGGACCGCTAGATTGCCTGTGCTTCCCTGGCTTTGGACGGGCGTGAGTACATTTTTTGGAGTCTCCTTCATGCCGCTCGTAAAATCGAGGAGAACCTTGACCTGTACACTAAGCCTCCGTAATGCTTCGCCTATTCCGCAATAGACCTTGACAAAAAACGCTTCAGCGTCCTCAGGACTGAGAGCACGCAAATTGCGAGACAGAATGCTCGACTTTTCCTGCTGGGTCGGACGTCGACCGCTTGGCCGCGTGGACGCAGACGTGACAGACTCATTATCGTCGTCAGTAGAACTCGGCAGGTGCTGACGGATAAGAGACTTCATCTCTCGGATGACAGCTTCGCGAAATGTGGTGCTTGCGGCAGCTAGATACTGCGACTGGCCAAGTCCCAGCAGGACAGGGACGAGTTCTTCGCGCAGCTTTTCTGCAATCGTCACGGACGTGCGTGTCGATGGGGAGGCATCCGTTGCGCCCCGTGTGCGCTTTGCGATATCAGCCCAGCGCGCCAAAATGTCTCTCGGAGATACGCCTGATATATGTCGGCGCAGGTCGCCCAAAAGGATATCCAGCAATCGGGCTTCATAACCTTTTCCGATCCGTAGGCGAAGCTGGTTGATGTCTCTGAACAGTCCTCCAAGAACTTGTAGTTGGCGTAGATCGGTAAGTCTAATGGATGGGTTCGGTAGAAGCCAATAGAACTGGCCACCAATTTTCGGATCTAGTGTTCCAGATGCAAGCTGTTCGACGTACGAGATGCTTTGTAAAGCCATCTCCAGCTGCCCAGAGTTTAGGAGTTCCTCGCAGGAACTAGCGCTGCTGAGGACATATTGAAGCTGTTTAATAGCATCGCCCAGCTTTCTTAGATTATCCCGTCTTCGCTTTATACTAATAATCTCAAAACCGCGCACTACTATCTCTTCATCGAGATATACGAGGTCCTCCCTAAGCTTCTTGATCTTTGCGCTAGAGTCGGCGAACGCAGCCTGGAGTCCACGTAGAGAGTGAAGCGCGGCGAAAAAAGAGGCTGACGCTTGCGAAATCGAACGTATCAGATAAATCTCTACAGTGTCCATATACCATGATAGCTTCTCCAGTAACATGGTATTGGTAATAAGCGCCTTCCCACTAGATTGCGGGGTACTATTTGCAGCAGTGCTGTCACGATCTCCGGTGGTGGAAAACGGCTGCCTTATAACCCCCGCATACTCACTAACAACATCAAAAGTACGTGGATTCTCGAGGTGAAAGTTTTCATCGAAATACACAGAGGGAATCATAGACAGCGGTGTAGGCAAAAGCTGGTCGCGCTTCAAAATGCTGGTCTTCCGCTTTCTGTATGGTGCAAGCTCGTCGTTTTTGGCGGTGGAGATGTCTTGATGCAACATTTGTTTGCCGCTGTCTTCGGACTCGAGCTTTGTGCGTTGGAAAGCGTCAAACAGGGGTCCAACCTGACTGAGGTAGTCTTTAAAGGCTGAGGGCTCGACATCGAGGACAGTGGTGAGAGTGACGGGAGGTATGTCTTGGGATGTGGGCGGCTTCTGCGAGGTCGTATAGATTGCGGTGTGAGCAAGAAGCTCGGCCCGTAATATTGCCGGTTGTAGGAGTGTAGATATAGCTTCCAGAGTCGTCAATACAGCTTCATGGATTGTCTCTATTAGGTTGCCCACCATTTTGACCCGACTCTGTTGCCATGGTCTTTCGCCTGTGAGAGGCGCTATCTAGCGATCCACCAATCGAGCGGGGGGTTGTTGCGCTCACGTTCGAATCCCTTCTCGCCGGCGATCGAGGACTTCGCGACGACCAGACGTGGCTAGAAAATTGGTCTTCCGCTGGGGAGCGCCCTGGCTTGCCGCCTGAAGGCGTTGATATGGTCGCGCAGCGCTATGTAGGGTTGGGAGCAGAGGTAGCTTGGGAATTGTTAAGGTGTACCTTGTCTCAGCGGCTACCGTTTAGCCTATCAGCAGTATTTAGGTATTGAAGAAACTAGACCACATCTAGTCTCGAAAACCAACGGACCAATTGCATGACAAATTGGATACAATGCTGATTATCTCCTAACCTGAAAATAGAAAATCAGCCGCAAAAATGGTAGACAGAACTTCAGGAACATCAGGACGATCAGGGATCAGAGTCCTGGCCTTTGGATGTGGAAGAGAACCCGGACCCTGGTCATATTGTGTTGGGGTAACCAACCAGACCAAAAAGCTGCGCGCTAACTAGATGACCCAATATGGTAAGATGTAGACTGAGCCAATGTCCCAACATATTGTCATTAACGAAAGAGAACTGAGAGACTTTCTTTGGCAGACCATGGGATTTTCCCATGTTTTTCAAGCTTATAGTCTTTGTTATCAAGGCGTACAAACAGTCGGTAAACGGCATCTATTCTAGGGGCATGGCTTAGGTGCGCTGTCGTTTAAATTCGATCTACCAAGAGCGGATATCAATGAATTCGATCACCGATGCTGTTGGCAAAATAGATCTAATTATTGGGTGCTTTCTGAGGCTACTTTTCCTCCTCGAAAGCCGCCAAAACGTTACATCACTGGGTGCTTCGAGGAGTCTCTAGAGTACATTTAGAACCGGAAAGTATTGAATGATGCTTCTAGCTACAGCAAGTTTAAGAGTATGCCCCTCCTCGAATTTTCAAATGTAGGATTAGGGCTAGAATCACCACGTGACACATTGGCGTGTTATAGCTAAGTCTTCACTAGATTTGCAGATTTTGGCGAATTTGAGACTTTATTCAAATGAAAGGAAGAAATCGTTGTTACATTGGTCAAGGTGTTTTGATGTCAGTGGAATAGGATTCGATGAAGTCGTATGGTTCATTCTGAGTGGAGTATCCCAGAAAAAGACACTGAGAATAAACTTCACTAGGTAGATCATATCCTAAATATTCTTACATAAAGTCTTTGTCAGCTTGTCCTACCGACTTGAGTACCAAGGTTGGTTCCTGGCAGGCACCATCTACGTCAACATCACAGAGCAGTGGTGCGATGTCTCGGATAGAGACAAGACGCTGACCGAGTCATCATACGTATTAGCTGAAAAGCAGTAGAAAAAGAAAATGTATCCACTCCTATATATTTCAACCATTGCAACGTTCCTAGCACGCAATTCGATGGTGGGGTAGGTTTATGTCGATCAAGTCATCAGCAGCCACCTTGATAGAAATATGCTGACCACTTCAGAGTTGCATCATCATAATCCAAAATCAAAATAACAAAGGAACCACTTTAAAAAAGATCAAAAAACAGGGAGACAAAGACATCATGTCCTCGTTCTCCCCACCACATCACAAACCCATCGTCGCCCAAGACGCCATAGCCGAAGACTCAACCACCAATCGCCTCGTCGACCACAACGATGCCATCCTCCAACAACAAGCCAGCGACAGATCCAACCTTATCAAAAATACGCACAGTGCTTCTCCATCATTTAAAGAAACAAGAATATTCTATTTCGCCTATGGCTCAAACCTGTCACCCACGCAAATGCGTCTGAGATGTGAACATGATCCGTCAACGTCGGGTCGGCCACTGGCCATTGCACGGATTGAGCGGTGGCGATGGCTGATTTGTGAGAGGGGGTATGCTAATGTTGTGCCTCCAAAGGAGTGGAGGGTTGGTAGGCAGATTAGTCATGGAGAGCTGGTATCAGTATCTTCTTCTGCGGGAACAGAACAGGCAGAAGAAGAAGAAGAGAATGATGTTGTGTTCGGCGTATTGTATGAAATGACACCGGAAGATGAATATCTCCTCGACGGCTATGAGGGCGTCGATCATTCAGCGCCAGTATCGCAATACGGCGATAGAATTCCTATTGCTATCAGGCCCCGAGAACAGGAACATGGTGCCTATAATAAGTGGTACGTCCCCGCGAAAGTTACAAAGTGGCTTGTTTCGGAAGAAGCGGCGAATGAAGAGCATGATATTACGGCCTTGGTTTATGTGGATGAAAAGAGAGTTACGGTTGGAGCTCCGAAGTTTGAGTATGTAGGTAGGATGAATAGGGCGATTACGGAGTCCTTGGAGTTGGGCATGCCGGAGAAGTGGGTGCAAAGTGTGGTGAGGAAGCATATTCCTGAATCCTAGGTAATCCGTATCAAGCTTATTATAGTCTTATGTTGCTACTCAAAAGACCTCTTTGACATGATAGACGATGTATGATTATCTACAAAATGACGTTCCTCCCAGCCAAATGGTGTAATGAGAATTCAAAAGGTCAAGAACGCGCACTAGTAGACTAGACACTTCCAAATCGATACTGAGCCCAACTCAAACTCCTCTCCGGAAGAGTCCACAGTCGTTCCCCGACATCATCCCCAGCCGCACCAGCAGCGACATGCAGAGGCAAGATATGCTCAAAAGTGGGATGAGCCTCTCGAGCAGCAGGCTGTTTCATCAATTCCTCCATCTTCGATCGTCGTGCTTCTGGAGGGGCGGTAGTGACTTCTTTAAGAGCTTCGTCGAAGGTATAGGCGTACCTGAAGAAAGCCAATTGTTAGAAGCGTTTGTTTACGAAGATGTAGAAGGTGCTTACGGCATGGTCTTGCCCGATGCCAAAGTAGCCCGGTAATCGCGAAGGTTGTGAACAGCCATGCCCGCACCGACAATCAAGATGCCTTCATCTCGAAGACTTTGAAGTGCCTCTCCCATGCGGTAGTGCTGGTCTGAATCCTCGCTGCCAAATATCGAGACTTCTACGATCGGCACGTTCAATGGGTTCTTTTTTGGATCAAAGGCTTTTCCAGAAGTCAGCATTCGCCTATCCCTTTTTTGATCGAGTTACCATATCATACCAGCCAGAAATCCAACCCATACTCCATGGTCAAGACCTCTCTTCACCGGCTCGACATCAATACCTTTCGTAGAAAGTTTCTCTATAACCCTCGACGCAACTTCCATACTCCCTCTATTCGGGTAGTCATACTCATAGTAATGCGGCGGAAACCCATAAAAGTCATAGATCAAGTCCGTCTTTTCGACAACATTAATCTGGATTGTACTAGGACCTCCTTTCCAGTGCGCTGAGAATACGACTACAGCTTTAGGCTGGACTTTTTGTGTAATTTCCAGACCGGTTTCGGCTAGTTTGTGATATGCTGGATGTTGTTTATCTTCCATGAAGTTGGGTCCGCCGATACCAAGAAAGTATACCGGCATGCGTTTGGATGTCATTGTCTGTATAGGACGGTTTTGCTGTGAATTGTTGAGTTTGTGAATTGCAGGTTCTAGGTGCCAGATGGTCGTGTACGACTGGGCAGTGCGATAAAGAATTGGTATAGACAGGCTCAAAAGGAGTACAGAAAAGTACTTTGACCAGTTTAGTGAGGATATTGGGAGCATTGCGCACTATATCTGGACTTTCTGACAAGTCTGGGATAAAAGAGGGGAACGTTTGCTTAAGAAAGCGTCCTAGATGCTTAGCTGTATGAATTCAGACCGGGCTGACAAATCCAGCACCGAGATGACCGTGTTTACCTTTCATTCTTTACTCAAATCGTGAAATCACTCATGGAAGCCATCACCTTTCAATGATCCAGATTCATTAATTAGTAGTTGCACCGCACGAGATGGAGCATGAGGTGGTAGAGTCGGCCAATCAGCGAGCTTTCTCGACAACAAAATGATCCACCCGCGCGGTTTGTGGGTCCATCTTGGATACAGTAGCCCTAATTTCTTCATGAATGGTCGTTCATGATTATACAGAGAAAAGGATGTGTTGCGATCGATTACCAATCCTCGGACTGATGTCTGAATTACGCCGAGATTTCGTGACCAGTATGTAGTCTTCGTGGTATAAAGGGGCATCATTTCACTCCAAATCAAACTTCAAGATGGCTCCTTCGATCATAACGAAATCCACAAACAAGATCAGATCCTTATTCTCTCAATCGAAAGTCACAATGGCAACTCCTGTCATTCTAATTCTCGGAGTCGGTCCCCGAATCGGTTCCTCCGTCGCTGAAAACTTCGCCAGTCAAGGCTACAAGGTGGCTGTTGCATCTCGGAAGGGGGAGGGCAAGATCAACGAGAAAGGCTACCTTTCGATCAAAGCAGACTTTACCGATCCACAGTCCATCGCACCTGCGTTTGACGCTGTCAAGGCTGAGTTTGGCACCGCTCCTAGCGTCGTCATATACAACGCCGCGACCCTCACTCCTCCCCCAATTCAGGACTCTGCTCTGTCGATTCCATCCGAGCGAGTTGCCAGTGACTTGATCGTCAACACTGTTAGTCCCTATGTTGCAGCACAGCAGGCTCTCTCTGCTTGGGAGACTCTGCCCAAGGAAACCAAGAAGACTTTTATCTATACTGGTAACGCCATGGGTACCAACATCATCCCTGTCCCGTTGATGCTGAACTTGGGTATTGGCAAGTCTGCTTCTTCGTTCTGGGTGGGTGTTGCTGATATAACGTACGCCGCCCGCGGAATTCGGTAAGACTGGTTCCTCTGACTGATGCTTGATTTGGCTGCTGCTGACATGTATCGATAGATTCTTCTACGCTGATGAGCGCCACGACGACGGCAAATTCAAGGGCATGGCGGTCGATGGACCTGCCCACGGAGAATTCTATGCCCTGTTGGCCAAGCAAGAGGAAAAGATTCCCTGGCACGCAACATTCGTGAAGGGCAAGGGTTATGTTGAGTTCAAGTAAATGCTAGAATGTGCTGAAAGGGTAGAAGTCATGTCAGGCTAGAATGCTGTACTACAAGAATGAAGTACCTGGAATCTTGAAATTGCGATAGTATCAGAGGTTGTGTAGAACATGCTAAATGTTAGTTGTACAAAACGCCTTGTCTTACGTGAGCAGCCAAAGGGGTAAGGTGCGGATACTTTTGCCTCAGGCCTTGAGGCAACCAGTGAACTATCGGCCATGATACTTTACTTTCCACTTGCAGTGGCAACAACAATGAAATGACTTGCTAATCGAGTGCATATATGATATGCCTGCTGCATACGGAGTACAGGTACCCGGGTACCCACGGACCAGATACAGACCGTATGATTGATCTCAGGCCACCGCACCCTAAGCATAATGAATCTGTGACACCATACTGAACCCCTGCTCAATGTGTCTCACAGATCCCCACCCTTCAGGGCCCTACGTCGCGTAATTAATCCATGGATGTCTATAAGAGCTGCGCCAACCGCGACAAACCCTAAAATCTAGAATTTCCCGGCTCGGGTCGATGACTCACAGTCGGTACTTAAGTTGGGCACCTAGGTGAGGGTGTTTCATGGCTATCATACTAAGGTAGATAGGTAGCATCAGTCTAACGGACTCCAGCAAATGATAGAGTCGGGKGTGTCCATTCGCTCATCAGTCCAATGTCCACTTGCCATAGAACCTTCACATGCCGACCCGGACAACGGTCCGGCCGATGTGGGAACAGACCTAGACGGAGCAGGCATCAGATGAAGCTATAAAGACGTCCTGTCCAATGATCGGCAATCTCGCGGTCTGTGTCAAAGATACTGGCTGCGTCTGCGATACCTGATTTGCATGCGCAAACCCGGGTTTGTGACATTCTTTTTCTGGTCAGAGAGTCCCTATCAGCTATCATTGAGGGGCAACGTAAATCGTGGCTGATTTAGGGCGGGGCTCTCTGGTGGATAGTAGTGTCAATGGTGGCCGCTCCCTGATGGACTGATCGATTTGACTAATGGACAGACTAAGCTGGTCTAGTCCTGTCTCTTGGTCGACAGCGACAACAGTTGTTCTGGCTCGACCTTTTATATTTTCACTTTTAAGCTGGTACACAGTGTCGAGTCAGAGAGACACGCAATGAGACGTGCAAGAGAAAGTCGAGACTGTTTGAAGAACTGGCCTGGAACTGCCGGTGGATGCGTATGTTACTACTATGTCGCATTGTCGTATTGTGAGTATTAAGAGTTGTAACAGCCAGTCTGTCGCAGCTGAATGGCGTGCTTCATGTTGATGCGGTGTGTACGATCCATTCTGTACGTACTGTTGGCTCGCTCCGGAACAGTACCGTTTCTTACGCACGTCTAGAACAAACATAATACAGCTTATAAGATGAGATGAAGGCATACAATAACATTGTCCATTCGCGACATAATTGTCAAATTATTTCTCAAACTGTTTGAATTTGTTATAAAAAAACATTATAAAAGTATAGGAATATTACTGTATTGTAGTGTACATGGTTTCAAGTACTGATGCTAAAATTAATTACATACATCCATACATCGGATCAGATCACCGACTAACGCGGAAAAAAAATTTAGAACACCTTTGATTTTTTTTCTGTAGAATCTTCCCCTCCTCTCCTATCGCCTCTCGCTATCTCTCCTGCCACCCTAGTCCTGCCCCGTATATTTTTCTTTCCTCTCTCTGTCCCTTCAAATACTCCCCCTCCCCCCTTTTCTTTTTTCGTCGTGCTCCCGCTTCCTCTCAGCATGTCCCAGCAGAACACTGCACAGGATGCCTCCACCACCGCCAAAGAGTCCGGACACGCCACCACCCATCCCCCCCGCACCACCGAACTCGCCAGTCTTAAGATAAGACTTCGAGCTGCTCTTCGTCAATTTCCCGATTTTCCTGAACCAGGCATTCTCTTCGAAGATATCCTGCCGCTCTTCGCCGACCCGACCCTCCACGAAGCCCTCCTCCGGTCGCTTGAGCTGCACATTCTCGAGACATACAATGAGAAGCCCGACGTTATCGTTGGCCTGGATGCCCGCGGTTTCTTGTTTGGACCTAGTCTCGCGTTGAGACTGGGCGCTGGCTTCGTCCCGGTGCGCAAGCGAGGCAAGTTGCCTGGTCCTTGTGAGACCGAGTCGTTTCAGAAGGAGTATGGCGAGGACTTTTTCCAGATGCAGGCAGACGCGGTGAAGAAGGGCCAGAAAGTCTTGGTTGTCGATGATATTATTGCAACTGGTATGTAATTACCCCTCATTATGCAGTGATGCACTCTCCCGTTCGGAGATTTGCTTCGTGTCTAGTCCAATCGCTAACGGAGTCTCAATCAATAGGAGGCTCTGCTGCCGCAGCCGGCAATCTCGTCACCAAGCTTGGAGGTAGCCTTCTTGGATTCGTCTTCATTCTCGAACTCGACTTCCTCAAGGGAAGAGACAAACTCCCTGCTCCTGTGTTCACTTTGCTCCACGGACAGGAAGAAAAGGCCTAAACCCGCTTTGGAAATACTACAATATTCCCCGCAAACACGGAAGACATCATGATGCCTTTCGCAAGCTGATTTCGGCATTAAAATTTTATTTTATTTTCAACTTGCTTTCTTGGTGCATGCATGTCATGGGGATTCAGACGAATATCGGCGGATTTCGAGTTAAATATTGAAAAAATCAACAATAATGTCGGCCGGTGGGTATGTTTACAGTCTTGGTTATTAGACTCCGATATTCAACATCATTCGATACCCCTCAAATCATACCACCGCCATATACCAACTTTCGAGGTGATCTTTGATCAACACTAGAAGATCATCCAATATTCCAGGACGAACTGGAAACAACTAAAGGGATTTCCATCGCAAACAAAAGATCAGGAAAGTCTGCATTCCTTCGAAATGCTATAAACGCAGCGCATGTCCTTCTCCTAATAATACCAACACCACCGCTATTTGTTTCCACCTCGTCTGAACATCTTGGACTCTCTTATCCATTGGGTTGCTGTCAACTGCTCACTAATAATGTCGCTGTGTCGCCTTTGCAAATTAGATAGTCATCACACTTTTGATGTTAACGCATCTTACTTCTGTACATAGATTGCCGAGCAATGAAGAGTCGAAAAGCCGTCAGCTTTAATCGTGCATAAGACCTCTAGTTTGTTAACTCAAGTAAATAATGAGATTAATCAGCCAATACAGCAACGCCCCACGTGACCGACCCACTCGCAGGTATTTCTTCGGACTTTCCAGCGCCGCTTCCGACCTTCTTTTCTTTCCTTCGCCAACACACAACACGAGACTCCATTTCTCGTGGGAAAATGACTTTTCTTAAATTTACTGTCTAATTTCTATTAATCACTAATTCATCTCTACTGCATGATGTCTCCTGCTCGAGTTGTCGAAGCTACCCAGAAAGAGAATGACTTTCAGACACTGACCTCCGCACTGGATGCGTTGTTGGTGACTGTCCACCAGCTGAGCTTGAGAGAGCAAGAGCTCCAACGCAGAGTCAAGCTTGCGCACGACGAGGTTAGTCTCTTTTTACCTTCTTCTACTGTGCCCTTACAACCCATTCTTGTGATGAGAAAATTTTCAAATCTATTAGCTCTAGATCGTGAGCCGCATGTCGGCCGTGACATTTTTGCATGTATTACCTGACAAGATCCTTTCATGTTTACGCCTGCCACTTATCAGCTACGATAAAGACAGTTGCTAACTCATACAAGTATAAAAGACTAGCCGAACGAGTGGAAGGAGGAGTCACCAATGTAGAACAAAGTGTATTGGAACAGATTCGTTCGAACGACTCTCAACCTCTACCGAAACTAGACCCATCGCTAAAACCCTTAGACGTCGTTGATAACCTCCGAGAGCATGGGCATATCCAGCGTCAGTTACTTGACGTCGTAGTAGCTGGTATCATTTCATCGCGATCGTTTGAAGGCGACGTTCGTACCGATGACAACGCGAGTTTTGAGGTCCCATCCAATAATCCCTGTGTAGTGGCCGCCAAAGCGCGACGCCCGTCTATGTATGAACGCGATTTTACAACATCTAATGGCGTAAAGGGGAACCTTCGCTGTCCGTACGCAAAGCCTACACATCCGACTGCGAATGGACATGTGAATGGTACAGCCACGACGACCATCAACAACCTAGATGAACAGAGCAGCGCTACTAAATGCGCTTTTGATCCCATCAAAGCGGATTTGACTGCGCCGCAAGACCGTGTCTCGAGCGCAGGCGCCTCTGTGAGATCGTCAGCGGCTCGTTGTCCAATTCGATACATGGATGACCATTCACCTGAAGAACTGGCCAAGTACTTCGAAGCACACAAACACGAGATTCCTAGAAGTCATGCAATTTGCGTCACTCGGTTTCAAAGGAGTTCGGCGACCATGCGTCAGATTGATGCTAAATACGGTAGTCTTGTGAATATGATACAAGGCCTCAGCGTGAGGCACAAACCGCTTTTACCCGAGTCAGGAGAGAATGGCACCTCGGCTGAGCGGGTTGAGAAATGGGCAGAAGACGTCAGTTCCAAATCACCACATCTAGCAACATTGAGCACAGTGGAAGAGGACGAAGTGCCTGCAGTCGAACTGCCGGATGAAGAGGACAGAATGGGTCATTTTGAGCGTCCTTTGCGGGAGGTCCGGGTCGGCGAGTCACCGAGTCGTCCCTGGGGTATTCCGGTTCCAATTCTGAACCATAATCAGCCTGTACTGGGTAGTGCCATCAACAGTCCTGCTGCGCCAATTCATGCGCCAGAATTGAAGACGCCGAAGCACATGACGAACATCGATTTACCGTCTCCTGCAGTGCATCGTCAGGAAATTCCTTCGCCCACACCGGTCAGGCAAAAAGGCAAATGCCCTTTTGATCATACCGCTTTAATGAAGAAACCCGAAGCTGCTGCTGACGTTGATGGTACACTGGCCAAGGAGGCGGATTCTCCTGCATACCAACACTATGTGAATGGCAATGTTCATCATGCAACAGTCCAAGAGGACAAGATCAATGACTACGCTGAGCCAAAGGTGCAAGCATCGACACCTACACCTGCTTCAGCTCCAGCTCCAGCATTAAGCAGCCCACCACAAATGATTTTCAATGGCCCTGTCTTTTTCGGTTTCTCAGCAGAAGAAACAGCGGCATTCATGCAGCAATTCAGTTCACCGGGAGGAAAGTGAGTTTGTCCTTTATCACCTGGACCATATATATCTGCATACATAATCTGTATATACCTTGATGAGACATGACTTTTGAGCGTTCATTGTATCAAGCGAATGAGCATTATTATTACTTTTACAGTCTGAATATCCAAATACTTTTCTGTCAAGTTTTTGTCATGACTCGTAGTTTAGCCGATACCGGAAGAGGTATAACAGCTCCAAGATTAATCGAGTCGACCACATTCATATACTCAATACCGATCACATCTTGAGTTGATCTGCAAACATTTCATAGATGGTATCCAAAAGTAGCTCACATATGTAGAATATCAAAACTAGCAGGCAGGGAGATTGAACGCCATCACCGACACCGGTGAGGGGCAGCCTGTGCGGAGACTCATTCCCCACGGGAAACTTCATTCTTCCTAACAATCCATTCGATCTCTCCGTCCGCTCTCTTTTCCTATTATTTTCTTTAAACTACTCACGTACGTACCTACTTCATGCAATCCATATCCTCCTTCTCTCGACGAACACTGTCTCAATTGATGTCGTCTAGTATTCGTCCCGCCACCACCACTGTCGCATCTTCACGACTCGCTTTACACAGCTCACATCTTTCGTCGTCAAACAATCGCAATTATTCGCAAAGTTCCGCAATGGCTGCTGAAATGACACCTGTTTTTGCCAAGGATGCCGCTCCTCGTATGTTTCCAATTGTTTGATACAGCAACATGATTGAACGGCAGAGACTGACTGTTAATGTACAGCTGCCGGCCCTTACGTACGTTCCTCCAGCCTCCCTGACCATCACACACAAATAACTAACCTCGACGTAAAAAGTCCCACGCCATCAAAGCTCAAGGCCTAATTTTTGCGTCTGGCTGCATCCCCTGCGACGCTGAGGGCAAAATCCTCGAAACCGGAACCCTTCAGGAAAAGACCGCTCTGTGCATCCAGAACGTGCGCGCAGTCCTCGCCGCCGCCGGCTCCGAAATCACAAAGGTCGTCAAGGTTACCGTCTTTTTGACTGATATGGGCGATTTTGCGGATATGAATGAGGAGTACTCTAAGCACTTTAGCCATAAGCCTGCTAGGAGTTGTGTGGCTGTGAAGCAGTTGCCTAAGGGCGTGCCGGTTGAGATTGAGGTTGTTGCTTTGCAGTAGACCTTCAAAATGAATTAAAAGAAGAAAAATTTTTGAATCTTTCAATACTATCTATATACATGGAGATGTGTACTAAATTCACGGACATAAATGCATAACATCAGAAGACAATTATTTCTATATAGTCTACTCAGCAGCTTTCTCTGTTACTTTGACATGCTGCTAGAGAGCAATATAGCAAATCAAATCCCCCAGATGCGTCATTCTCTCTGTTGATTTGGCAATATCATTACCCACGCCAGCTGCGCCGTTTCGATCCGACGCTTATTCCGGGGATGTCGGACAGCACTGAACCCTACGAGTGTGGCGCAAACATCGTTCTAGGATTGGACCTTGAGCAGCAGTTGTGAAATTACCAAGGCGTCTTCCATGGCCATGGCGGCACCTGATCCTTAGCTTAGCGTCGATAGAGATCTCAAGTCGGGCAATTACCATATGGAGGTAAAATCGTGTCGAATATTCTTGTTGTAAACCAGACACTCCAGTAGCTGGCCGGAAAATACATGAATCCGTAGTACTCGGAATGTACAGTCTCTTGTACTTGGCTAATTAGTATCTACGTATGGGTCAACACTTGGAGGCTGTCGTTCCCATCACATGCCAGGTTCATCTTCGAAGACGCCAGTTCATGGGCCTCCAGGACAAAACAGTCATTACAGTCCTTTGACTAGGAACCTAGAGGTTTCATGTAAGCATACAAGCCAGTCAGATTGCCATGCTAATCTAAACTTTGAACTATTTGACATAACACCTAAACACCTCGCCCATACCTCTGAGGTCCTTTTCTTCAAGTAACAAAAGATTGCAATGTTCTCATACAAGACACGTGCGCCTGGATTTGGACCCAGAAACTGTAAGCTCCCTCGACCATATACCTAAGAAATGGAGGGTTGAGCTGTTCTCAACGAAACCGATCTATAATACATGGTTATGACCCTCTCTACGCTTGCCCCAATACCCGCAACGCCTCGCGTCCGAATCAGCGTCCCTCCAGATGTCCAGTGATAGACACATAGTCATTCATTATCATTGTCTTTCCGTAGTAGTCTGTGCTGAATGTTCCGGAGGACATACGTACGACACGAGGCCATCTACATCATTGACTCCGTCCTCTCTGTTTGTCTTTTTCCCTCAACGAAGAATAATTCTTCCTTGGAGAATTCCTAGATATATTGAAAAATAATGAGTTTACTCACAGTCTATGCGAGAATATATAAACCATGTGGATCCAGCTCAGGACTAGCCAGTCTGGGGTAGGGAGATTTCCCCGCAAAAACAACTCCGGTTTGCCAAGCCGAATGCTTTTCCGTTCTTACATGCACTCTCCATGTAACAGCTGCCTGCCCTCTCTTGCTTGCAACGCGAATCTATATCCGATTGTCAAATTTTCTGCTCCATCGAGTCAAAATGAATGGCAACTCTTCGTCAAAACGCCGAAATCGCAGGGAGCGGGTGCGAGTAACGCGTGCTTGTGATCTCTGCAAAAAGTAGGTCGTCGTTGCTTTTCCGGAGAAGCGAATGCCGCCATTTTCTGTGTCATCCTAGGAGCAAGCTAATTGAATCACCTATAATATCAGGAAGAAGCTGCGTTGTTCAGGCACATTACCTTGCGTTCTGTGTCAACGCTCCAATTCAACCTGTGAATATACTGCTGGCTACACGAGGGGACGGCTGCCGCCAGTCCCTGTCTCAGCGAGCCACCGATTCGTAGACAACGACAATGTGTTGGGACAGCAGACAACGCCAGCTGATGAGAACGGATCAACCTCACCAGTTGCGCCACCAATAACAAACACTGATGAAGGCAGCCATTTGATAGCACAACATGCCAATAATAGAACTGTTGGCCCATCATCCCGCAACTCGCCGGAGCCTCATCAAACTGATTCCGAAGGTCACTACGTGGGTTCGTCCTCCGGCGTCTCATTTCTCATTCGAGCACAGAGAAGACTGCATCAGCAACACATCTCATTTCCTCCAAATACGTCCATCTTCAGTTTTGGTGATGCGCCACTACCGAAATACGATCCCTTGTGCTTGGTAGTACCTTCCAAATCTCAGGCTAAGGCGTTATTGGATAGGTATTTCGCATTTGCTTTTCCTACACATCGGTTCTTGCACCAAAAGCAAGCCGAGTCCTGGCTGGAACAATTCTATGTCGACCTCAACCAGCCGCAATCAAATAATCATGGAGTGAAAGACATCAAAGCCCTGGTATTTATGATATTTGCGCAAGCAAAGCAGTCCCTGCCTGAGTCTGATCCTTGTGGCGTCAATTCAGCTGATAGGTAAATTACCACGCCCCGTTCTAAGAGGTTTTTGACTAACTCTCCAGCAGTGCGGTTTTCTTTGCAGCTGCTGAATACCATCTAGCTGCAGAGACAGGACCTGCACGTCTGACAAGTGTGCAAGCACGACTAGCTCAGTGCTTCTATCTGTTGTCCGAATCTCGAATCAATCACTGTTGGAGTCTTTTCGGAATCACAGCCCGACTTGCTATTGCAATTGGCCTGCATCGAGCACGTCGTCGAGAATTTGGTGGTAGTATGGACCTTATTGAACAGGAGTGTCGCAAACGGGTGTTTTGGAGTGCATACAGCTTGGACAACTATTTGAGCGCAGCTCTAGGTCGGCCACGAATTTTCCATGACGATGAATTTGATCAGGATCTCCCCTTGATAGTCAACGACAGTCAGATAACTACTCATGAAATTCTTCCCGCCTTGACAAATGCACAAAGTATCATGCTGGCTCCTGTCTATCATGCCAAGCTGTCCACTATCATCAGCAGTATTTTGCGTGATTTGTACGGCATCCAAAGAGCCGGTCGGGAGAAAGAGGTGTCAGCTGCTGCTCATCGGGAAGCTGAGCTGAGAGAATGGCGCCATGAATTATCTGGTTTCTTGGACTCACCTAATGTCGACTTATTGATGCTTACTTATCAGCGCCAATACACGGTGTTGAATCTAGCTTTCTATCATGCTCAGATCTTGTTGTATCGTCCATTTGTTCTCAAGAATCTGTCAATGCCGGCAGATAATATGTCCAATAGGGAAGATGATCAACTATACGGGGCAATTGATCGATATATTCGGCAGTGTCTAGAGGCTGCAACTGAAGTCGCTTCGATTGTTCGTAATCTGTGCGAGCAGGGTGGACTGTACCACAATTTCTGGGTAAGATCTCTTGATCTCATTCTGTTCACTGCACCATAGCTTTTGATTTTGGACAACTAATCTTCAGCAGTTTACTCATTACTACGCTTTTTCCGCTATTGCAGTGCTGTATGTTCACTTCATTCATATGTGTTCACAAGCCGTCAATATTGAGCAGTATTCTTATTACTTCCAAATCGGTGAACAAGCGCAGAAAGACCTGGGAACCTGCAGTGAGCGATCCCCCTCTGTTCGGCGGTACCTTGTCGTTCTAGAAGAACTCCGAGAAGAGGCAAAGAAAGCTACGAAGAGATGTCATCAAGCGCTGGGGATTACTTTTCCTATCTCGGAACCACAGCATGTCACCTTTGCCGACAACATCCTAAGAGATGATCAAAGAATGAACGATAATAGGCAGCTCAACATTCCAGATATCATTTCTAATCAGGATGCGGTGCAGCTGATGACATTGTCTCAGGTCCAATCGGATCAATCCGGTTTGATCACTGGTTCTAAAGATGAAGCTTACGCGGACTCCGACATTCCTAATCTGGCGGCTTGGGGTGACCTTGATTCGTTGGCCTTTACTGGACTCGGAGAGCTGGACTTCACCTTCCCTTCAGAGCTCTTACCGCCGGCCTAACAGAGGTAGGGCCATACATATGTTAGTATGGCACATTTATGAGATACCATTCAATTATCTACAGCGAAATGGAGAATTTGCACTTATTTTATTACCCGGAAATTGATGGACTGTCTGCTACATCAATCTCAATAATTCTGCGGTTTTGACTAAATCTCATATGTACTTGTTACCCCAAACAGCTTATGAACAAAGCCAAAGCGTTCACCAGTTCGAGAAAAGGCCCTCGAGAAAATAAACTAATCCGGTAGCACCAGGATCCGGAACCTCACTCCAGCTCTGCTCAGGAACGTAGACAGCTCGCCCAAACGCGGCAGGCATGCCCTTGGTCTTGTTCTTGCCATCTCGAGCCGCAGCCAATGCTGTGGAAACTGTTCTTGTAGCTTTTAGGGTGGCTATGAACGGCTCGAGAGCATCCATCAAGGTCCTATCACCAGCACGGGCTGGTGTTGCTCTTTGCAAGGCTTCAAGAGCTTCCGCTGAGGCTTGGACCCATTGCGTTGGCTCAACAACGATTTCTTTCTTAGCTACCAAGCCAATGTTTCGGAGTGAAGCGGCCAGTGCATTCAGAAAGATAGCATATAATGCTCCCGATGTGCCATCCATATTGTCTTCTACAATCTGCGCAATAGTGTCGAGGAAGCGAACAGCATCAGTGTTTGCGGCGAAGAACTCATCATCTTTTATGCTTTTGATGATTGCTCGAGCGGCTCGTCCGAGTGTTGAGCCACAATCTCCATCACCCACGACCGCATCATACCGATCGATTTCTTGTTCGACGTCAACGATTTTGTGGCAAGCGTAAAGAAGGGCTGTTGAGAGTGCGGTAATGTCGACTGAAGTTATATCACAATCTATTAGAACACCTTTTTCATTCTGTCCCAACATCAGATGAAAATGAATTCTCACCTCGCAATAGGGAGGTCGATGCGTACTCGGCGTGCACCCGATTAGACGACTCGACCTCCTGAGCGGCTTGGACTTTCGTCCCACTAGCCTGAGATCCAGTGCTAGTCCAACCAAGCGTGTAGGCAGGTACGTCTAGATACTGAATGATCTCGTCATTCGTATTCAACAGAGTGATACTGAATCCCTTGTTGTCTAGACTCGTCATGAAAGCCCCGGCATATGTTCTCACTGGCACGATGTTCCTTATCCCTGTTTAAAATTGTCGTCAATAACTTGACTCGCAGTACCAATCAGAAAAGAAACTTACCAAGTCGGTCTATAGCTGTTTTTGTGATAGCGGAGAACTCCAGACTCGATACTCCTCCAAGATTGTTGACTAATAGAACAGTGTTCTTTGGGTCAAAATCAACATAGTGACGGTCGGCATCGTTGACATCAAGAATTTGATCTAGCATTTGATCGATCAGATCCGCAATAGGAGGTTGAGGCTTAAGAATCCGACAACCCGACTCGTTGTGAATACCCATTCCCAGCTCAACTTGATCCTCGCTTTCGACAAAATCTGCTTTTGGCCTTCCCGGGAGATGGACGTGTCCTAAGGCAGCACCGACTGTTGCCAGCCGACCCACAATATCTTCACCAAATTTTTGCAGTTCTGGGAGCGTCACATTGCCCATTTGTGCTCTTGCACCAAGCACCTTCTCAACAAGGATTGTCCCTGCAAGACCTCTTCTACCTACTCGACCACTCCGCTTGCGACCAACAGAAACATCATCGCCAACTACAAGAAGAGCAGTATCAAAGCCCGCAACACGCGCTTTCTCAGCGGCGAGGTGGAAGTGAAGTACATCTCCTGTATAGTTCATGATCACCAAAAGTGTACCGGATGATCCCCCGACTTTGATAACGGTATTCACGATCTGCTGCACACTGGGCGAAGCAAACACATTCCCGGAAACCGCAGCGCCTAGGAGACCATTACCGACAAGTGCTGCAAACGAGGGCTCATGACCGGCTCCTCCACCGGAGATTATTGTCACTTGTTTATTGCCATCGTGCTCGGAGTTGATGATTGCTATTATTGAGATCTTAGTCAAGGCCCAAACTTGCTTATGGTCAAAGACACATTGCCTCTCATACTTCCTCACCTTTGTTTGCTCGGTCATAGATCAAGTTAGGGTTAGTCAACGCCAAACCGTCCAGAGCATCCTGAACGAGAGTTTCTCCATCATTGATGAAATGTTGAGTCGCCATTGGGTTGTTTAGTAAGAGCGAAAGAAGTTTTTCTACCCTTCAGAAAGTGAGAGTAGTCTGATACATCCAAAATTCTTACAATGACTTACAACGCTTGAGAAGCGTGATACTACGTTTACTTTTTATGACTATAGTCCGCATTAGTGATCGATAATTTGTCGGAGTAGATTGTTAGTCTCACGATTCCACTCCAGAGACCTCTCCCAGTTCATTGCATTAGAGGTCCGGAAAAGTGTGTGATTTATCCGAAAGGACAATATAAAGATTGGGGTTTGAAGACCCTTTGTAGCCGGCTCCTTATCCGATGAATGCCATGCTTTTCCGACTCCACATTCAGTTGGGGCAACCATTCGATGTGAATTGAAGTGATGATCGTGAAACTATACATAAGATATATTCTCAAGGCAATTTCGTACAACAAAATTTGAACTAGTAGACCTGTCCTTTTTGTTTCTATACATTATGCTTGTTGAGTCTCGAACAGACGTCTTCGTGGGCGACGGGCCCCGTCATCTACCTCCAAGCCCTCCAAACGAAAAACAAACGCCAACATTATATACTATCAATGATGTTCTGCTCAACTTAGTACGTCAATCGCCGGAAGAACCTCTTGTTGGGTATCCGAAAAGCTCTCATGGAGTGAGCGACTATGTCTACTATTCGGCCAGGGACATTGACCGATTTACGAACGGCGCGGTCAGCGTTTTGAATGATGCAGGACTTGCGGCAGTAAGTAGAACCACATGGAGCTTCATGTGTTATTGACTACTAACTATACTATCAGTGTACAGAATCGACCGAAAATCAAGTAGTGGCCATTCTTGGTCCATCCAACCTCGATTATGTCGTCTCCTTATTCACGCTGTCGCGGATGGGCTACGCTGTTCTGCTGCTGTCATCACGTCTCAGCATCGAGGCTTATACTAGCCTTTTGGCAAAAACCAATTGTACGAACATTCTTTGCTCTCCAAATTTAGAGAAGACCTTTCAAAAGATTCAACAAGAGGTCAAATCCCTCAACACATATACTATCCCACAGCAATCGATATACTCTCAATGGAAAAAATCATCAGACCTTCAGTGCAGTGATACACCGCCAGAAAAGGCTCAGAAATGGGCATTCATCATCCATTCATCTGGATCGACGGGTCTTCCGAAACCCATTTTCCAGACTCACAGGGCTTGCATATCGAACTACGTTGGTAGTAAAGCATACCGGGCTTTACTCACACTTCCTCTCTTTCATAATCATGGTCTTTCAACGATGTTCCGATCACTATTCAATACTAGACCCATATCAATATACAACGCAAATCTTCCTCTTACCGGCAAGAATGTGCTGGAGACTATGAAAGTGACGCAACCGGAAAGCTTCCATGGTGTACCGTATGTTTTGAAGCTGCTGAGTGAAGTCGAAGGTGGTGTGGAGGAATTGGCCAAATGTCAACAAGTACTTTTCGGTGGAAGTAGTTGTCCGGATGATCTGGGCGATTTGCTGGTTAGCCGCGGTGTGTGGCTTGTTAGTCACTATGGAGCGTACATGTTCCCTATTATTCCCCGAATTTGTGATATCCAAGGAACTAATGTCCCTTTACAGAACTGAACTTGGTCAGCTGATGACATCAGAGCGATCCCGTGATGACCTGGCTTGGAACTATGTCCGGCCATTGAAGTCTGTACAGGCTTATATCAAAATGCTTCCACTTGAAGACGGTTCCTACGAATGTGTTGCTCTGGACGGTCTACCTGCCAAGGTGACCTCTAACTCGGACGACCCTCCTAATTCCTTCCATACACGAGACACATTCCTCAAGCATCCCACATTGCCTAATGCATGGAAGTACCTGGGCCGCATTGATGATCGAGTCACTTTGGTCAATGGAGAGAAGGTGCTACCCATCCCTATTGAGCATCGCATTCGCCAAAGCAGATACGTAAAGGACAATCTTGTTTTTGGTGTTGGCAGGGCAATTCCTGGATTGATAGTTGTTCCAAGCGAGGAATGCCGGGGAATGGACAAGAAAGAAATTATAAACCTAGTGTGGCCGGATATTGCAGCGGCGAATGAGAGTGCAGAGGCTTTCAGTCAGATCTCGCGTGAAATGGTCGTGATTCTTGGTGTTGATACTCAATACCCAGCCACGGATAAAGGCACAATGATCCGCAACCGCTGTTACCAGGAATTCAAAGACGTGATTGAAGAGTCATACCGAAGACTAGAGGAAGGTGATTCTGGATTTGTTGAGAAGCGAGCCCTAGATCTTGCTGAACTCAGTCCTTTCCTCCTTCAAATCTTCAAGAATGATCTCGGCGTGTCACTTGATGAGACCACTGATTTCTTTGATGCTGGTATCGACAGTCTACAGGCAATCAAGACACGTGCAATCATCAAGAAGTCTTTGGACATAGGAACTACAGAATTGAGCCATAACGTGGTCTTCGACTGTGGTAACATCACAAAGCTCGCTGCCCACCTGCATTACTTGCGTACCGGAGAGATCCACGAGGAAGAGACTGAGATCGAGGCCATGGCTTCATTGATTGAAAAGTATTCGACTTTTATCAGTCGGCCAGCCCAGAAAGAAACGGTTGTAAGTTAATACATTGAAATTCAAAGCACGTCCAACTGCTGACCATACTTTTCTACAGCTTTTAACAGGCAGTACTGGCTCGTTGGGAGTATACATCCTTTCTCGATTGATGCAACAGGAAAATGTTCAGACAATCTATTGTCTTGTGCGTGCCTCTAGTTCCAGCACAGCATTAGACCGCGTCCTTTCAAGTCTAGCAGAGAGATCTTTGCCCTTGCGAAACGTAACAAAGATTGTTGCTCTCCCCTCTCAAATTAGTTCTGAGGACTTGGGGCTAGCCTCAAATACCATCAATGATCTAAAAGAAAACCTCACCAAAGTCATTCATGTTGCATGGGCCGTAAATTTCACTATTGGTGTGCGCAGTTTTGAACAGCAGCACATCAAAGGTGTTCAGAATCTCATCAACCTCTGCCTTTCAAGCAATCGTTCCACACCGGCCGAGTTCTACTTTTGTTCCTCTATTTCTGCGGCAGCCGGTACCCCGTTGCCCGCAAAGATTGCAGAAGCTCCTATTCCCCAGCTAGAACATGCCCAAAATATGGGCTACGCACGCTCCAAACTCGTTGCCGAGAGAATCATTCAGGCTGCCGCGGTAAAAACAGGAATGGTAGCCAAGGTCTTACGAGTAGGACAAATTGTGGGTGACACCGTCACTGGAAAGTGGAATCCTACCGAAGCCATTCCCTTAATGCTACAAACTGCCGTCACTATGAAGGCTCTTCCAGCACTAGATGAGAGCCCATCATGGCTTCCTGTTGATGTCGTTGCAAACGCAATTCTAGAATTGACCAAGATCAAGCCAGACGCAAACAGCAAAGCTGAGCAATTCTCCCACGACTCACAGGTCGTATATCACGTCCAAAACGCAAAAACCTTCCGCTGGACTGAAGATCTTCTCCCTGCGCTCCGTGATGCCGGTCTAGATTTCGAAGTGGTGAATAAACGGGAATGGGTGCAGCGCCTACGAAGTAATGAGCAAGATCCACGGAAGAATCCTGCAGTCAAGCTGATTGATTTCTTTACTGATAAGTATGATAATGATAACATGGGTCGTTCCGGGTTGAGCTTTGAGATGGGAAAGTCAGAAGAGGCTAGTGCTTCGTTGAGGGGGGGTGTGGATTTGATTCAAGACGGGCTTATTAAGAAATTTGTTAATTCCTGGCGCAATAATGACTGGTGATTGTGCTTGGTTAAATCTATGACTAGTGTATGTACAAATTCGAAGGTTGTTCGGGCTTTTACTTGATTGTATAAACACTTGCCAGATACATTCACGAATAGTTGTATTTGAAATGTATCAGTCACCTTGAGAGAAGGCTAGCCTTTACTCAGTATTAGTTTGCTTTCTCTAAGCATGAAGTTTCACTTCCCGTTTGAGTCGTTGTAGACTCTAAATACGACGCTACCCATAAGCTCCCTATGCAAGTTCTATCTAAATTCTTTAATGACACCTTCAATTACTATCACGTTAAGCGAGGCACGTCAAAGTTATTTTTTTACTGGAATGATGACTAATGCAACTCTCTGATTAATGGGACGAGGGTTTAATTCTATCTAAACGAATTCTATTGCTAAGAATGCTCTACCAGTCGTTCACCAACACATAACGGTACCGCGCCTTTCCGTCAGTCATGTCCTGGATAGCCTGGTTTGCATCTTTCATAGGCCGTTCCTCAACCCAGGGCTTCAACTGTTTGTCGGCAGCCAACTGCAACATCTCTCGAAGATCGTGGGGGGAACCGATGAGAGAGCCGCCCAACTTCACGCCTCTCATAATCAAGATATGGGCAGGGATAGTCAAGGCGCCGTCTTCGGGATTACCTAATTGAACGAATGTACCGCCAACCTTCAAGAGGGAAACGTATTGTGCAAGAGGCATCTACAGAGGCAATTAGTCTCTGGCTAAAACAAACCACGTGGAAAAGAAAACGAACCTTTGATGATGAGACGGTAGAGACAATAAGGTCCAGAGAGCGGTCGTGTTCCTGGGCCCAATTCTCATCATCGTCTGTTGCAACATAAACATCGGCACCGAGTTTCAGTGCATCTTCCCTCTTATTCGCTTTACGGGAAACAGCAACAACCTTATCAGCGCCCAGAGCTTTTGCGAAAAGAATAGCAAAATGACCCAAGCCACCGACACCAATAACACCAATAGATTTACCCGGACCACAACCATACTCCTTCAGCGGGGTATATGTAGTAGCACCACCACAAAGCATAGGAGCCGCAGCCGCAGACGAGAGACCATCAGGAATCTTGACAGCGAAGTGGGCAGGGCTGCGGTTGTAAAGAGCATAACCTCCGTACGATTTGCCCCCATTCAAAAAAGTGCCGTTATAAGTACCGGCAAAGTGTTTGCCGCAATATCTCTCGTTCCCGGAGGCGCATTCCTCGCAGTGGCCCTTGCGACCGAGACATGATTCTCCTTGAGCACCGACACCGACGCGATCACCGACTTTAATGCCGTTTTGCACTTTTGAGCCGACGCGTACGGCGATACCGACGATTTCATGGCCGACGCAGCATGGGTAGTCTGTAGGTCCCTACAATTTATCAGTCAACAAAGGGGCTGGAAGTGATGACGTGGAAAAGCACATACCCATCCACTGCGCAAGGTGTGCAAATCGGAACCGCAAATACCACAGTGAGTGACTTTGATATCGACATCGGTCTCTTCCCACTCCTTGGGCTCAAACTCTTTCCATTTCATGGTACCATTGGCAGCCGAGGCATCTTCGGCAAGCCAGCCCTCGAACTTGTAGTCTTGTGAGCTCATGATGACAGAGATTTATAGAATGAGAATATATAAACGCCAAGATCTCGTTATTGACTTTGGATGTTTTATTGCACAATCTATCAGTAAAGGGGCCTTCCGATGCTATTTTATATCCATCGTTGGCCACGTCGTTCCATTGCCACTCACATCACAATTTTTTTCTCTTTCTTTACCCACTTTCCTCTGTCCCATCATCATGTCGAAACTAGGCCTCCGGACCAAACTTGATTTCTCTGGGACTTTGATTTGCACTAATGTGGCTTTTTTCCTTCGTTGTTTGGTCCTCGGCATTTTGAATCGGGGACCCGCTACCGGCATGGCTTTTAGAGGACTAAAAAATGACCTGGAAATCGGGATTACGTAGGTCAATCATGCGAGAGTCAGCTTTTAGGTTGCGGTAACTAAACTCTATGTTGACATGGGTGATCTCCACTATCCCCTCGGGCTTACTGTGTGTGGCTAGCTCGCGTGGTTTGATATCAAAGCCCACCGTGAACCATGGATATACCTTTTGCAAGTGTTTAATGGCGTCAAAGCCCGCTACGTATGTCGAAGGTGCTAGATTTTAAACATTTTTGATTAGAAAGCAGGAAAAGGTTTCTAAATCCTGGGAAGGGAACCGTGAATCCCGCCCAGATTTCTAAACCCACCCGTATCTAAAAAAAATCTGTTGACCTCAACCGAGGATATTCCTCCAGACAACACAACGAGATATTTAGCCAGAAGCACAGGAATATAAAGATATTGAGCCTCAAAAAAATCCTTACACATCCGTTGCCAAATAGACTTTGTTGATTCTCTATGCATCTTGATTTCAACAAGACTCACCAGGTTTTCATACAATAGCGGCAAATAGTGGTTTGTTGTAAGAGCGTGGTGACGGGTTCTTACCCGGTAATTAATTGCCCAGTGATTGAGAAATGCGTTCTGTAAGCCCACTGTCATATTAAAAACTATCGACACCTCACTATAACCAAAAAAGATGACAGCCCGTTATCATAGCACGGATAGACAACAAGAATTCCGCAACCCCCCAATCTAGGGCACAATCTATATTGTGCCTACGAACGAGCCTACGTACGTACGAGATTATTGGTAGTGGACGTGGTGTTGGACGTGGTTTTAGGTATTATATACATTCAGGAGCGTTAACGCGTCTTATGGCTATAATCTATCTTTATAATTTCACATAAAATACAATATATAATTATAAATATATAGATAATCACAGTAATATTACCATTATATATCAAAGGCACTATTATACTCTTACCTATGGCTTCACCGTCATATTACAGAGATCCATCATATGTCAAATCTTGTAATGATCACATGGATGTGTATTAAATTTTTCTCCAGATAACAGCGCGCTATAATATGGTAGAGCTATCACCAGGCCTTACTGCACCCTTACAAATATCTATATATCTCCGCTATTGTACGTACGTACTAAAAAGCGATAGTAAGCCCCCAGCACATTAGTCTAGCTCACAACTGGAGCTCTCCAACTACTAATATCCTTTCCTAATACTCACTAGGGGCTAGAGAGGCCCATTATAGGCTCACTACAGCGGATTGACTACAGAGGATTCACCGCAGGGGATTCACCACAGGAGACCACCACGGGGGCTTACCATAGGGGGTCGCTTGGTTACCATGGTATGAGGTCAATGAGGTGTATGATGGCTGACTGGTTACCAATTCACGAACAACCTTGAAATGGAAAGATGAATGCATAATCTGGTTCTACAATTCTCTGTATGCTATCTTGGAAGTGTCACTTATGATATTCTTGACGAATTTTGATAAGATCTATGGATTGCCTGATTGGGCGCAACCAGCCTGAATAATTGATGAACCGAAATCACAGGGTTAAGGCTGACCTCTGAACCCTGTTGAAAGCTTGGTGTAGGTTTAATTTAGTGCTGTACAGCTAAGAATCTATTGTTAGTTCGTATCTAATTGTTAAATACTACAAGATCGTACTTACCCCCTGACAAGATCTGGTCACTAGTTAGCGCCGTTGCGAGTTAGCCTATACAACACAAAAGTGCTGGAAGAGTCGACTTGGATGCAAAGATGATACGCCCTAAAATGGTCCCCCCATATGTATAACGCCATAAAGCTAATATCAATGCAACCGGCTTACTAATCCGTGCATGCAACTAAGTTAGGTCAGGTTACTAGTCATGGGTATCTAAATTCGACGTTTCCCGCTCATTTTCAATGTTTTTTACAATCAGCAGCCTCTTTTCGTCCTAGAACCCTCTTTTACAAGACCAGTCTCTTCTACACATGGGTGCGAAGCTCGGGTCCCAACTGCTACAATAAGACATCCATCTACAGTTCCAAGTTCTGTGTCCGTATACATTGTCACCATGCCTGAAGGAATCATCATCCGCGGTTCTACCGTCACCGACCAGACTATCGCAAAACCAACCGCCACCTTCACCGGCGAGGTCTACATGGATCTGATCAACCGCGATACATCCGTCGCAATGGCGAACGTCACATTTACCCCCTGTGCTAGAACGCACTGGCACACCCATGAAGGTGGACAAGTCATTCGCGTCCTTTCGGGGTCAGGGTGGATCTGTGACAAGGGCAAAGAAGCTCGTAGAATCAAAGCTGGGGATACCGTTTGGGCACCGGCGGGAACAACGCATTGGCATGGTGCAGATGACGGGTCGCTTATGACGCATTTTGTTGTTGGGCTTGGACAGACAGTGTGGCATGATGCTGTGAGTGATGAGGAGTATAAGAGGAGGAGTGATGCGTGAGGTTGGTACATAATCATTTGAATGTTGCCACTGAGATGCTTCTAATAAGTTTATATACATAAGATTTGATTGAAATATCTTTTTTGAGGCTTGTGGCAGATCAGGTTGCTTTGATCTTTCCACACCCCATTCTATCGGAATCCTGTGTCCTCTTATGGCCGCGTAGCCTCACAGCTCTTGCTGCCCAACATGCATTTCTCGCAAACCACCCTGTCGATCCAAGTATGCAAGTATACTTGAACATTGAATTTCTTCAGGAATGCCAGTAATTTCTTGAGTATCCGTTCCAGTTGCAAACCATGAGTCGAAATTTGATCCAGAGTTCATCTGATACAATCCATCTCGAATATTCTCGACACCGCATACAAGGACGGTATTAGTGAATAGATAACAATGCTGACCATTGGACCGACGGCTTTTGGAAATGTATTCGTCACATAGCGATCTAGGGGTCTGAGATTCAAAAGCGTCAGCAGCTGCCAGAGTTATAGAGAGCGAGTAGAAATTTACCCTGGTATCTGCAAGAGCCAGCCTGCAATAGGCAAGCATAAAAAGGGAGATGAAGAGCAACATTGCTGCGCGGACAAAAAGTCGCGATATTCTGAAGAGGTTCAAATGGATTTACTGTCAAAACACAGTCCACAATGGATTATCCATCGTTAGGAAAATATAACAATATATCCGATTAGATGCTTTGTCTGAACTTGGGATAATTATGATTCACGACTTCAATATATGATTGCCTAAATTCCTGCAGGAGTCAGCGATATGCATTAGTGCCAGCCTGAGCCACGGTCGTCGTATACACTCGGATGTATCCGTGGTCATCATTTAGTTTCATTGCCGAGTCAACTGCGGATATAGTCTCGGTCTTTTATCGAATCCAAAGCCCTATCAACAGCGCCAAGTGAACCGGTATCCTTTTCGGATCAACTTATCCTCCAGATGGCTGGGTCCTTTTCGTTGGTCAGCCCTAACACGTACTCTGACATAGAAAATATTACCAATTCAGTTTTAGCTCATGTTTTGCAACATGATTTATGTGTGGCGGAGTGCAGATCTAAAAGCCGAAGGTCTTGGTCATATATAAATTAGCCAACGCAAGTCTACCTCACCCAATCATTGCAATGTGCTCACAATGCCATTCCCTTTCGAGAAAAAGGTAAATAACACAATGGATTGATGGGCAAGTAAACTGAAGTAGGCTGCTGTATTTTCGGGTACCCACAATATAGACGGACTAGCTGCAGGAGATCTTGGAGAAAGTGTCAAAGAACTTGTTTGAAAGCTCAATATGTTACTCAAACTCTTTGTACTCTCAAGTAGCCCTGATATATGAGGGATTATTCAATGATCTTGAGACACTGTTTTAAAATTTACTCAATAAAAAATCTCGGCCAATCGGGTTGAAAAACCTCAAGTGCTATGTACAAATGAGAACTGAGTGTCTCTGAAAAACAGTACACACACCTTAATCAAAGGAGAGAAAAGAAAAAAACAACAAGAAAAGGGAAATCCCGGAACTTATCTAATCTGTAAAACAAGAGGGAGAAAAACCTAAGTCGTCACAGGACAAAGTGCATGGATAGTTAGCAGCCGGAGCTTTACCATTAAGTTGCCATTGAACTGCCACCTGATTCCAGTAGGCGACAGTATAGTTACACATGGGCACTTGGAAGACACCAGGAGTCTCCACGCCTGCGGTCCAAGGCACAGTGGCCTTGGTGCCAGAGCCATCAGTATAGTACGACCCGTCAGAGTTATCCTGAATGTTGTAACCATTTGCATTACCATTCAAGACATAACCGTTGTACGAGCTCACGATAAGCTCGCTAAAAGTGAGATTTCCCCACTGGGCCGTTCCATTCAAACTTGTAAGCCCCGGAAGAGCTCTGAACATCGTGCTTGGGTCTGAACATCCGTAGCCGATATCCTGGTTATCGACTTTTGCTTGGCATGCATTGGCACCTACAAGCCAAAACGTCTTGCCTGACCCGGGAATGCTGTATCGAGAATTCTCTGCGTCGTCGTCAGATAGCTCAGAATTCTCAGTAAGGTCGCTTTTAAATGGGTTACTCGTGTCGTCCTGAACATCTGTCATGACGATAACAGGCACGTAGGAGTCGGTAATATTCCATGCATAGGTAAGAACATTCGCCATCAGTTGTTTCTTGATGGTACCAACCAGGTCTGGCATCGAAACACCGTCTCCGATGCTCAGCCATGTCCCGTTGCCCGTTGTGCTTTGCCATTTAGTCTGCGATGTTTTGGTGCCACTAATAAGAGATTCGTAAGAGGTATTCAGAGCCGTCATCTGTGCGTCGACGACTGTGGTAATGTACGTCTGAATATCGCCCAGAGTTGGAACCGATGAAGACCATGAAAGAGCATCAGTCACATCGTCCGAGATAACTCCCCATACCGTATCCCACTGTTCGCTTGCTTTCTCTTCGACGTCCTTACTGGCCGCTTCTGACACCAGTTGTTGGATAATTTTCGTGCCAACCTTTTCCCAGATGGCGGATCCAGCAGCACCGAGAATTTGGTCAAGAATAAAATCGGCGATCTCATCGCTTAACGATTCGCTTGCATCAGGGGCAAAGGTGTCTTTAAACTGTTTCTATTGGTTAAAAACTGTAGACGGAAGGCCGAAGCGCATGCAGAGACTTACTGCAGTTGAAATACCCTCCAAATCGCTGAGATTGTCCTCAAGAGCAGTATACCAGTTAGAGTAAAAGGCACGCATGCGCGCCATGGTGTTCAAGATCCACATACTCGCAAGAGGCAGTGTACTGTCTGCGGTTCCTGAGCAACTAAGGTCTACGTTGCACGAAGTGGTGTCAGTACCGTATCCTGAACAGTCATAGTCCGTAATGTAACCAAGATATTGTGCCATAGCAGATGTCCATGTAGTCGAATACTCGACTGTCACACCACTGAGGGGGTCAGAATTCCACCATTCGATCATATCAGCCACAGCATCGTCAGTATATGACATGGCCCATCGATCGGAATCATATACCTGATAGATAATGTTCTCCGCTATTGTGGTGTTGATGCATTCGATACATCGCCAGTAGCTCGCATTACTGTTGGTACACACTGGCTCGACAACCTCCCCTCTTAGTTTGCTGATTGGCTCCCATGCACCAGTATCAGAACCAGTACCATCAAAGTCAGTGTAGCTCTCCAAATCAATAGCCCATTCTGTGGTACCTCCAAAGGACCACTCTTGATATAGCCCTGCGCGTCCGACTTTTGTGTCATAGGTCATGTAGCCTACCCATTGCGTATCGTTATAGACCAAAATATTCGTGTCGCTCTCGTCATCATACAGTATGGTGGCAGAAGGATTTTCGGATATGATCTGATTGATCTCAGCGTTGGAGATGTACCCGATGGTATTAGTGCAAGGTGCAGCGTCACCACCAGCAGTCCAGGTACAATCCTCCGTGGTACAGCCAGCCGTGCTCATCGTAAATGAACGGCCATAGCTAGCAACACCCACCATCACTTGGCTGCTTGGAACACCGGCTTTTGTTATCATCGACAACGCATAAAAGGTTTCGGTGCGATTGACATGTGAGCGAAGACAATTTCCCGCTGGGCAGCCGGACATCGCACTGTCATTATCCAGGTCCCAAGTACCATGCAGGTCGTAGGTCATGTAGATAATCCAGTCAATAACATCCGCAATTTCCTGAATGGGAAATGCTTTGAGATACCAGTAAGATGCCGGTGCCGCAATTGAGACAGTTACAGTATCTGGTAGAGCAGCTTTCAGAGCTTTCAAGAATGCGAGGTAATTTGCACCATCGTCGTCGCTACCAGCAGGAATACCTTTGATATCAGGCTCGCCCGGGTACTCCCAATCAAAGTCAACGCCGTCTAAATCAAATTCATTAACAAAGTTCACGATATTTTTTACCAGAGTATCCCGATTCGCCTCCGTCACACCCTCTCTGAAGATCATGTAGGTGCTTGGGTCAGTTGAGAAATCCCAACCTCCAAAGGAAACCACTCGTTGGACGCCATCAAGCGCAAGAAATCCTTCAAACATGTCCACAGCGCCGCTGACATCGATTTCAAAATCACTAGTAATATTCCCGAAAGCAAAATAGATATGAGTGTAATTCCCTGTGTCAATGTTCTCCGGATACATATTCAAGCACGGACGCCCTTCGTTGAACGCTTCGAAATATCCGATGCTGAACCACACCTCTTCCTGTGAGCCGTCACCCCACTCGAATCCGCAGTTTGATATGCACCCATTAGTACCAGTCTCTGCTGTTCCTGGATTGCCGGAGGTGGAGTTTGTTACAGTACAGAAGTCAGGCGTAATACCACATTCACCCCAAATGTCACAGCAAGCATTCAGGGGGCAGGGATTCAATGAGGCCCATGAGTCGACGTCGCTAGTGGCTGTTGTATTCGGTACTTGAGGTCCACAGACAGCGGCAGCAACAGGGGCAGGGAAAGGAGGAATGCCTTCACTGAGACAGATATTCATGTCGGCCATTAGTTCGTTTGCGCCGCAGCCCAACCAGCCCCATGTCTGATTGTTGTATTCCAGGATATCATCGACAGTGATAGTGTACGTGGCGGCAAGATCATCGCAGCTGTCATTTTCCTGGACGAGGTAGGTATAACATGTACCATTGGCATATGGCTGAGGCGCATAGTCAGGAAGTGACCCCGACGAGCAGCACACATATTCTCCCACGGCGAGAGTTGAACATAGTGTAGAGGAGGGATTGTATTCATAGAACTCGGCAGAAGTGATCCCGCACTTTGTCACCAGACTTGCGCAGGAATCGCCCGAGATGACCTGAACGTAGTTGCAGGTCATTGCCGCTAAACAAGTCGGCTTGCTGAAGGGAAAAGAAAACTCGAGAAAACTTGTCAAGAGGATGTGATCTCTGCTCTTGAGATTCAAATTGCGAGGATGCAGAGCTCTTTATATACTTTATCCTAGAACCTCGCGCGATTCCCAATCCTTACCCCATAGCCTGTAGTAGGATTTGACATAATACACTTTGCCCTCTCCTTGCGCATTTCCTAAATCACCGAGCCACCAAGCCACCAACACAGGCCGGGTGGGCTCAATATAGTTGCATATTTCAGAGCAACATAGTATGTGAGTTAATTAAGATATATCATTGGCCATTACACACGCAAAAGTTGGTTGGGACCAGCTCTGGTTGGTCATTATCTAGCAAGATCGCTAGGCAAAGACTAAATCTTGTATTTAATTTTAAAGCGTGCTGAAGTCCTCGATACGAATGATCCAGGTTGTTTAATGGTGTTACTGGCAGGAGATTGGCCGTAAGTAGCATATATGGTACGTTATTCGCGGCCACTGCTTCTTTGAATTGATATCAGTTATGACAATCATTCTCGCTGTTCACTCTCGTCTGTGTGGCATAATGTAGTCACCAACGGTATCACCGCGGACTTCATCTAGGGTAGATTAGGTAGTATCCTGACTATTGGTGATAGCCCTATTTCATTCGGGGAGAAAGGCAAGTCAGGTACCTTACACTACTCACTTTCTGCCAAGTACCTGGATGGTAAAAGTTCATTGGTGAAAAATACCAACGTGTAGGTGTAATTTTATAAGCTTACTTACGTGTATCTACATCCAGACAACATATCCACCACTGAACTCTCTTCTAGTTGATCAATTGATGTTGGTTTGTTAGTTTCCAATATCAGAACTGCGATTGAGTGTACAGAGTCTCGGACAACCCGAGATGAAGGACATTGATATCAAGTCAATGATTGGTCAATAATGCACGTGTTGTAACTAAGTATAGAGCTTGATAAACGCTCAAGCACAATAATCTCCTGATCAGAAGGCAATTGCCCATAGAACTTGTAGACTAGGGCTCAAAAGTCTCGTGACAAAGCGCTGCCAAGAGAAGGGTTACGTACCTCACTACCAACAAGTCCGACACTTGCAAGATGTTAGTGGTGCGAATAAGTTGTTGGTTTTACTAAACTAGAAGAAATGTAACATCGTTCCTGAGAAGAATATTTTAGCTCGGTTTGGGGCTTGTGTTCAGAAACTAAAAACAGCCCGATTTTAGATTCTTCACCATGCAGGCTGAGATGGGTGCCGAAAAGCCCATGATATTGCGGCGTTGTCTGCCACTGGTTGGATCTAAAATGAGCTTTAAATTTCTACTGGTTTAGGAGCAGTTACATTGTTTTAGCTCAGCGGGGACTTTTCAGCAGCGGAGATACCAACAGTGAAAAGCTTAAATCCTAAAACTATGAACTCCGCGAAAATGGCTCACATGCCACACTCATTGATGGGAAATCAGCAGTATTAGTAAAAAGTTTAGATAAAAAACAAGGTATCACCCAAGCGGGAAAGTTGTTGGGATCAGGATGATTTGTGGAGTTCTTACTCAGTTAGTAAACGTATTAGATCGGGCCTAGAAGTTCGTGGCTATGGAATCCGCTGCAAGAGCACAAGTCTTTTGTATGAATATGTATAGTACTTTCTCCAATCGAGATTAAAGAGAATGATCAACAAGCGGAATAAAGGTTGTAGTTAGGGAAGTATTGTAGTCGGTATGCTTAGTATATCAAGTTCGGGACACCCAGTCCTGAACGAGTAGAAAACGTGAGGAACACATTCAGCTCAGCAACTCTAGCCAGAGAATGGATATGTCTTCTAAAAATCTGATTTTAAATTGCTTTATTGAATGGCTATCTGGATATCAGGCTTGGGTACCGACACGCTCTACGGCAAAAACGAAAGATTTGGGAGCGATATCGAACTCCAGATGCCCATGTCTTCAATATACATGCCTCTTTTGTGCAAATACGGATAATATAACCTAATTTTCTGTGGGTTAAAGCTTCACTGGAGGCTTGAGAGAAAGTTTGCAAGTGCTATACGTACCTGCATGAATTGATTCGGTATTCGATTTTTGGATATACCTAGATATAAACTGAGAGTGTTCCTTTGAGACATTGGGAATTATATATTTGACTTATTGAAGGTGTTTCATACCAGTGACCAGACTCTCTCAAACAACTCTCAAAACCTCATGACCTCTGCGTGACATGATAGGGTTACTTTATTCAGGTGGCTAGTCGTATCAATAGAAAAGCACCAGCCGTAGAGAACTTCAGGCAAAAGCCGAAGTGGAGACTCACTTGAAAGTGCAACCAAGAGCACAATCCCAAGGTCTCATGCATTTGTCCTTGGACGAGGAAAAAACCAGGTAATTCAAGTGCATTGCTATCTAGGTCGGTGTTCGAGAATGTCAACAACGAATCACAATTTGCATAACCTCAACTTTCATGTTTTTGCCATGGCTTTGTCAATGATGGAAATGTGGATTATTTCGACTAATTTTCGGAAGTCTAATAAAAAATAGTAATCAACAAGGACAAGGTCACATCGTTTCCCCAAAATCAGCCTTAGCTCTGATCGATAGCAAGCTATCGAGTTTCGCAACATCTTATATGTCATTTGAACATCTCAATTACCATAAGTATATAAGACCTGTGAGTGGGGCTCTGAGCTAAAAAAAAAAAAAAACAAGWAAATTYTTTTTACCACTCTCTCCACTCTCCGCCAGGCCCTTGGAAACTCGGACTGCGCCATGCCTTTGCATTCACCGACGCTGCTCGAACCTTTTCTTCATCAATATCAATACCCAGACCAGGACCGTCCATCAAATTGATTAAACCGTCAACAATTTTCCAGACCTCCGGATTCTCGATATATGTCTCAATATCCGCAGACCCGGCATTATAGTGAATTCCCAGACTCATCTCTTGAATAGCAAAGTTCGAAGTCACGGCATCGACTTGTAGATTAGCAGCCAGGGCAATGGGACCCAATGGACAGTGAGGAGCAATAGCAACATCATATGCCTCAGCCATAGTAGCTATCCTGCGCAGCTCCGATATGCCACCGACGTGGCATATATCGGGCTGCAAGATACTGACAGAAGCATTTTCAAGGAATGGTTTGATATCCCAGCGGCTATAGAGTCTCTCTCCAAGAGCGATCGGAATGGCGACTTGTTGAGAAAGTAGGGTAATTCCCTCCGGGTGTTCAGAGAGTAGAGGCTCTTCGATAAACAGGGGTTCATGGGGAAGTAATTTTTGAGCAAGTTGTAGTGCCATGGCCTTGTGTACTCTGCCGTGGAAATCGATTCCGGCATCAATGCCCAGAGCTTTGACGGTCTTTAGTCGCTCAACGGTGCTGTTTAGCACGGAAGGAGAGTCGAGCCAGCCTAGATCCTCAGTGGCATTCATTTTGATGGCTCTAAATCCTTGATCAATTCTTGCTTGTCTGTAAAGTCCAGTTAGTGGAGTTCATTCGAGGAGCAATTGGAGTCTTTACGCTTGTACAGCCACATCATTGGGCCGATCGCCTCCAATCCAAGCATAAACACGTAGCTTATCTCGAACTTTCCCTCCTAAAAGTTCGTATATGGGAAGTCCCAATCTTCTGGCTGTGCGGTAATATTGTCAATACACGAGTGACTAAATCAAGCGCTTAGGAAGTTCGCACATTTCAAATCCCAGAGCGCAATGTCAATTCCAGACAACGCACTCATCAAAACCGGCCCACCCCGGTAAAAGCCCATCCTATAACCATTCTGCCATATATGTTCAATATCGCTATAAATGAGTTAATACCACTAAAATTAGTTATAAATAATTGGATGTACTCACTTGGCATCCATCCCACCAAATCGGGCTGCAAAAGCCTCCAAACAACCCTCAACTGCTTCGGTATGGCCTTCCAGTGATGCCTCACCCCAGCCATAGTTCCCACTGGCATCTGTGATTTTCACAAATAGCCATCTTGGGGGGACACGAAAGTATTCAATTTTAGTGATAGGTGCCATGATATATGGGCTCTACCAAAAGATCCCAACAATAGGCAAGGAAATAAGAAACTAGGCTGGAGGCTTAGTCAAGGACCAGTTAACCGGACAAATAATCGAGCTTGGATCGTGTCGAAGCAAGCTGAGCCACGTTTACTGTCAGTAACTAACTTCCCAAAGCGACATCTGGGTGTGAAGCTATCTTCGCCATCACGAATAATATAGAACGCCTGGGTTTATTCATAGTGCAGCCTCGGGAGCTGGAAAACAAGGGTTTCCGATCATGATATCCAGTGGATCGGATAAAGTAGCATGTTCGGAAAAGGGATCCGGCCCATACGCTTTTCCGTTTATATCTGTATATGAACCGGAAAAACACATAGAATTACATACGGCGTTTGTTGCGCGATGCGTTGCCCCTCACTTGCGATAAAGCTTTGATTATTCAAAAACATCGATCTCAATTGTATTAGTTGCCCACAGTCTTATTAACCCATTCACAAATTACACCAAACAATCGACTACGATGGCTTCAGGACGCACTCTCAAGCTCAACTCGGGCTATACCATGCCCGTAGTTGGTTTGGGCACCTGGGTATGTTATGGTAAATGTTTACAACAAGGTTGTGTAGGGACCTGACTAGTCACAGCAATCCAAGAAAAACGAAGTTCAACACGCCGTTACTGCAGCTTTACAGTGTGGATATCGTCATATCGATGCTGCTGCCGTGTATGGCAATGAAGCCGAGGTTGGAGAGGGAATCAAGGCATCTGGGATTCCTCGTGAAGAAATCTTTGTGAGTGAAGGCGGTCTCATCTCATGCGAACGGATGAGTGGCTTTGAGGTTAGCTAATTCTGTAACAACATAGCTCACAAGCAAATTATGGAACACTCATCACGAACCCGAGCACGTCGAGGAGGCCGTTGACCAATCTCTTCGTGACCTAAAAACCGATTACCTTGATCTTTACCTAGTGCGTATCTTCTCCCAGGCTCGAATCATAACTAATCTCTATCCTGACATTACTTTACCAAATTCTCAGGTCCATTGGCCTGTCGCATTCCGTCATTCCACCACTACAATTCAACCAATCGATGAAAAGACTAGCCTTATTGACGTGGTTGATGTTCCAGCTAACGAGACTTGGAAAGCCATGGAGGCACTTGTCGCCAAAGGAAAGATTCGCTCAATCGGTGTTAGCAATTTCACAAAAGAAAGAATCGAGGATCTGTTGAAGACGTAAGTTTTCCTCCCATTTTTGGGGCTGCTTATCTTATTCTGCTAAAACATCATGACGTGCAGTGCGAATATTCCTCCTGCTGTGAACCAGATTGAAGCTCATCCATATCTTCAGCAAAGAGATTTGCTGAAGTGGAGTCAAGAAAAAGTACGCTATTCAAGATCCTCCAAGGCCAGTCATTTGATGGCAAGACTCACAATCCATAGGGTATTGTAGTGACCGGGTATTCGCCACTCGGAAATAATATTTACAATATTCCTCGGTATGTACATTTCCCCAGAGAAATGTGTTGATTCTTTCCACAAGTACTTATTGAGGGACAGCGCGGTCGATGATGCTCTGGTTATCGAAACCGCAAAAAAATTGAATAAAACCCCTGCACAGATCTTGATCAGCTGGGCAATTCAGCGAGGAACCGTCGTGCTTCCCAAATCAGTCACTCCGGAACGTATCAAAAGCAACTTCCAAGGTACTTTCTGTGCAAACCAATTTAGTTTAATACGCGAGCTTGCTAACGCTTCTCACCAGATTTCATCCTTCCGGACGATGCATTCGAGGCTATCCAGTCCTTGGAAAAGCATCAACGCATGAATTTCCCTGCACGATTGGGTGTTGACATCTTTGGAGAAGTTGGAGAGGAGAGTGCGAAGAAGAGCGCATTGGATTGGGCAGAACAGCAAAGGAAGTTTAAGCAGGGAGCTTAGCTTCATAAATACACAGTTTGCACCGTAATTCTGTAGTTCTAGAATAGATTATGACCTTGAAAAATGCCATCGAACATACTATCAATCCATTTTACGAAGGAAGACTGAACTATTAAAAAAATCTAAGCTAACAGGTGAGCATATGCTATCTTTTCCCTGATCAGTACAGGTTCATTGAGATCGATAGCGATTTCTCTATACAATGGTCGATTTAAGTGTAAAACATATTACTTACCCTCTTGATATCCGGGCGCCGAGGAGTCCAACGCCAAGTAAGCCAACGCAAGGCTGCAACCAAGTGACCAAATAGAGACGAGATTGAAAAAACCTGGAAAGATGACAAAAAGTGGTGACCTATTGAATACCCAGTCTACTCCGCAAATTCTCTCCAGACTTCCCCCAAAGCCAAGAACTCCACATTTACAGGGTGATAGGGTCGGCTTCCAATCATGCCTTATTCCGAGTTGACTTTTGACTTTTCCGGTGCCCATTTAAATGAGTGTATCCGCAGTCGATGAGCCGGAATATGGAGACACTGGGGATGATCGGGATATTCCATGCTTGTTTAAATGACAGATGAATCCTGGAATTATCGATTTCGTCCCACAGCTATCATCTCTCCTCAACGACTAAGCCATCAACCATTTCTACTGACGGGAAGTATCTTTTTGCAAAGAGGGAAGTTTTCTTTATACAACATGGCCGATCAAACAGGCAAGATGGCATCCGATCACGTTGAGGACGCGGTCAGCCCTGACCTGCAGGAAGACAAGATAACAATGCCTAACAACATCCCATCCTTCTTGATTGGCTTGTCTGTGGAGGAAATAAAAGCTATCGAAAAGAAGCTCGTAAGGAAAGTTGATATCAGATTGTTGATCATGATGGTTGTGATGTACATTCTCAATTATCTTGATCGAAACAACATTGCTGCTGCGAAATTGGCGGGTCTAGAGAAGAGTTTGAATCTTAAGGGAGATCAATATCAGGTAAATGATTCACTTCATAATGTTGGCCGATTTAAGATAGAAAAAAGAGACTGATAATACCAGCTTTGTGTCAGCATTCTTTTCGTTGGTTACCTTCTCATGCAGGGTATGAATGCCGCCTTTCTATTTGACGATTCACTGCTCATGAAAGACATTATAGTGCCTTCTAATATGATTCTGAACAAATTCGGAAAACCGTCCATTTATCTCCCAGCATGCATGGTTGTCTGGGGAGTCATTTCGACTGCAACAGCCGCAACCACGAGTTTCAGAGGTCTGTTGGTTTGTCGATTCTTCCTCGGATTTGTCGAGGCAGCATACTTTGTATGTATAGTCGCCAGTCGCAAACTCAACCCCTCTCTCCGTACTAATATTTCCACCAGCCCGGTTGTCTCTACCTTTTGTCGTCATGGTACACAAGAAAAGAACTCGTTAAAAGGACCGCTCTGTTGTACTCCGGATCCCTACTCTCGGGTGCATTTTCCGGTTTGATCTCCGCCGGCATTACTAGTGGTCTCAACGGCGCACGTGGCCTCGCTGCTTGGAAGTGGTTGTTCATCATTGAAGGATCACTTACTGTCAGTACCGCTTGCTCCAACAACAATGAAGGAACAGGAAAACTAATGGAACTCAAATAGATTTTCGTGGCTATATTCTCCTTCTTCATCGTACCCGACTTACCACGAACGACTCCATGGTTGACCGAAGACGAGAAGATCCTGGCCGCTTGGAGACTGGAGGTGGATATTGGTGAGGATGATTGGGTAGACAGCAAGCATCAGTCTATGTTCTATGGTGCCAAGCTTGCATTCAAGTATGTCTCCCATTTTTTTGAGTCTATATATATAGAGGTTGGGTTTAACATTACCGGATCAATAGGGACATCAAAGTATGGCTGCTACTCGGAATGATCTATGGATGTACTGCCTCCGGCGCTGTCACCACCTTCTTTCCAAGGCGAGTCATTGATTATCCATAGTAGTTAAACTGCTACCCTGCTATACCGATAATGCTGACACTTACCAGTGTCATGGCCGGTCTTGGCAGAAACAACATTGACACCCTCCTCCTCACCACCCCTCCTTATCTCATCGGCACAATTTTCGTCTTGATTAATGCATGGCATGCCGATAAAACTGGCGAACGATACCTGCATATCATTTGCCCTCCAATGCTCGGCATTGTTTCGTTTATTTTGTCTGTTTCGACGACTTCTTTTGCGGCTCGATATGTGTTAGTTATTCTTTTTTCAAGGCATGGAGCATGGCTAAGCTGACATCTCTCATTATAGTGCTATGTGTATTATGCTTGCGGGGTGCTATGGAGGTTATGTCGTTTGTCTCGGTTATATTTCGAATAGTAAGTCTAGATTTGCGTCATATATGCCTGATCCTTCAACTTATTGGCGTCATAGTTCTTCCTCGACCGGCTACCAAGCGTGCCGCAGCTCTAGCATTAATCAACTCCCTGAGCAACGTATGCCAGATCTACACACCTTACCTATATCCTAGTACGTTTTCCCTGTCATCTGCCTTCTTCCTATACTCACAATCAGCAGATTCTGCATCTCCACGATACCTAGTCGCATTTGTCGTGAACATCGGTATGTTATCTATGACAATATTCTTCGCAACCATCATGCGTATGCTTCTTGCTCGATTGAATAAGAAACTGGATGACGAGGAGGGTACGAATCTGGGCCGGGATGCGCACCAGCGAGAGGAACATGGTCTGCCGGGTCATGCTGCTGCTCAAGGGTTCCGGTTCTTGCTATAAGCTAATTATGTAAAGGCCTGATGTTTTTCTTATAATACTATGGGATATGAACGTTCAATCGATTTCATCGAATAATAATTAGCGCTGGGAATTTTCATGCTTATTGTTGTTAAAGACGCAATATACACTTCATTATGTCCACTTTTTGTGTATTTCCAATCTTAACCTGAATTGATCAATATCTGTCATTATCATCACCCAAGCTTTTAGAGTTTTAAAGATTTTCTTCTGAATTCCGAGTGTCCTCTCAACTTAGGGCTCGTGAATCCAGTGATACCACGTGATTTTGGTCACGTGTAATATCCGCTTAATCTTCTTCCGAGTTTTCTTCTCATGTTTCTCACCTCCGACACTCACCATGTACATTCTACTCTGCAATATGTGACATTGAAAGGCTCCGTGCTCTTATGAATACCTTTACTGCTATTCCATGATGTCGGAAACAGCCAGTATGTATTAATCACAACACAGTCAATGTTTGCAACAGTGCACCGAGCTCTCTCGTATTTCTACACCTGCACTCCCACACCGACTCGAGTCTGTTTCATTCCAGCAATACCATTGTCTTGTTATGTGCAGACGAACGAACAACGCAATCCTCCCCTGTCCAGCTGTTTCACTTGACGCCGATCCTATCCGATTACTCTGTTCTTGGTTCTGGATACCGGTCAAGCATACAGTGTATACACCATGGAACTCTTTCGAGAACAGTCAATACACCTCGCGCGTTTTGTGCATGTATAGTACTGGAGCTGGCATCGGGGGAAGAAGAGTTCCCCGGACTTTTGGTCTGTGGGATCTTCTTCTTTTCGTATGAAGGGATTGCAAGATTAATATATCAGGGCCTTCATAGTTCATGTTTTATGTCTCGCTTTTTCCGCTCGCTTTACGTTTCGTGGAGCGGGGGATGTTTACTACGAGAGCATGACTCCTTGCGCACTACATTTATTACTTAAAGCTAGCTATATAGATACTTAGCTACAGAGTTATAATTTTCCCTTATCATCCACGATCTTGACAACAACCTTCCCCCATGTCCCCCTACTACCCAACGCCTTTAGCGCCCTGGGCACACTCTCCAGCCCGATGAAGTTCTCGTCCGTATATGCTGTACTCTTGAACTTGCCCTGGTCAATCATATCAAAGATGCCCTTCCAGACCACCGGCACCGTCTCACGCTCAAAGTTTACGTATTGACCCCAATGTATCCCGACAATGCTCACGTTCTTAAGCAGGACACGATTGAGTGCGACCTTCTCAATCGTCCCCGCCGCAAAGCCAATGACCAACAGTCTCGCATTCCAAGCGACACACTTCAAACTCTGATCAATCATTCCCACAGGATCATAAACAACATCAACACCCGCCTTTCCATTCCCCTTTCGATTCTCCTTGCAAAGCTTCTTAACCTGCTCCGGCCAATTCTTGTCCGCACGATAATCAACCACATAATCGGCACCGAACCGTCTCGCAACTCGGCCCTTTTCTTCCGATCCCGTAGCCGCAATGACCGTTGCACCGAGCGCTTTCGCGATTTGAACGGCTGCTAACCCAACTCCGCCCGCAGCAGCGTGCACAAGAACCCAGTCCCCCGCCTGCACATTTGCACGCGTCACAAGACCACCGTATGAAGTCGGCGCGGTAACAAACAGGCCCGCTGCATCTGCAAAACTCCACCCTTTCGGCACGGGGAAGAGGGATGCTTCGGGTGCAAGGATATGAGTCGCATAGGCGCCCTGGGAAGCGCCGAAGACTCTATCACCGACTTTGAATTTGTGTGTTTTGGAGCCTGTAGGAGTGGCGAGGATGGTGCCGGCGAATTCCATGCCGGAGATCCATGGGAAGGGCGGTTGGTGTTGATATTTGCCTTGGATTTGGAGGATGTCGAAGAAGTTTGTGCCTGCGGAGTGAATCTCGATGAGATATTTGTCTGGTGTTGGTGAGGGAGTGGGCAGGTCGGTTATTTGGAGGTCGAGGGGGCCCTATATATGAATATCTCAGTATTAGTGATTGTTCTGACCGTAGTGTAATAAGATGAGATGTACCTTGACATATTCGCTGAGTTGGATAGCACGCATGGTGTAACTCTTCTGGTCAGGTGACACAGTGCTGATTGTATATTTGAATTGTAGACAATCTCTGGAAACGATTGTTGACAGTAAGAAAGTTGACAGCGGAGATAGCTGTTGATACTTGATAGACAGAAGTTGGGGTTGTGGGGAAGCCATCAAAGTAACCTTCTCTGATGCCTCGGCCCATTCGGTTACTCCCACTGAAACACGATCTACATAGTAAACTTGAAACTATCAATACAGCTACAAGATACATCAGTCTGTGATAGTTACTGGATTTACGATTTGAAAGATTTGAATATTGTAGGTCGATACGCACTTAGACATCTCATTCACATCACGGATAAGTACAAGTATCAATCCATCAACGCCTGATCCTTTTCCTTTCTCGACTCCTCCCAAGTTTCTTGATTCAGTGCACGAGTAAAACGAACAAACAACACGAGTAAGACATGTACCACTCAAAGGACGCCAGAAGTAGAGAAAGATAGACAAAAAAACTCCTGTGACCGCCCGGCGTCAAACAAATAGCAAGGGTATATACACATAGATATATTCATATATAACACAATACGTGAATTGATGTTGGGGAAGGTTGACAAGTAACACCAACGAGAACAACAACCGCCGACGCCAACAATGCTCATCAATGACAGACTCCAAAACTAATGCTACAAGGACCGTGCTTGTTCAATGACCGAGAGGCCTTTGTAATAACTGCTCATGACCCGCATAAGCGTAGATATCGTGAGGAATCAATGGATGCGGATGACCTGCTGCGATGTATTGTGGGTGTTGCGGCTGTGCGGGCTGATAAGCAGGGTGCATGGACTGCTGCATCGATTGAAGGCGTTCTTGTTCTTGATGCTGATGCTGCTGAGCCATCAGATCCATCTCTTCCGCCGATTCCTTGGATTTTCGATCCGACACAGGCCTGCGTTGACGGCCCTGTCGATCAACCCGGACAACCCCAGGCGCATACTCGGGTGTATAATGCGACGTCGTTGCCCGTCGCCAAGGTCGCACAGATACGCCCTCGTCATAGCCATGGTAACCCGAGGCTTGTGTCATGGGTTGTGCTTGCGTCTGTGCATGTGCATGTGTTTGAAGTTGGTACGACGCGCCCATTCCCTGTGGAGAAGGCATATGTTGCATAACCGGGTTGTTGTATCCGGCAACGGGATTTACGGCTCGTCCATGGTAGTAGGCCGCGTTTGCGCCTGCTGTATCGTACAAACCGGTATACCAGCTGGTTGGCTGCATGGTCAACGCTGCCGCCGGGTTGGAGTCTGGTTCAATAAAGTCGTTTCCAGTGGGCCAGTGCGTTGTTTTCGGTGGTGCGGGTTGTGGGTATGAGATGGGGGCCATAGCATAGGTTGGAGAAACGTAGGTTGGCGACAGCACATGGGTAGTTTGTGGTGGAGGAATGCTATTTGTTGGCGATGGCTGCTGTGGTTGTTGCTGTGTAGGGAGATCGTAGGCAGGGAGACTATGCGTCGCGAATTGCGCGACAACAGGAGTATTGATCTGACTGATCGAGCCATGAGATGAATGCTGTTCTGGGGTAGTAGTCATAACAGGACTGGTCGCAGAAATTGATCCGGTCCAAGCCTGTGTAGTAATAACTTCAGGCTGCGTGACCATCACGGCCTGCTGTGGGGAGACATGTTGTTGTTCCTGTTGCGACTGAACCCATACGTCCGTCGGGTACCATTCGCGAGTGATTGCGAGGTTCTCACTTTGAGAATACTGCGATTGTGGTGGGGTGGGAATTGCCATAGCTGCGGACGTATTCGGGGTACTATTCTTCATATCATTCTTGTTCCTCGTCTCCACGGGCGACATTCCTTCCGATCCATCCTCCTCGTCGTCTTCCTCATTGTTATCTCCCTGCTCGCCGGCGGGKTTCTTTCGGATCTGGCGGGACGGCTTGGTAACTCTCCATTTCTTCAGACGACTTCGCAGTTGCGTTTCACTATCGACCGGTTAGCACGAACGAAGGTATTCAGCCGCAAGTCGGCGGGGCATACCTAGGATTGAAATCCTCTGTGCGAATCTGCTTGATCACCTGCTTCAACGGCCATTCTTCGTCTTTGTACAAACGAGCGATCAGCGCCTTCTTCTTCTCCCAGACATCCGACGGTATCGATGTTTTCATTGTATCTTCTGATCTCTGTAATCGATTGACGCTGCCACCTATGACTGTCGGGTCGTCGGAATTACAGCAGTCAGCCGTTCAACGTCGAGTCAATGGCAGCTGTAGATGTCGAGAAGAAACGGTGCAGGTAGGTGTGATCACGGTGAAGGTGGGAAGTGAAGGGGAAAGGATTTCTGGGCAAGATCGACAGGCAGGCGGGCGTGTATATAGGCAGTTGATCAGTACGTATGGGGACGGAACTGGTCATATCAATCGGTAAGATTCAAGCGCAGGAACGGAGTCCGTATTATTTGTACTCGATTGCGTTATACTACGTACGTAGTAGAGTTAGCTTAGCTGGAAGTGGAAATACTTCATCCTCGTGGTGGTATGGCATGCGTATTACTATTGAAAGTAAGTTAACTACACTACTACAGCTCGCGGACGGCGAGGACCCAGGGGACTCAGCCGGAGCCCTAACCGTGGCTGCGCGTATGGTTATTTCATAACGGAGTGATTACACTCGATGAGCGTGCGGAGCCAGGTGATAATCAATGTAATGTACCGTAATTACACTTTGATCTAGGCCGGCAAATCTTGAACATCTTAGTGCCGTCGTTAGCACCACTGAGTCTGCTGACTATCCCGCTTTGAGCCTCGGGACTAACCCCTCTGGGTATCCTGATTGGCGGGCAACCCTGACCGTGTCCCCTCCATTGGCCTCCAAGGGTTCATCTGGTTCGCTCTGCCCCCCCCACTCCTGCCGCGCTCTTCATATGCATCATCCTCATTCAGTCGCTACTATCGCCACGTCCCACGCACTATTGGCTCCGCACTGCCACTCGCGGCTTCTCTTCTTTCATTCCGACGGGGAGATAGTCCGCGCTAGTCCCAAACAAGGCCAAACGTACACCACATCTCCTGATTGGTCGTTAGTCTGTTTCTTCAGGGTTTAGGGCCATTGCTTGATCTCGCCCTTCTCTAGGCCTCCGCCAGGTAAGAAGTGGCTAGTCTGAGTCTAGTCGTCTCGCTCTTGATTGCTACTCCTGCCTGATGGAGTAAGGTGGTATGGTCGAGTCTGTCCTTTCTGCATTGCATAAATCGCTGCGCAGTAATCACAATCCTGAGCATAACAGTGAACATGGGGCCAAATCGATACCTTTAACGACATAGTTTCGCTCTCAGACTTGGACTACGTACAATTAGGCGCCTACACATTTAATAACTAAGTTGATGACGAATATAATCGAGTTTAGAATGACCCGTCAGACTGGCTCAGATCCGCTAAATTGTTCATAGCAAATAAAAGTAAGAATACATACAATACACAGCATATACATCGTAATGAACAATTAACCTTCGGCATGTTGAACCTTCTTTTTCTTCAACCTTACCCGAAAAGGACCGTACTCGACTCGACACTAAATGTAGGCGGGATCTAGTTCTCTTCCGGCTCTAAAGATTGTCATGTCTGTGAGTCCAGATTCTCTCAATCGGTGCGGCACCCACTGACCTCGATGAAATCTGTGTGTAAACTGTAAAGTCACGATTCACCACTAAGTTAAAGTAGCAAAGTGTACGCATCGCATCGGTCCTAGAACCATATGGTCCAGCTCTCCGCACCCATACTTCCTATTCCTAGTTAGAGCTTAGCAGTGCTACGAACCTCGGCATCATCTGATCAACTCTTTCTCCTCTTCTGTTCTGGTCGATTGGATGCTTAATGACGATCTCCATGCACCACATCTGCGAGGCTGTCGTAATGATAACACCATTCAGGAATTCTTCACCCGATAATACGTAGACTACTACCCAACTTACTGCCTGAGCAGATGTAGCGTTCGGACTCGCGAGACAGTTGCGCCGGGCTATAGACGGGGACTCCATGAGGTTAACCATATTGTCGGGCTCTGCTAGCCCGTTAGCCGTCATCAGTGCCACGGTTTTATGATTTCCGAGTTATATTATGCATATCGGTCAATCACCTCTTGTGATTTGAACCGATTATTGATGATTCAAGCAGAGCGTAAGCTGTTAAAATCTAGTCTTAACGATGGTTTGTACTGAGCATCCTGGCCGGGCCAGCGACGACTAAACGTGCACGGAGACGGAGTACTCGGGTCTTCAGCCAACATTAATCTAGAGTAAAATACAAGGCTCAAGTATATAGTACGTACATACGTAGATGATCTTAAATCTCGCATCCCACAGACTCTCTCCACCATCCAACACACCAACGGACTACAACTCGAATTGTCAAAGTTCAGTAGTCACCAACGTGGTTTCCAAGATAAGTACATACACACAGACATATCTACAATGCGACGCCATGACAAATAACTCTATCAACATTAAAGTTTCACTTCAGTAACTACGTTAAGTGTCGCTCAAACACATTCAAATTTAGCCGACATGTCAACGCATGAACGATTTCACAGCTTCGTTTCATGTCAAGAGACTCAGTGGGTGGAGGATCTCCGAGGATACATACATCCTACTCGGTACGCGGACATTTCACTCCCGCTACCTGTGGTAAAGAACATGGTACACTGTGCCGTAACGAGTAGTGCTCCCGTATACTTACGTAGTAACGTACGAGGTAACATACCGTGCCGTACTCTGTAATAATGTCCGTACGGGTATGTATGTCGAGTCATGTGAAATGCATAGCAAAGCTAATCGGCTTATCAGGCCAATTGCCGCGTACTTTTCAGGTAGGACAGTGCTAGCCGTTTGGGGTTAGATAGGTGATCCTAGAATTCGTGTGGCCAATTGGGGGTTGTACGTGGTAGTTGGGTCGTGGAGATATTCCTAGTCCGTACGTACATCATATCATTGCGAGGAGAGTTACCAATGTGTAACCGACGGGATGGGTGGTTAGTTAAGTGTTGGATTAATTGAAGATTACCTTCAATAGTCGAGAAACATACCTCTGTCAGCCTCATTTCTGATGTACCATAGAGTTGACCCCAATGCTACTTCCCAAACAGTCCAGCAGAGGGAAGTCGACCAATAACTCGTATCATCAGTACAAATACGTATCGTAATTTCGTAACGAATCGGAGGAAATCCGTCATTGCTTTTTCCCTCAAGTACACCATACTTAGTAGTACAACGTACGATCGACAAATGGGGATGATTGAGGACGAATGAGGGTTTCACAATCCTAATGCTGGTACAACAAACGGACTCTTTTGTCGTGCTGCAGCACGCTGCAGATGGTCTGGGCATCGCATGTCGAGTGATCAGTCGTTTTGCATGGTGAGACGGAAAATAAAACGTGCTCGTTTTGTATGACTTCTTGTATGCACTTGGTCCAAAGAGTATGTACGTATCGTTGTAAAAACAACGCCTAGACCTATTGTGCTGTTTGTGCATGTATCTTTTAAACTCCGTGCGGAGTTTAATGTTTGATTTTGGATTTTACGTACACACCAACTACCTACGTTGGTACACTGTCAGATATGTCTGAATAGAGTCAGTACATCGACTTGTTTGTTGGTGTACACAAACTTTAAAAGAGACTATCTGGCCACGAGTATTGCCGAGTTCCAGATGTCGCCCATAAATACCCGGATAAAGGGCAGACAAAGGGTAGATAAAGCTGTTTGTGTTAGCCACTTAGAAGTGTCGACGAGCTATACCGTCTCCTATATTTTAAATTACTAGGAGGCCTTTCCTGCATGTAGCCAGCGAAGTTAGGAGTGTATGTCCTCTCTTTTTATTCTAACCTATGTAAAGCCCTGATTAACCAACATTAAAAAAGTCATTTTTGGTGGCATTTTACTAAGCATGGCCTGGATCGGCCGGTGGGAGATTTTCCGGTGGGTAAAAATCTCGCTTTAGGGTGTCAATGATTTATACATAGCTCATGTATAATTAGTTTATTGCTGAAGTCTAGATCTGTTAAAGGCGGATAAAAAGTTGGTCTGCCAACTAAGTCGAATCTTCATTCTTCACGCCGAAATACAGGTCAAATGACGATGCAGGACTGGTTCATGCAGTAAGAAGCCTCTGACGTAGGAAGGGGAAAATGCAACTAGCCATGGTGGTTAGTAAGAGGCTTTAGTGATGCGTGATTTCTTGTTATGCTCATTGCTTTTTTGGCTTTTTGCCTGTGACTTAGGCTTATAGTCTTGGTATTGATAAGATGTATGCGATAGCCCTAATCGCCCGACTAGACTGATAGAATTACCTACATAACAAAATCTCCCTTTTTAGTACCTTACATGGCCACTCCATCGTCCAGCGCAGTTCGCCAGGCATCAGCTGGTATATCCCCCTGACATCTTGCTCCACAACTTCATACTCACCCCTCCCATTCGCCCACCAAGCATGGTCCAATGCATCAAGCATAACCAGCATTCTCGCCAGCAGTGCCATCGCAAGTGGATCATGCGATTGCAGCAAGTCTCGATAACCTGACTGACATCGTACGGCCATATATGCAATAAATCGCTGAAGGGTGGTAGCATCTACCCCAGAGTAGAAGGCTCGATAATGGTACAATACGTAATCTCTTGCTTCTAGGTAAACGTTCTTTTCGGCATCTGGCATAGTCCAGACATTGAACTCATAAATCAAGCACTCAAGGTCTTCTTCTAGCTCACGGAATTGCAGCCTGGAGGCAATCGGGAGCTTATCATCTGGTATTACGAGCGGAAGAGTCTCGTCTCCTTGCCAGCCGTAACCCTGCACGTTTTTCTGTGCGAACAGAATTCCAACTCCTTCTAGCAATTTGAATGCTTGCACTGGAAGTTCATATGCCGCGTTAGTTCGCGGCTTCTGATGTTCAAGCAGCCAGCACATATGGCAAAGCACGACTGCAGAAAGCCACAGCTGCTCGGTCGAGGCCTGGCTGGTGGTGTTGTCGTTGAGCGCATGACGGTGATGTGCAAGTGCATGGCCAAAATACCGTCGCAATGCAATACCTACCATCTCATCATGCGGCGAATGAGCATGGAGATGAAGCGCCGAAAGCGCCAGCATCGGATTCAGAATAATCTCAGATGAGAAGCCTAGCTGCGGTATAGTGTGGTTCCACGCCTCTGCAGGAGCACCGTTGCAGCTAGGCATAGTCGAGCTGACGACTGCTGTGTAGTGGTGCATTAGGCGTAGTTCCAAACTGCGCCATTTTATGTTGTATGTAACTGAGCTTGGGTGGAGTTTGAGGGAGGTAGGGTTGCCATGTCCAATAGTTTCCAGCTGTGGCCGGCGGGCATCGCGAGGCATATGAGAGTCCCAGTCGCAGCGCTGGATAATTTTATATCGCCGGCGACAGTTCGAGCAGACAGGCTTCGTCTCATCGCACTAGGGGAATTAGCAGGGGGCTGTAGATCAAGAACATAGACCACTAACTTTGACCTTCCTGCGTCGACAATCACGACACCCCGACCGTGACTTATTCAATATAGGCCCCTGCTTATTCAATGAGGTAGACATGCTGATATGCGAATTCATTGGCTTCTTTGCGACAGCAAAGAAATGCGAAGAAGCGAACTTCCGAGGATGCGAGAAAGCTAGATTGGTAAGCTCAATATCGCGCGGCTGTCCAATCACATCTCGATCCGAAGTTGCGAGACTGGGAATAACCCTAAGTATATTCTAGAAATCGAAACTGATGCCATCTTGAAGGTATAAAAAGGACAGAATATTCCAACATTTTATTATGCTCAGATTAACAAATAAAAGCTTTTTATCAAACAAAATGTCTCCTATTCTTGCTGTATTCGGCGCAACAGGCGTCCAGGGGGGTTCCCTTGTCAACTATGTGCTCAACGACCCTGAGCTCAGCCAGAAATATCAAATCCGCGCCATTACTCGTGACATAACTTCATACAATGCCACGGCACTCCAGGGAAAGGTCGAAGTCGTCCAAGCTGACGTATCCGACCCTGTCTCGATCGAGGCAGCCCTAACCGGAGTCCACACCGTCTTTGCCATGACTGTGCCTTCCTTCACCCCGGACGGACTAGAAGTCGAATTCAGTCATGGCAGGACAATCGCCGACACCGCAGTCCGACAGGGCGTCAAATATCTTATCTTCAGCACGCTGCCAGCCGTCAATGAGATCTCAGGCGGCAAATATTCCCATGTCACTCCCTTTGACGCCAAAGCAAAGATCGAACACTACATACGCGGTCTCCCTATCAAGAGTGCCTTTGTGTCGTTTGGATTCTTCATGCAGAATCTACATACTCAGCCATTTCTGGGTCCCGTGCCGGCTCCGGACGGGACTTGGATTCTTGCCCGTCCCGCTCCTCCTACAAGTCGCATTCCATACATTGATGCCGTTGCGAATGTTGGGAATGTAGTCGGCTCTATTCTCGCCGAGCCTGAGAAGTACGAAGGAAAGACATTCTGCGCTGCTGAAAGACTATACAGCCTGGAAGAGATTGCAGCTCTTCTCTCGCAGTCTAGCGGCAAGACTGTTGTCTATAAGCAGGTTACGCTCGAAGAGTTCAAGAAGAGCATCCCATTTGCGCCTGATCTCTTTGCTGATGGGTTTGGGTTCTCGGAAGAGTTTGGGGGATATTGGGGGCCGGATACGGAGAGATTGGTTGCTTGGGCTATTGAAAATACGCGAGGTAGATTACGTACGCTTGAGGAGTACTTGGAGGCAAACCCTATTCAGCTCTGATACAGAGTTCATAGCGACCAGATCATGTCAGGGGTTGAGTACGGTCGTCTAAGTACTCTACAACCTTGGAAGTAATTTACATAAATACAATCTCGGAATATCCGACTAACGACAAATTTCTAGTTGTACATCGCTTAAAAAAAACCTACACAAAGCTCTGAATAGTTTTCAGAAGATAAACCTTAAAACAGATTCGAGATCCGAGATCTGTATCAAGATCCAATTGCCACGAGTTCCGGCTTTCAAAGCTTTCAGAGACTGTATAACGATCAGACCTCTTCTTTGACTTTGTCAATTAATTTATCAATATCTATCAAAGAGTCAATGTGTTTTCCTAAACTGTTTAATTTCAACAATCTCCTTTCCAAAAAATTATTGAATATTGATTCCACATTTCATCTCGAACCAACAAAAGAAGCCCAATGCAACACCCTCTCAGCCTTGGGGTCTATGTCCGTCCATTAGTTGATGAATAAACCTTGTCAACTAGCCGATCCAAGACTGTGATTCGCCAACCCCAAGCCCCAGAAAGCGCGAAATATTTGAATCAAGAAACATAGTGCCCGTTTTCAGCCTCGTGGTCGACAACGAGGCGATGCACGTAAGTTTTCAATAGCTTTCTTCCTGAAAATTACAGGGTTGTGATGATCATTAACCCGGCAGTCTGGTTATAAAAGTTCTACGCACGTACTTAGCAGTACGGAGTTAGTTTCCGTGGTATAAACTCATGGCATTTTACCTTCAATAGCGTGGATGATCACGCACCCGCAGTACGTACGTACTACACAGTGAGGCTGATACCCTTTCGAGATTATCTTTCAATACACACATGATGATCGCCAGTAATTAATATCCCGTAATTTTCTATTCCGCACGTGAACGTGATATTCTCGGAATGATTTCCGACGGCCACGGGGAAATTGCCAAGTTCAATAGTCTCTTCTTTCGTGAGGTTTTATTTGCTTTATTCCCCTCATCGCGAGAGTCAGAGATGTAAGGGATGGATATATTACCGGCTCTGCGGAGCTTGATGGTTGGTATGTATTTTACGTTATTCCATGGGATAGATCGTCGCTTGAGGTAAATCTGCCGTGCCGAACCAGAGTAAGCTCTACCATACACAACCCCAGGGCTTTACGGTATAGATGCCAGGATAGGAAGTAAGGTAGCTGATATGATCGCCTGTCGGCAGTTGACCTGCATCCCCTATTCCGAGCCGACTGACTACATACATACTACGTACATTGCCTGCGTTATCCATGGATTTGCATGTCTCCATATTGCCAATAGTGCAGATGTAATCTCTTTATTTCACGACAGTAATACGTAGGTATATTTCCCCTCACAAGGAGAGCGGAGACTAGTCTGCTACTACGAAGATCATCGCGTAACGCCCCCCAGTCTCGCGTGATACCGAGTAAACAGAGAACGAATGCCGAATTGTGTCCGTTGTGATACATGAAAGAGATTGGCCATGGCCAATGATACTCGTATCCGTTCGCAGCCTGGTGTAGGGAAAGAGGACCTTGGAAGAAAGCTGGAAAGAACACAGTACGAGAGCGGGATGGGGGAGGGGGTTGAGGGATTTGTTTCATTACTCTTTGCGGCTGTTATGTGTATTGAATAAACCGCTGTTTGCGTGTCTGAGAATATACGAACCCTGGACATCAGCTATATGGGATTTGATTTGATTGACGGAATTGATGGTCCAGACGAGTCGTATGCATCTACGTAGAGTGAAGGGTGAGAAGCATACTGAGACTATGCCCCCTACAAAACCTAGTTCGAAACACCAACTACAACAGTCTTGTCCGGCTTTATATCATCTATCTTGCCATGAACGAAATGTATTTTAACACAATAGAGAAGAGTATCATATATAATTAAGACACCATAGAGAAGTAAGAAGATACCAAAATAAAAATCAAAAAAACAAGTACACCATCCATGCAACAAAAAACACAGAATCCAAGATGAATAATAAAACAGAAAAAAGTCTACCGACGCCGTACTCGGTGCTCCTTTCCTCGTTTAGACTTCTTTTTGGCCTTATCAGGCGGAAGAACCAGTGGTTCATCGCGCACATTCCACTCCATGAATCGCACGAGATAATCATCAATGTGATTCGGTTCAGGTTGTCCTTCTTCGGCCGCGCCTCCGGTCTCTCCTACATTCTCGCCATCAACGACGCCGGCTGCTCCTGCGCCTGACGCGACTTGAGCTGTTGTGCCGGCCTCCTCAAAGTCTCCGTCATCGGCATGCTCCATTTCCTTTTGCGCGTTCTTCGCGGCGTCGATGTCTTCTTTATCTTCGACCTGCTCAAAGACGCGTGTATGTGTAGCGACCAGACCGCCTCCACCGCGGTTGTCGAGTACGCGATCCATGGCTTTACTGGCTTCGTCTTGTTGGTCGTCAGGTGCAGACTCGTCGATTGCTTTGTGCGCGTCGTTGACACGGGTGAAGTAGTCAGTGGTAAACCCACCTTCTTGAATCACCACGTCATCCAACATACGCTTCTGGTTTGCCTTGCGTAGAATGTTGGATTCGATGGTGAATTCCGACACGAATCGATAAATGTGCACATCACGCGTCTGTCCTATACGATGGCAACGATCCTGGCACTGTTTGTCCATGGCCGGATTCCAGTCGAGGTCGTAGAAAATAACACTGTCGGCGCCTGTAAGGTTGATACCTAGACCACCTGAACGAGTAGACAGGATAAATGCAAGAATTCGATTGTCGTTGTTGAACCGATCTGTAAGCATCTGGCGTTGCTCAACCTTTGTCGTACCATCAAGACGCAGGTAGCGGTGTCCGTGGATGTTCAAGAATTGCTCTAGAATATCCAACATCTTTGTCATCTGCGTGAAAATCAAAGCTCGATGACCACCTGCTTGAAGCTCACGAAGTAGCTTATCCAGTTGTTGGAGCTTTCCGCAGTCATATTGTAGCAATCGTTTATCTGGGAATGCAATTGACAGACGCATCTGCGCTTCATGGAAAGGATCATAGTCTTCATACCGCAACTTTCGATCGAAATAGCGCGACTCAACAGGAGTGATTGCTGCTTCGGTAGTTCCCGCAGCCAGAGCAGCAGGGGTGACACATCCGAACCTTTGTATGTAGCCCTCCATAGCTTGAGACCTGTCTTGAATTGAGTTGATCATTGAAGCTAGGACAGACGACTGGTTCGCTAGCTGATCGAGCTTGGAGATCCGGCGAGAATCGCGTGTTGAGACACCATTGTAGTGGCTTTCAATTGTGAGGAACTGGATCAAGCTCTTTCCCCAAACTGGGCGTCGACCATGTCGGTTACTCTCAAAGTAAAGCGCGCTCTCAAGTTCGTTCATTCGCTTCTTCCTTGCAGCGTTATCCATCGAGTCTAGTATAGACCGCACCGACGATCCGTCAAACCCCATCTGCCAGTTCGTCCGCTTGTACTGACGTTCCCGTAAGGTCTTTAATGGCCCAAAGGCCATTATGCGGCTGCTATCTTGGACTAGTCTAGTGGAAAGATCTTCACGCGACACAGGCGCAAGGTTCAGAAAATCTAGATCAAGTTTGTCAAAAGGATGCTGGTACAAAAGACGACGTCGGATAAGTTTGTTTTTGACCTCGTAGTCAACCGACACCGATGTGGGCATTGCAAACGATGTAGATATCTGACGCGTTTCAAACAGATCCGGATGATTGCAGACTTTTCGAAGTTGCATAAGACAGTTAATGATGGAAAGATAATTGCCAGAGGCGAGAGTCTCTTTGGTTTGGGCTCTAGACATAAATCCATCGTACAGGTATCGCTGCCGCTTGGACAAGCGACAGGTGACGACATGTTCGTACTTGGCCGGCATCTGCTTTTCGACATCCGCTTTCATTCGTCGGAGGAGATATGGTCGAAGAACTGTATGCAGTTTGTGAACTATCTGCTTGGCCTCGTCGTCCATTGTTTCCCTGCCGTGCTCTAGGATCTGCTCAACCGGCCGACGAAACCATTCTGAAAAGTTTCGCAGGTCTGCGAATCCATCCACTCCAGCGCCGTCTTCATCCGATGGCATCAAGAAAAAAAGAAGCGACCATAGCTCGGTCAGGTTGTTTTGAAGTGGTGTACCTGTAAGCAAAAGACGAGCACGCGTCCTGAAGGTGAGCAACGCCTGCCATCTCTGAGATCGGAAGTTTTTGATGTTATGAGCCTCGTCGAGAACCATATAATGCCAAGCTCTTCTCTTCAAAACCTGTTGATCCTGCAACACCAACTGGTAAGACGTAATTAGAACATCCCAACTGCTATCATCCGTCCAACCGCGACGCTTTGCTTTTCGCTCTTCTTGATTGCCGTAGTATGTCATTATCTTAAAGCCGGGACACCATTTTTTGAACTCCATTTCCCAGTTGAGAATGACACTGGTAGGAACAACGACAAGGTGCGGACCCCAAACCTCGTGTTCTACCGCTAAATGTGCAAGTAGCGCAATTGTCTGAATGGTCTTTCCGAGACCCATCTCATCTGCCAATATTCCATTAATGTGATTTGTATAGAGTCCAGCTAGCCAGTCTAACCCATAATGCTGATATTCACGAAGTGTTCCTCTGAGCAAGTGTGGAATGGGTGTCTTAAGCCCAGCAGGAGTAGTCGATTCTGCTACAGATTGTTTGTCGCCTTGCCCTTCGTATGATGACATAGACTCGGGTTCTGAAGGCTTGGTTGCAACAGTCCCAGGGGAAGCCTGGCTGGAGGCATCACCGCTCTGATGTCCATGAGAAACATCCTCAACTTGCGCTGGAAAGTCTGGGTCGAGATCCATATGCTCGGCAACGTTGGCTTCATCTTTTGATGACTCGGTCTTGCTGGCTTCATTTTCTTCGGTGATGGCCTTGTCAGCTTTGTCGAATTGTTCAACTGGGCCTGTCGGTATAAGAGAGACTTCGTCTGGATCTTCCATCTCAGCATGTTCTTCAATGTGCTCTTCTCCCTCTTCCTGCTCGTCCTGGGCGTCAGCTTCTGGACTTTTTGTGCTGGCGGCTCTCAATGCGTCTTTTGAAGAAAAGAAGCCTAAAAGTCCCGGACCATCATCGCTGGCATCGCTGCCTTCATCTTCACTGTCTTCATCGCTCATGTTATCCGAGTCTCCCATGTCGTCATCCATGTCAGTAGACACATCACTCTCGTCGAGTAGAAGAGGGTCAACATCATCAAGATCAGGCTGGACTATCGATGGAGGGACGGACGTGTTCAATGAATTGGCGTCTCCTTCCGTACGCCCATCATCGACCGAGGTGCCACGAATTGAAGAGTCCATTTCGGCTTCGTGTTTCGTGAAAGTAGTATCGGGGATATTGGCATACTTCAATCGCAACTCCTCCGCGGTCAGGCCTTCATCGTCATCGACATTGTTTTCGCTTTCATCGTCACTTTCGCTTGAAGACATGTTACTTTCGTCTGCATCGGAGATTGAAGAATCTTCTTCGTCATCATCATCTTCCGATTCCTGGTCGTCATCATCAACATCCTCACTAAACGTGTCCATATCGCTTCCAACACCCAGAATTTCCTGTCTCCGTTTCTCGAAAAGCATGGTTGACTGCTTGATGGCCTGATTTAGCGCCTGTTGGTTTTCTGCTTTTCTTTCCTCTTCCCATCGTGCTAAGCGAACCCTGTCAACTTCAGCGCGAACAAGATCGAATTGTTTTTGGAGATCCCTAATGACTTGTCGGCGCTTCGTTTTGGTCTCCTCCACTTGTTCTCGTATTATATCCTCTGGTCGTTTATTCTTCTTTCTCCAAGCTTCGGCGCACCATTGCGCAAATTGACGAGCTGTGTTGCGATGCCTTCGATGCTCCTGATCGAGGAGTTTGCGGAAAAATAGAGCATGTGCGACGAGGTGATCGTGGTGCGAATACTGTACGGGAGGTTCCTCCTGGGGTTCGGGCAAACAAGCAGAGCAGACTTGCGGGCTCAGCAGGCCACCAGGCTCTCCAGCCTTGAGAACACGTAACCGTTTGACCGCCTCTTGTTGGGCCTCTTCACTGGTTGCGATGACATTTTCGCCGGCGATGGTCTCGGTGGCGTAAACCCAATCTCGAAATGAGGAATAATGCTTTGGACGAACGACGTGATTCGGGTGTTGAACGCTGACCGACCCCTTCTTTAATTTGAGCCGTAGTCGAGGAACTTTGAGATCGCCACCGAAGTCATGCGTATCTTCTTTGACAGGGATATCGAGGTCTCGAGAGGCAGACGTTGATTCGGCGTTCGAAATGGAAGCATTGCGACGAGTGTGTCTTGAGCTAGTGCCGTTCGCGACTGTTTTCGCAGCGCTCTGTGTCCGCGTTCGCGACTTGGCCGAGCTAATAACGGGAGTTGTCTCAACGTTCACAGTGCCGCTTAGAGGAAGCCTTGAGCTGGACTTCCTCCTTGTCTCTTTCCTTTCACTGTTGCTTACTGTCCCACTTGCTCCTGCCTTGGCTCCAAGCGATCTTCGACTACTAGCAGATGTGCGGACGGGCGTTGAGGATAACGGCGACGATACGGCGGGCGTTGTTTGAGCACCACGGGTCTGTCTCTTTGCGGAAGTTGGTTGAAGCTCTAAAGGGATGGCATTTGTTCGCGACGATTTCCTCCTGCCACCTTCCATGAACGACGTCGGTCCCTCGACGCCTACTTTCTTCCATGGTGGCGAAATCGGTCGCGGTGTCGAGCGTTTGCCCTCGGCAAGCTTCCGTTTCTTTGACGGAGGTTCCTCGTTGTTTGTATCGACGATTCCATCAATCTTTTGTTCACCTGGCGTTTGCATAAACGCGACAACGGTCTCCGCTTGTTCTGGCTGAGGCGAAACGCGAAAAGTCTCGTTGGGATCTGGTGTCACGCGTTCATCGTGTTGTGAGGTCCCGTTTGGTGTGCCGTTTTGCATATCTTGTCACCGAGCGCGAAAGGGGCCCTTTCCGCAACAGACCCCAACTTTCCCAGCACAGACGAGGGCAAATTTCGAAAGTCGGGCATCAAAATGTTGGTAAATAAGAGTAGATAATCCTGTGCGAGTTTGGCATAACTATCAATGCTGGTGCGTGGGTGACGATAAAAAGAAGTGGCGGATGGGGKGTTTTGGAGGACAGTTTGATTTTCGCTTTTTGTCGACGCAACTTCTCCCGTGACGGAGGGCGTTGGTCTTGGCGGCCAATCCAGCACTAAGCCAACCCTGGACGACCTTCCGACCTCCATCTCAATCTCTCCCAGCACTCTTCATATCCCGTGTCTTCCACTCTGTTTGCTCGTTCTACCAATTGACCTTGGCGGAACGGTCAGTGCTATATTCTACCTGTTCCTTGATCTGCCGAATACTAACTTATCGAATTCAGATGCTTTCTCGACGCCTCGTGACCGGGCGGTTGGCCCAAACCGCCTCCAGCTACGCCCATCCCCGCGCTGCCTTTTCTCAATTCAGAGCCCTTCGCGCTCAGGCCGAGGATGATGACCCTCATCTTGTTCGTTTTTTTGCGCTATTAGTCCGTCTTTATCGATGCTGATTGTTGTGGCTGCAGAATGGAAACTACCCCAACCCTCCGGCCGTGAAGCGCCAATTCCGCGACCCCAACGCCGACTGGTGGGATAAGCAAGAAAGACGTAACTTTGGCGAGCCAGTGCACGAGGATAACGATATTCTCGGTGTTTTCAGCCCTGAGCAGTATACTCACGTCACATCCAACAAGGCTCTTTTGTCGATTGGAACCTTCGTTGTTGGCTTCCTCGGTCTGTGCGGGTTGGTCAGCTTGTACTATCCTGACAAGCCATCCAGTCCACGAACATTCCCCGAAAATGGACTCGAGAAAGAGCTCGGTGGCCCCGGAGCTATTCGCGTGAGTGTCACAATCTGCTTGTTTCCCTAGTAGCGCTCTAACTCGATGATTTAGGCTCGCAAGTCCGGAGAGGAGACATGGTGATTTTTCGGTGTTTTGTGAATGTACATAAAATGGGTCCTAGATCAATTGCAACTGAGTTCGTTCTGATTTCACTTTGTTCCAGGCATTGTATACGGCTATCTCCAACTTGCCTTGCTTGGGTGTCTTCACGACATCAACAATACTTACACGGCTGGATTTGCTGATTATCGAGGCTACGTAATCGCATGAAGGACAGTATGGTCGGTTTTTACACTATCAAGATTCGGCTGGCTTTGGCGGAATGCCACCCAGAGGCATTATATTAGTGATGCGCATTTTCATCTATCGGCTACCATTAGATTTTATTTATAGAGCCAGTCAACTAGCTCATCTATCTCTTCTGGTATATCTTCTGCAATGCTTGATCCCATGGTCTTCGAACCGCCAGAACGGTCTTCTGCAGCAATAATACACCGTATCTACATGACCGGGCTGTAAGTGCTGTCTAGTTTGGGCACAGGTCATGGTGAAGCCAAGTTGAATATGTATATTTGTATTTGAATATAATTGGTCCCTTGGCGCGCAAGCACCAGCCTCTCTTAGCTGAGTTAGCTTTAATATTCCTGTAACTAACTAAGTTAACTGTTAGCCGCCAAGCMCCCGCCTGCCTACGTCAGTCTATTGTTTCAGATTCACCCCTCACTCAAAACATCAATAAACCTACTACGTAGTACAGTACAACGACCAGCGTCTGCGCCGATATCCTTGCAACGACTAATCTTTTATTGATCTTCAAAGGTACTGCTCGGTTCTTTAAATATCGTCGCAGCGCCAGGCCGTCCCCTATACCACAGGCGCTGTCAGCTTTGTGTACCTGATGGTCTCCCAGTCCCCTGTACAATAAAAGCTTCCCAACCGGCATCAAGGGCTACATCACACACCCATTGCATCACATGTCGACAGCTTCTAACCGGCCAAGCGGTATCAACCGCAAATTGACCGACCTCCAGAATGAGGCCAGACACTCACATTCTCGCAGTCTGTCGAACTCTCGCCGGAGACTTCTAAGCTCCGCCGATGCCTATTCGTATGCTCTCCGAGTCGCCTTTCTGTCGCACTTGCTTCAACCTCGAGCACGACGCACGCAAACCGTTACGCAAGCATCGACCCATACTCGCCGTTCATCTTCTTCGTTCCAGGACCTGCTGGGGGACTTTGTTCGCTTGAGAGATACAAAAAGCACAAGGTTTCCCCATGGCTTCATCGCAGAGCTAGAAAAGAGGCTTACGGGCATACTCATGGGCAAGGAGAGAAGGAAAGAGTATCAGGATCATGTGGTTATACGTTCCTTTGCGGTCTTTCTCAATGCCCTGAAGGACCCCTCTTTCAAGCGGCGAATGGAGGCAGACCGCCGTGTTGAAGATCTTGTCCTTATCTTCTTTTCGAATGCCACAAAGGAGCTAGGGAAAGGTAAAGATCACTCGGATGACAGCTGGAGCCTCATGGTGGATAGACATGTCGCACTTTTCGTCCGTCTCATCACACTCATTCTCAAGGAACACGATTGGGCCAAGGATAGACCAGAACTCACCAGCAGGCTGGCGGTGTTAGAGTCAAAACTCCTATCTCACGACCAAGACCTTGCCGAAACGAACGGATCATCCAAAACAATCGAGACGCTTGCGCCGATCAGCTACGATGTTAAAGATATGCCGTTGGTACAAGTAGTTGCGAGGATATTTGGAATCAGTACTTTCCAAGCGCAGGATGACATCAACCGGAACAAAAATGATTGGACTGGGAAAGCTGCTCTTCAGGACCTGAAGAACTATCAAGCGCACTTGACATTAAAAACGGGGAAAACATTGTCTAGAGACGACTTCCCTGACGACGAGTCTTATGAAATTTGGAAACGGGGTGAAGGGCCGGACCTATCGCAAATGATGCTGGCGATTGTGCAGTCAAATCCAGAACTTGCGAAAAGTACAAATGGTGCTTCTTTGCCACAATTCATATCGCAGGACTCGGTCAACTCTACCTTTTCTGAGCTGTCATCTCCAACTTCCAACAGGTCGAATCGTATCTCGTATGTCATTGATCAACCTATTGACTTGAGCTCTTTGTCGCTAGTCGATGGCGCAGAGCCCGATCACGTCTATACTTTCATTCCCTCAGATCCGAGATCCCTCTATCGGGCAATTTTGTCTCGCGCTTTGATGTATGACCTTCAAGATCAGCAACTGGAAGCCACAGAAGCAACTTCTGATGTTCCATCTCTGAAGCTATTATCAAAACAGTCGACAGAACTACTAAACGAGATATGCTTACGCTGGCGCATTCCGGCTTCCTCTCGGGTTGTTCTATTTCTAGATGTCATTCGCGAGAAGTTTGTGGATCAGCAAATTGATATCAAAACGGTCGATGCTGCTTTCACTTTTATCAAGCAGGTGCCGGCTCAGGAAGGAAAGAAGAGAAACAGTCTACTAGCTTCTGTTGTATTTGAAAGGAATCGTTGGATTCTGCCGGATATCTCGTTGATGCGTGATCTCTTATCCGCGTTACAGGAAGCCCTCTTGCGAGAGCTATATGATGTGATGATGCATTGCTACGATGCAAAGCCTCACCCTATAGGTCCAGTCATGTACATATTGGACAATCACGTCCGACTTGACCCACAGTTTGAAGACACTCCTGACAAGTTGGAAGGATTTGCCAAGTACGTCGAAGAGGGTCTCACTGAGAAGGCCAAAGAATGCTACCAGAGACTCCTTGATGAAGCCATTCCGGCCGATCATATGCAATGGGAAGCTTATAATGTCGCCCAGCTGGGGGAGTCTATCATGCAGCTAGCAAAGAAAATTAAGAAGCGCTACAAGAACAATCCTGTAATCATGGGGTAAGATAAAGACATGATATGCTATCTTTAGTAAGTTTCGCTGACTCAACTTACAGGGTGAATCCACTGGACATTCTACTCAGCTGTATACTCCCAATGTACGCAAACGATGCTCACGAGATTATTCTTCGGCTTTTGGAACGAGAAAAGGAACAAGGCTCAGAGATTCCCGTGCAGGATGGCTTTGATCTTTACAAAGGGTTGTCTGATGTCAGACGTCTCCATATAGAATCACTTCCAGGGTATGCTTGCTCGGATTTTTTTTATAGTAATCTCCTAATTGACGTTAATAGTGTCCCGTTTTCTGTCCCGGTGGAAAGGCTACTTTCCGACTTCGTATGGCGCTGGATTCAAGGTACTGATGCGAAATTTATGGACTGGATTGAACAGGCTGCCAAACAGGACACTTTCAACGTCCGGAGCGATGATCCAAATGATCTTCCACCCGATGACAAGCGACACAGTGTCTCTGCGATTGATATATTCCGTTCGTTCAATCAGGTTGTCGACGACATGAAGAACTTGCGGTGGGAGGATGATGTCCAGTATGCGAAATTCATGACAGCCTTATCCAAATCGATTGGAAAAGCCATAGCCCGATATTGTGAGTTACTCGAACAAGGCTTTACCAGAGAGATGGATCGGCTGTCTCCGGATCAGGAAGCTTCTGCGGTTCAGTCAAGACAGGAAAAGTTTATGCAAATGGCGAAGGATGCTTGGGCCAACAAGGATAAGATCGAGCCGTTCCAATTTCTTCCAGAGGTAAGTGGTTGAACATGGAGGTTATGCAGAGTCTCAGAGCTAATTTTTACCCTTCAGTCACTCGTCAAGCTGAACAATATTGAATATGCCGTCGCGCAGCTCGACAAGTTGGAAAAAGAGATCGACGTGGATGGTTGCGCAGACATAATTGCTAGGAATACACCGCCCATCACACAGCAAAAGATTCGCAAAGCGACCACTTATGTCTTCACTGTGAAAATCGTCGAAGGAGAAGATTTGAAGGCTTGTGATATTAACGGCTGGAGCGACCCGTATGTCGTCTTGACGGACGAATATCAAAAACGTATAGCCAAAACTCATATTGTCTACCGCAATCTGAATCCTCGATGGGACGATACCGTTGATATCACAACCAAAGGTCCGCTGAACATCATTGCCACCGTCTGGGACTGGGATGCAGTTGGAGATCACGACTATGTCGGCCGGACATCGCTCAAACTAGATCCCGCGCATTTCAGTGATTTCCTTCCTCGAGAATTCTGGCTTGATCTGGATACTCAAGGACGAGTTCTAATACGCGTGAGCATGGAAGGTGAACGAGATGATATTCAATTTTACTTTGGCAAATGCTTCCGAACATTGAAGCGAACTGAGAAAGAAATGACTCGAAAGATCACAGAAAAGGTATGTTCAGTCCATCTTTAGTTGCCAGCAATTTTTACTTGCAGTACTGATAAGTGAGAAGCTTTCTGCCTATATCAGTCACAGTCTCTCACGTAGAGCTCTTAAAGCAATGCTCAATCGTGGACTTACCATATCCAGCTTTCTCAGCCGAAATCGTACCGGAAATACCTCGACAATGCCAACACAGGATGAAATTGAAGCAGCCCTGGACCCTCTCTTTACCTATTTTAACGACAACTTTGAAATTATGAACAAGACACTGACTTCCGAGGCTATGAAGATGGTCATGGCTCGACTGTGGAAGGAAGTACTAGTGACTATCGAGGGCCTACTCGTCCCTCCACTTTCGGACAAACCTTCACATCAAAGACCTCTTACACAACAAGAAGTTGATATCGTCTCTAAGTGGCTAGGCTTACTTTTGACCTTCTTCCAAGTCCCCGATGAAGTAACTGGTGAATCCAATGGTGTCTCTTTGGATATCCTGAAATCGCCCAAATACCACGAGATCCAGTCTATGATCTTCTTCTACTTTGAGTCCACAGACACCCTCATTCGAACATCGGAACGAATGGCCTCGGCAAATGCTGCACGACAACAAAGTAACAAGAACAAATTACTGGCACCCGGCGGACCCGGCAGCATCGGCGGACCAGGAGGCATGCTGGGCGTCCCTGTCCGGCGCGCAAAGAGCGTCATGTTCGTCCGTAACATGGGCACAATGCGCAAAGCCAAGGCCGAGAAATGGCGAGAAGCACAGGCCGATCCCAATGATGACATGATCTTGAGAATCCTCCGCATGAGGCCCGAAGCAGCTGGCTATTTGCGTGACCGCAGCCGACAAAAGGAGCGATTGGCGGCCGCCGCGGCTGCAGATGCGATTGTGAAACAGAGTCTGGTAGCTAGTAGTGGAGGACGAATGGCGGGGACATTGGGGGGKGGACGATGGTAAATAATGACATGGTTCTTTTTCCCATTTGACTTTTTGCTTTAATTCTAGGTTTGCATTGCCTGTTTGTTTTTGCTTTTGCCTTTCTCCTATGTTATTGATCAAGCAAGCAAGTTACTGGCCTTATACCCATATCCATAGCAGATGTCAACTAGCACAATATACGGTGTTTACTTATCTACGACTATATGATTGAAATATTTCCAGTTTGTAACTATTTAGGCGAGCAGGTAGGCCATTTCTACGGTATTTTCTGGGCTGTGTACGTCTCAGAAACGAACGAGCCTGCAGACCTCTACAGCTACTTTCATTTCACCTCCTACACCAGCAACGCCAAAGATGAGAAGAGAGAGAAGTTCAATATTATTACTATGATTATTGATAGCACAAAAACAATCCGTACAACAACAAAAAAGTTGATGGCCACTAAGCAAGAAGAGACTTGCTCATGAGCCCAACACTTTTTGGATTCAGATTCGCAAGAGAAGACTCTCAGATAGATAGGATAAAGCTCAGAAGTAAGCAGATAAGTAAGCAGGTAAGCGGGTTTTGCAATGTTGGAAAAGAATTGATTTGGCAAATGGGTCAGTGATGGCAGAAGACAAAACATGTATATAGCAAGATATACAGTCAAACACCGGTTCTGGCAAGGAAAGAAGATCCTGCCAATAAATATCACAAGCAACGAAGAACAAGATCGGAGCAAGCAGAAAGTAGCAATGGCAGCAGCAGCGAAGTTTATCGAGAACAAGATCATAAATTGACAGATAGCCTCCCAATAGCGAACTTCTTGTCTAGCAAAAGGGATTAGAAAAAAAGAAAAACAAAGAGCAAAAAAGTGTCACATGAAGATCATTTCCATGATGAAGAGGTTCGATAAGAAAGAGATGCTTTTTTGCCCTGATACTATTACACGCCAGTACGAGATTTTTTCTTTCTTTTTTGTGTGGTCCGTTCTTCTATCTCGCTTTTTGGCGGACGAAGAAGAGATGGGGATGGAGAGAGCAGTTAAGGGATGTGTGGCATAAGCTGTTCTGTTTGTTTCCAGCTGAGATCCGACGAGATATAGTATAACATCGGCCAATGGGTATGAGTATGGATATGAAGCAGTCGTGATGGTCAATAGGGGCGAGTCAGCCCTGTCAAATGGTGGTGTATAGTCACAAGAGGTTTCCTCGTAAAGGAGGTTTCTCATCAGCTCGCTTTCGGTTCGAGAGAGGTGTGCAAGATGTTATGTATGTATAAGATGTGGAATTGATCGTAGCATCGTGAGTGTAAAGTTATGTACCACACGAGGTCATTGAAATTACAATGACCCGTGTATAAAAAAGAGGCTGTTGTTCTCCATCCATTCATTCATTCATTCATTCAAGATAAATTGGCATAGCAGGATCGAGTCCTACAGTCAAATGTACCAGTACAGCCCCTAGGCAATAGGAGCATACCCAGAAGAAGGCCAAACCACCTTGTTCAGAGGGTATATCGAGGCTAATCTTGAGACATGTTTCTCGCGTTCGATATCGGAACGTTTTCTCATACGCTCGGCATCGTTGGCGTCAGCGCCCTCTCGGCTTCCCCAGGCAGTCTGTTTTCAAAATTTTTGTTAGCTCATTTTCTTCGATCTCTCTTCCCTGAATAAATGAGATGGTGGCGTGGGATCGATTTGTTCGAGAACGCAATTAAAAACAAGGTCTGACGAGCCACCAGCGCGGCCGATGATACACACAAGACCTGAAAACAAAATTTGAGTGCATAACAAGGGGCTTGGGATATTTAATTAGTATGGAACACGATAACAAAGTCTCCGGGGGGACAAAGTGCCCATAATTTGGCAGGTGTGGACAGGAGAGAATCTCGGCCGGTCTCAACCTAAACTAGTAATAAAGCCCTAACGCGGCTCGTGCAGCTTGCAGCCCCTCCCCCTCTTTGATCTTTGAATTTTGAAACTCCGGTAAAATAAACAAGAAAAAGAAATGAAGAGAAAAAGGTATAACTTACCACATTGAGTGTGACTGCCGCGTAAATCTTGATGGCGCCGTGGAAATAACCGAACAGAATCGACACAGGCAGCAAGAGGAAGTCGGCGGGATATCGTCTGTAGTGACCCAGCAATTTGATGAATTTGCTGATGAGCATCCAGATTCCTAGTGCGCGCATTGCCCACCAGTGCACATCGCCATCGAGGGTCTCGGTTGCTTTGTGGCATAGATAGATGAGAAGGCAATCGCCGAGGAGGGCTGGGGGGGAGAGAGTGGTGAGATGAACGGCGTAAGTACTCCATGGTTGACGACTGCGACTTGTTAGCTTGACTATCCTTGCTTGTTCTTGTTCGCGTCTCGAGTATGACAGAGCAGGAAATGATGAGAAACATGATTGTCTTTCCCTAAGACAAGATATGTATCTTTCTCCGAAACAGGATAGACAAAAACAAACGATCGTACCGATCTCATATTTTTTTTCTTTGTTTTTTTCTCCCCCCACACCCCCAACTTGTTGTTACATGCATCTGGCTCCGGCTGATTTTGTCAAAGCCCTGCCGATTTATGCAAGCCAGTTCGTGCGCTGCATCTAGAGCTAGAACTAGGCGCATGCAAGAAGCAGTGCTAATGCAAGACACGACCAGTTTGGCACATACATGTGATTATGAAAAAATTTGGGAGGAAAAAGGATCCGAATGATGCAAAACGAGTGTGGAAAAAGGAATACTTACTACCAGATATGGCGCTCGGCAAACATGCTGGTCAAATTGCTTCGCCAATTGCTTCGCGACCATCGAGCGCACTGCTTTAGAAATTTAGGGTTGTTTTCAAGAGTAGTCTTGACTTCAACTTCTGGATGATACTGGATATAAGTCTCCCAGCCGTGTGAGACCATCCAACGGGTGATGAAGTTATCATCATCCGCATTGAGCTGGTATTTGCCAAACCACCATTCCTCATTGGTGAAATCGTTAGTGAAGACTTCGTCCTGTAAAATCTTGGTCCGATACGCTACTGTTCTTCCGGAGAGGCATGGGACGCCGCCGTCGATATGTGTCGTGGCAGCACAGTCAAAGTTTCGACGTTCCAAATAGAGGGCACCCAGGAAGTTCCAGATCTTTTCTGAAAACGTCGCATTAACCGCCCTACGCAGTCTTTGACATGTAACAACTCCACCGTAGCGTTCGTCGGTGTCGAATGGGGCCAAAATCCATGGCAATGCGGTAGTCGGCCAGCTCACATCGTCATCGGCGAATATAGTGATTGAGGTGCGTACCTCGGGGATAGCTCGAGTCATTTGGCGTCTCTTGTTGGGATGGGTTATAGTAAAGAGACGAATGCGGTCGTGGAGATATGCGGGCATCGCTTTCAACATCTTCTCGGCATCCTTGCGATTCGCTTCGATCGTGACAAGTAACAACTCATGTGGTTTGGTGTCCAGGATCGTGCGGATCGTCTCGACCAATTCGTCGCCACATCCTTCCAGAGAGGGCACAATAACCGTCACGTCTTCAGCGGTCAATTTGGGGTTCTCTGGAATGGGGATCGGTTTGAATGTGTAAAACGACCATAGATTGACTACCAAGCGTACGTAACGGTATAAACTAGAGCATTGAAAGTAGAATGTCAGTTATACTTGCTTGCCTTCTGTTTGGTTTCTGGGCTGAATCTACTACTGACAAGAGCAGAATGAAACTCCTCATGAATGGGAAAGCCATGATGACTGTGGATGCGTGCTCCTTGTTCCTCGAGACTTGATCAACCAGAGGTCTTATTGTGCAGCTAGATTTCCTGTCCCTTCACGAAGCCAATAGTATTGGTTGAGGAGAAGACAAGTGAATGATGTAAAATCAATGATATAGTCATTCCCACCCACTGCTGCACATAAAACCCTTCGGGATAGTCAGATCAATGTGTCTCCGATTTCCAGTTTCTCTTGACACCAGATTTGTTATTTATATCTGCATTTGTGAGATCAGCTTGTGTTATTCAGTGGGTGGCGTGTAGGTTCGTACCGGGTCAATCAACTTCGATTCAAAACGATTGTAAGTCAACCAATATCAATACTGCTGTAGCGAAAGACGGAAAAGAGAATCAACAGGACTTTTTGACAACAACAATGTCCATGATTTTCAAAATCCCAAATCAGCAATTCCAGTAAATGCTAGAGACTCCAACTCTGTCAATTTTTTCTCAATTGAGATGAGGGTTGAAATGAGATGAAGTGCAGAGGAATGCGAAAAGGGAAAAACAGAGAAAACACGGAAACCAGAGAACAGATGTCTTCTATTTTAATAAAAGAGAGGAAGACCGAGCATGAAATAATCAAAAAAAAAAACAGTCGACCTTCTTGTTCAGAACTGCGTCAGGCTTGCCGGGATAAATTTACAAAAAGAGAGTCTTGCAGATGCGCGCGTCATGGGTCCTGGATCTAGATGGGAAAATACACGGGGTGGGTTCAAGAGAAATTCATAATAAGATATTAAAACCATACTTAACCTAGCCAAGTCTATAAGAGCACAGTAATATATCACGGAGCATGCAAAAGACTGGGGGTCTTCCCTTTGCCGCCGCTGATGGAGACGAAAAACAACCAGGCTGAAAAGTGACATGCGACCAGGGGCCAGGGCCCATCTTAGTTTTTGACTCTTTACTCAGTGTCAACTAGTTCAGATGTGCAAGAGGACTTCTGACTGGCTGCGACCCGGTTCTCGTTTCTGAAGCTCCATCTTTTCATGTATGCGATGATACTACTGTATTTAGTTACGACTACGTACGCATTCAGCCCACAATTTTCGGAAGCCAAAATCTGTTGATTAAGTCTGCATGCAGTTAGTTTCGGCTGCTAATTAGCTGAATTGAGAGATAAAAGTAAAGACAGGAAGAGTCTGGGCAAATTCAGGTTTAGGGCGGCACAGTCAATGCGCAAGCTGATACCTTAGTTTAGTAGTTATTTGTCAGTATTGCTGTTATTTTCTAAGCCTCTAGCGGACCTAGGACTTCTCTGCAGGGTAATCAATGATCTGAAGATATTCATTTTCTTGGTTTTCCGGTGTATGTATATTAGAGCAGTTTGATTTGTATACCTAGGTACTATCCGAGGTGTTTTGTCAACAGATCGTGCTAGGACTCTCCAGCCGAAACTGCACAGATCGCAGCATGATCATCCAGATTCAACAGTGGCACTGGCATAAAACTATGTAGTAGAGCTCGGAGACGAAATGGGGCAAAACAGACCAAAAGACCAAAAAGGTTGAAATTTTTCCGCAGTCATACTGGGTCCATTTTGATTCATTATCAAATGAAAATGGCCAGTGGCACTCTTGTCTCCATTTTGTTCTGCGTATATACTTATGCTACCTAGGTGCTCCCCCGTACGGCGCTTCACGGAGCTCGGCCAGTGGCTCGGTTTAGCCCTTAGTGCTAAAGATTAGCCCTGGTTAGCCCACTGTGGGGGGATGGTCTGTTCTGTCGTTAGTCGTCAAGAGTAGTACGAGATTACTGTATTCAATTCGGCTTCCCACTTCGTTGATTGCGGGCATGATTGGGATCGAGAGAGAGTACTCCGCGGCGAATGGCTCTGCCTGTAGCGTAATGTAGCATCTTGTGGCCACCGGCCAAGAACAAATTAAGAACACAAGACCGGCTATACTTGCGAGTTAACTTTAACAGTCAGTCAGCGCGAAAGTATCTTGCTTAAACTTTCTAGGCAGAAAAGAGCAGCGACTGGTTGACGAGAAGCGCTTCGGCTCGTGCGTCGTACTTGAGTTTCTCCACCCCTCAGCAACCGACTCCAACAACAGCCCTCGCTCGCTCTAATTGCTTGTCTACCTACGGTTTGCACCATTTACCCGTGGAGTTAAGTGATAAGCGATCCTTTAACGAGCTGTATGTTGCTATGTGCTCTGTAACGCTATGTAGCACAGGGCACTCACCCGATGAATGGCTGAATCGCTTGAGTCGATCCAAATCTCATTTCTAGTTCGGACATCGACCAATGAGCATGTCTACAGATATAATTCATAATTAACAACAAAAGTAGAAAAGGCAACGTTTCGTGTGATGACAATACTGAAACCGAAGACGTACATCAGATCTGCCTTTGACGTCTGTTTTTGCCCCTCTCTCTGTATCCCCACCAGGCAAAGAAGATAACACGATGGCAATCCGTACGCAGCCCGATGTTTGATTTTTTTTTTGTTTCTTGTGACCTTTCTGTGATCCTTGTGTCTCGGGCAATCCTTGTGACAACTGAATCTTTCTCATACACCGGAAAGTCTACCAACGACAGACGCGTGGAGAGAGCGAACCAGAGTAAGAGACTAAACCGTACGACAGACAGAGTCAACTAAGATGACTTGAGTTTAGTTTGATGGAGATAAAGCAGTGCAGGGGCCACCGTCGCAAATGCGGAGCTGGTCAACCCATCCTGCACACTAAATAGGCATTAGCTCAACACTGTGTGTGCTCCGGGGTGAGTAAGAGCGTATTGATTTGTATGATATCTTAGTCGAGGTCGTAAGCCCGTTAATTTGAGCAATTTAAACAATCGTTAGCATGAATGGTGACTTAGCTCAGGAAGCAGCTCTCGCGAAGTTGGCTATTTTAGGGCTTGGGCCATATTAAGTACGTAACCCGTTGGTGCGCATTCATTTGTCCAACCGCTACAAGGGAACCACATAGTTCTTTTGAGTCAATGTTACTAAACTTACTACGACGCTATGTAGTACTTGACTGGTCCGTGCAAACAGCAGCTCGTGGTACGTAAAACGTATTTTCGCCTCCCACTTCGGCGCCTCCGGAAGATAATGCCGTTAAACCATTTTCATCCTTAAGCTTCTATTCTGCATAACTCCTTGTCATAGAACGTCAAGTCTGCAGTGAGCACGTCGTCGTACGTCGGGCGACGACATGTGTTGAAACTAAATTAGAACGATTTATAATATCACTGTCCTGATTAAGCTAACATGCGAAGGGTACGAGGCTAGCATGCTAGTAACACTAGTAAGCACAAATTAACTGACTTGGTCACAAGAAACTAGCAAACAATACATAATAATTAGGTTCAACTTGATTATTACGTGCATGTGAACTTGAGGTTGTATGGACTAAGCTAGTCTAAGGTGACAGACTGATCAGCGATCATAGCCAGAGTCAGGCATAATATGGGGTGACTCTATTGCAATCAATTCTGGCTTTGCGAAGAGTGCTTGGAAGTATCGATGGTGATTGCGCTCTCAAAACCATCATTCTTGTCATCATGCTTATACCAGTTGACGATAATTAAATACATGGAGAGCCAATGGCATCTGGAAGATCATCCTGGTCCGAAATTACGATTTCTATCGCTATTCCCTGAATTAAAAGTATCGCAACGACCTTCTTCCCAGCATCGTTCAGCCGATTCCTTGAATTGATTACGCGACTCTTATTGGCGTACCAAACCTTGTCCTGGTCACGATAGCTCCTGAATAAAAAGAGGCTGAAGAGGTGTAAGCTGAGACCTATTAAAACAGACTAGAAGAGAAGATCATGTCTGAGCAAGATAATCCGAGATGACGAAACTGCGACAAGGTCCATGCGTTCGTTAATCCTTGGAGAAGGCTGGCTGTGTGGCTAGTCGCATCTTGTCGAACGGACCCTGATCGTCTGGACATTCCGAGCTATTTATCTACCTCGCTAGGTAGGTACAGACTGATGCAAGCAATTATTCAATGAGTAGAAGGTTTATAATCTGAAACCCACCGAATGTCTGCCTTAGATATGAATTGAATATGCATCGCAAGCTAAAGATCTCTCGGACACACACCCCTCATTAGAAGTAACTATTTTTAATGATGACTATCTAGTCTCAGGCCATGGCTTACAGGCCCTCCACGCTGCCGTCTGTGTGTAATGTGTCAAGTGCAGAAGCGTCTTGGTCAGTGCAAAGTCTAGAGCAGCTAACATGAGGACAGATATCCGGAGGCAGTGCCGCAAAACTAGCCTAGAATTCCGGAGTACGGACTACCGTACTCTAGGCATTTGACCGGTTAAACCTTCTTTCGCTTTTGCTTGCACTATTGAGTACGGAGTGCATATCGAGTATCGCCTTCCGGGCCTGCAAGAGATACAGCGTTCGGAAGGTCGCGGAGTCTCGACTCAGTTTCCAACAGTTGGTCTTTTTCCTTAGCATATCTACAGATGAACCGATCGAACTCGGATAAATTTTCGATCGATGCACTAGATAATAGATAGACCAGGCCGAGACTCCCAAGCCAAATCTATCTCCTCGGTGGTCCTGCATGGTTGAAGGGGTACATCGGCAAAAACTACTTACTACTGCTTTGTACATGTTGGTCTCGATAGTGAGTTATTAGTCTCACATAGTATCGAGTAGCCTTATAGTCCTGATACAGCTTTTGCGATGCATTTGATAGGTTGGAATAAATTCAAGCTCCAATAGCCACGGTCATTCAATCTATCCAAGAGTCCGTGCGAGGAAGAAAGAGGGAAACTAAACGGCCGAGGCGGCGAAGATGCACGAGGCGAGGGTTCGCTTCTTTGCTGTTCATTTTGTTTCTTTGTCTTCTGGGCTAATTTACTTTGTTTCTATAACAGCCGTGGGACACATCGTTGATGTCGTATATTGTTGGTGGATTTTCGTGATAGCAGCCAAGCAGACCTGCGATCGCATAACCCTAACCTGTGCCCTAGACCCTAGATCGAATTCAACCTACTCCATAGTCATATCGGCCCTGCCATTAAAAATCATCCGGTCGGGCTGCCGTCGTCTAGGCCGATAAATTTCTCTAAGACAGGCAACTTGAAAAAGGCAAGCACAGCAAGTAGATCGGAGCGAATCGGAAGCCAGACAACTTGTAGACTCGGTAAGAAAATAGTCCTCGACAACGTATCCGAACTTATGCCGAGCCGATGCGCCTCTACACAGGCGTGGAAGCTCACGATCTTCGATCTAGTTGGGTGTCTGACAGTTACGACTCATTGATAGAAACATCGGTGACGTGAAAGATGAAAAGCGGACACCTTCTACGTTGTCCATGCATACTACTCACAAGTGCCATGTCGCGCTCATTTCTTTTTTTGATTGCAATATCTTTTTCTATTCTCCGTCCCCTGCACGTCATGAGAAAAAAGCAAAGGGAAGTTGGAGAATGGCAATCCTTCGGGAGACCCATCAAGCGTCTGCACTAAACCCCTATAGAGAACTCCATTCTAGAAGGATTCGACCAATCGAGAGGATTCAAATTGCGGACGTCCACATTTCCTAAAAGGATCATGATCCACGTTAGACAAAAGAAAAGAAAAGAAAAGAAAAGGGTAAAACAGGCGGGGCTTGAACGGCAAGGGATACGGCTCAACGGGAGTCGATCATGCTTCAGTGAGCATCAGCGACATCTCCAGATTTTCTCTTTATCTCGCCGACGAATGAACACTTGTCCTCTTTTAGAGACTCGGAAACAATGGGCTTTATCAATTGTGGAGGGAAAAACCTACCGGTAGAAAGAAAAAGGCGGAATGTTACACTGCTAATTGCTTAGCGAATACTAACATAGCTAACTACGAATTGACCAAGTAATCCTTCGGTCTAAATTGCAATATTTTGATTAACTCGTGAACTTCATTACTCTTTCTAGAAAATCAAGTAGCATCCAAAATGATTTCCTAGCAGTGGTCACAAGAGAGAAAAAAACTTCACGAGACGCTCCGTCCAAATCTGGTAGTAAGTCATGTATGCACCGACGATCATTCTAAAGTAATTGTGCTCTGTATCGTACGGCGAGCTCATTCTAATAGATTCACCGGATCCACCAATCTTTTCACATAGGCTACTAGGAACTAGTAGGAAGAAGCTTTCCAGACTCGAAGGATGGAGCTACCTACCGAATTAGGCAGGTGGCATCATCCTAACCTCTTCAGGCTCTCTTAAGGAACAAAGTGTCAGACTGCTTGAAGGCGTCGTTCAGATCACATGTTACACTTTATGACTATAACGAGCACTAACATCTCAGTTCCCTGCAGGTACGAGTAAGATGTTATTTTCCTTGAATTCTCCCGAGGATAACAGCCAAATAAACTTGGAACAGGGCCACGCACAAGAAATTCTCTGCAACATGGCCAGTATCGCATGTGCTTCCTAGACCAGGGTCATTCATTCAGGGGTAGAATTATAGGACTCGGCAATCCTGATGCTATCGGAGCGATTTGACCTTCCACAATAATTTGATATGATATAGAGTATAGGATCCACTGATGTAAGGATTTAGAAGCTCAGCCACGTTCCTTTCCTTTGTTCGGAAGATACAACACTTAGCTGTCAGTTAGACTAACCCGGAATTCCTGCTCAGTACAGTAGCTACTACTTCAATACCTAGGTAGGGCGCTCAGTAGCATATTGGTATTTCAATCTAGGCAGGAATTACGTTACGAATATAGTTTCAGTGCATAAACCGGATCGTGATGATAAATGAGTCTAGACAAAACTCGACAAGCTTTGTGTTGAGAGAATCCGGACATCGAGTGATCTAATGTACCATCAATATTCAACATGTATAAGCATCGATTGACGCCATAAAGGCAAGATCATTCTCACAATGTGCTCTAAAACGTCATTTGTCTGCGAGAAAACAGATCATCCTCCGATTCATGACCTCGGTATTCGTACGAGATGGCCCTTGTCAGGAGCGCTGCCACTGATGACTTAAACAACGTTGTGGGCGTGCCTAGGTATATAGTCAGGGTCTACTCAAAGGCCGATCATTCATTACTACATAGTATGTAGTATGTACGGAGTACTCCGCATATGTACATGTTGCGTGTAAGAATTAAATTAATTGTCATTTGGGGTACTAATTTGCGAGTTATAGTTTCACCCGTCATATTAGCGACCTTTTTTACTTTTCTCTCCTGTTTTTTTCTTTTTCTTTTTTCTTTCATGCATGGCTTCTATGCATGCATGTTAGGATGTTAGGCTGCCAACGCTTCCATCTCCATACTTCATAGTGCATCCGGAAATGCAAGTCGACTTCCCCCCGAGAGACTAATGCTTGACCGGCAGAGAAGTTTAGCCCCAGTTTCATGCAGTCTGAATATCAATGATGTATGTACTCTACCCACTATGTAGTACTATGAGATTCTTTTCTTTTGTCTGTATAGACGCCGGTGTGGAGTACAGGGAAGACTCCCCGGAGAAACATGAGACGAAATAAGGAAAGAATCACACCGAAAATTCTGGGGAACGCCATGAAGTCCTTTTTAGGAACATCGTGCGTCTGAAACAAGGCTTTGAATAATGTGCTAGAAATATTGTTTGATTTGTAAAGTCGAGTCGAGAGTCAAGAGTCATCGCCGATTACTTGGCGAAGGGTCAATAGCATTTGTGTTACTTGCTGTTGTAAGAGTATCTATCATGTTCGTGTACGGACTTGCCAGCTGAAGGAGAATATAATAGAATTATTCTGAGGCTCTACATGCCTAATTGACTGTATCGCTCGAGTGTGTATTGATTGACCATGTCAAGATGTCGATCAATATATTTCCTAAACGGGTAATAATTCGTCCACGATGTAATATGTCCCAACAAGTACGAAGAAGTCTACGCGATACTTTCACACACTCTCCGCCTGATAATTTGGGAAAAACAAAGACAACCGATTAATCGAGCACGCCCCTTATCCACGAAGTACATAGTGCTCTGTCGTGGAATATCGCTATTGATTCGACCTCCTGTACATCAACCGATGTTGATACCCCCATACTTTAGCCTACCGACCTAAACGCCAGATGTCAGACTATTATGATTCCTAACTCGGTCAAGTACATGTTTGACGCATTTACTTATGCACATGTATATCTAATTAGATCTGAATACATGGAGGGTAGTGTGCGACAAGGTACATATCTAGTAGTACATCTAGTATCAACTACGACGTACGTGCTACATGCTCCAGCAGAGGATCTGTGAACACGTGTGTTCTGTGCATACTTGACGTATATGAGGGTACGTTTATAGACCCTTTTAGGCCTTAAAGAAGCAACATCGGGATCTGTGAAATGGATGTTGGGCACCATGGTCTGTGTAGAATGACTCACAATTCGAAGTCGCAGAACTTGAGCTCAAAATAACTTAAAAGAGTACGAGCTGCCTAGACGGGAAACAATTCGAAGATCAGGCTTGGCACGGCGTTTCTTGAGTGAGAGTGAGTCACATCCTACTCTTATCAGATCTGCTGATCTCTGATCAGTCAGTGAATGCCCCTGCATACCTAGATTTGGCAAGCGTCATTCTAGATTGGGATGAAGTCATATACCTCCTTCCTCCTACAATCTGGTCTAAATGTGTGTCAATTACGGACGAGTGGCTTCAAACTTACTTTCTTTGTCTAGACATGTTCCAAGACTGTCTGATCAAGGACAGACAGCCCAGCATTACTCATTTGGCAGTCATTTATAGTATATCCAAAAATGTAACCTATCAATCGTAGTATTTTGAGGCCATTAACCTTACTACCATGTCGAGACTTGCGATTGTATGTCTACATCAGAGCCATTCCTTGCTGACGGGGATGAATAGTCATGTCTCAATGTAGATTTCAAGACTGGAAATACTCTCAGCACGCCTCTGGCTTGAACTTATACTATATGAATCCTCAAAGCTATTCCGATGCATGTGGTATAATTTTAGAGCTAACCCATTTCAGAAGTTTTGTTCAGTCTACTTAAGCAATTGCCTTCAGATGCCCTTACCTTACCTAAGAAGGCAGAATATGCTTGCTGTTACTTGATAATAGTCTATGCCCATGCAAACAACCAAGAATCTTATATTTCTTGAATGTTGCAATTGAACATTTACAAATAATAGAATATTTGTGGTACATACCTTATGGTGAACGATGGACCGACCATCAGGGCCTCTATATGTAGCGAGGTATGTTCGCTTGATTTCTCATGTATAGAAGTCCTGCACTACATGAGCTACATGTCATTCAATCGCACACCACAGCAATAATATCTTCTTTCAAACTTAAATGTCACTTGAACTGGTATATCTCGATATAAAAGGGGCGTTGATGCATAGAGATCTTAGGGTTGTGTAGGATTACGTAGGGTTACATATAAAAGGCGGCATTTAGCGGCAATACTTTTCCTATCGTCACCAGAAAAGCTTCATGAACGCTCCGTCAATAGTCCTCATCAATTACTGTCTAGCTCTCGTTCTATCAAAGAAGCTGCAAAATGAGGCCTGAAATCCGTCGAGCTGCGACAATCCTGTCTTCTTCTCAACGATTGTCTACMCCTGCCGTGATATCATCGTCCGTCCGCTGTTTCCATTGCGCCACACGAACATGGGCAATTGCTCATCCCATTACGGCTCATGGGCCACCCCCCAAAGCCCCTACGCCTGCTGCAGAGTTTAAATTTGATTCGCGACGAGCGGGACTTAACCAACAGAAAGTTCCGCAACAACAGCAAGAAAGTCAAACGTCCGAATCCGCCGCACGAGTATCGCAAGCCAAAACTACTCCTCTGAAAAAACGGTTTTGGAAGGATGTCAATGTCAAGGAATCACCAGGTACGCTTAGAGATATTCCCTAAAAAGGAATACGTCTCGATTACTTACTGACTGGATGGATGATTTCAGATGGTTATCAAATACTTCTCGACACCCGACCAGTCCGCAGTCCTACAAAAGCCATCCTCACTGTTCCCAGCACCAAAAGACATCTGGCCGAAGCCATTGCTCTAGAATGGGATCTCCTCACATCCGCCCAGCAAGCGCTCAAACAGCATCTTATACCGCTAACATCGCTCACCACTCGCGCGGCCGATATCGTACGAGAAGATGAATTGGGTCAACAAAGAATCCGACAAGAAATCGCACGAACAGCCATGCGCTATCTCGAAACAGATACCCTCCTGTGCTGGGTTCCCGGGAAGGAGATTCACAACCCTCTATCAAAGGCATCACCAGCGCCAGAAGAAGAAACATTACGCGACAAGCAAGCTCGGGTTGCTGGAGAAATTATCAACTTTTTGACCAGAACAGTCTGGCCCGATGTCGAAATCAAACCCGTTTTGGACGAGAGTAGTATTCTGCCCACGCCGCAGGATGAGAATACCTTGGAGACGATCCGAAGCTGGATTTCGGCGCTCCCAGCTTATGAATTGGCGGGACTTGAGAGGGGAATCCTTGCTAGTAAGAGCTTACTGGTTGCAGTCAGGTTGGTGGTCGAATGGAGTGAACACTTCTCCGGTCTGCAAGAGACTGTCCAACAGGGAAAAGATGGGTCGCGATTTGGCGTCGAAGAAGCTGCCCATGCGTCAAGCCTGGAGGTGACTCACCAAACTGATCAGTGGGGTGAGGTGGAAGATACGCATGATGTTGATCGTGAAGATTTGAGGAGACAGCTTGGAAGTGTTATTCTCTTGGTCAGTGGAGAGCGGAGGTAATTAACTCTGACTATTCACTCCTAATGGGATAGAATCATGTACATCTAATTTGCATATAGAATCAAATGTAATAACATTCATGAAGTATGACCAGATGATCATCACTATGACTTGAAAAATGATTGTGTTCATGCAAAGTTAATGTGCATACCCTTTCCTTGTCGACTACTCTATGCAATCCATGATGAAACCGACCTCTTCAAAAGGTTGTTTGACACTGTACTGACAGCGCCGAAAGTTCCGTATCAAGCCGGTATGCTCAACAGCCATAGGAGTTGCACCGGTAGCGCTGTACGTAGGATTTCGTCGAACAGATCGTGGACTTATACAAGTCACTCATTGGTTCACCGCTTGCTACATATCGGTCGGGTGAGTTTTGACAGCATCAATTAGGTCAACGAAAGAGGGCAGATCATTTAATGCTCTAAATCTGTCCGCTTGTTAGTCATTGTTGGAGTCACATAGCGTTGGAAGGTGTTGCAGAGTAGACGAAAGTTGGATGATGTGTTGAAGTTAATGAGGGTGACTAAGGTCTCCGCAGTCTAGTTAAGGAGTCTAAGGACACCGCCGCAGTAATAAACAATCTCACTAAGAACCAATCTACCTCCCCGCCACCATACTCTCCTCATTCTCTACCAATACCTACATACTCAACTGTAACCTTACTTGGACATCGAGCTTGTTCTCCTTCTTGACTCATTTTCGCATACCTGTCCTGCTTGCTTTGTCCGACCAAACGAGTAACGTTGAGCTGCGGTGTTATGCAGTTGCTGGGACCATGACCGAACCCGGAGCTGGGTAAGTAAATCGACCAGAAAGCCACATCCTACACAACATCAAGCTTGCAAATCACATCAACTCGCCACCGTCAGGACCGGAGTATATGAAACTTAGTTACTCCAAAAGTCTTAGATACCCCGTGTACCTTGACCGTTGACGTTACTGCAATCCGATCCATTTCGTCATTGCGATCTACCCCCCTTTGACTACAACCTTGAATCAAACTTTGAGCGATTCGCCAATATTACAAAACCATAACTAATCTCTATCTCTCTTACAGTCATAAGCGATCCAAGAGTGGCTTGGCACGAACTCTTCTTCATCGCGACAAGTCAAAGAGCGACAGCCGAGACGAGAATAACAACGGCAGCACCTCGCCCACGTCAGTCGGATCGTCGTCCTTCTCGGAATCGCAACACAATCGAAATTCATCACTGTCCTTGACCAAAACACGAAGTAATAGAAGGGTCGGACCCGAAATCACAATGGAATCGCCGTCTGTATCTGGGGGTGATATTTCCTCTCATGCGGGGGGATTCGACAGCCCCGAGAAACCGGCCTCTATCAAGAATACCCCCGAAACCAGCGCCGCATCAATTGAACAATCCGTAAAGACATTCCGTCTTTTTGAGATTCTGCGCAGCGGCGATACTACCGCTATATCCAAGGCGCTGAGAGAAGCCAAAGAGCAAAGTTCCTCCGGTGGACCAGCGGCGGGCACTACCATACTTCATTTGGCTATACAATGTGCGGATTTGCAAGTAGTGGATTATGTCGTGGCTAGCGGGGCAGATATCGATGTTAATGCTCGGGACCGTGAAGGAAATACGCCGTTGCATCTTGCGGCCCAGCTTGGACGGGACTCGGTCGTCCAATCATTGTTAGATCTGCCTCAAATCGATGACTCCATTGCCAACTACAGGGGGCAGACTGCCCTCGACCTCGCGCGTACCCCCGACATTTTTGAAAAGCTGCAGCTTTCTCGTTCGCTTTTCATTGATACCAAGACAAAGCAGATTCAGGATATGGTTGTTCGGACAGACTACGAAGGCTTGGAGAAGTTACTTGTAGAACCACGTGTACAAGGTAACCTTGATGTGAACGCACTAGAATTGGTGACGGATACCGTTACAGCACAATCAGGAGGAACTTTGCTTCATGAAGGTGCCAGGAAGAAGGACACAAAACTGTTACAGATTCTGCTCCTACATGGCGCCGATCCGTTCAGACGTGATAAGAAGGGAAAACTCCCCCAAGACGTGACAAAGGACGACAAGACACGAGCAATTGTTAAGAAATCGCCTGCTGCGATTATCGCACAGCGCGGTATCCAAGAAAGAGCAATCCTAGGAAATGCGCCCTCTCAAGCTGCTAGTTCTAGCAGAGCTGTAAGCGCAGAAGTTACTCTTGCTGGAAAGGATGCAAGAGAAATGAAGGGTTACCTGAAGAAATGGACAAACTACACGTCAGGTTTCAAGCTACGTTGGTTTGTCCTTGAGGACGGAGTCTTGAGTTATTACAAACACCAAGGTTAGTGCTGCTATAATCTCTCTGAAAAGGAAAGCATTTAGGCTAAAATAAACGTTTTTAGACGACGCCGGTTCCGCTTGTCGAGGCGCTATCAGCATGCGTATTGCAAAATTACACATGGATGCGCAGGACAAGACCCGTTTTGAGATCCTTGGAAAGTCGTCCGTGAAATATCACTTAAAAGCGAACCATGTGGTGGAAGCAAAGAGATGGTTCTGGGCTTTGAACAATGCCATTCAATGGGCCAAAGATGAAGCCAAGGAAGAAGAAAAGCGACGAACCAGAGACGCAGAGTTCTTGCAAGCAAAAATACATAATGTGGACAGCCGCGTGTCCGAAGGACCTGCCTCTGAGCTTGCCTCGGTCAGCTCCAAGCTCAATGTCAAAGGAGGTTCCGTGGTGACCGACCCCAAGTCTAGCTTCACGCGTGTTAATACTCATACATCGCGCACCACCGCCGATCCGCTTGGCGATGATGATGCTTCGGCCTACGACTCCTACACCCAGAGTGTTGCTCAAACTGACATTAACCGTGCCGCCGGACCACCTGGTGGTCTTGATGGAGAGGCTGACTATGAGAACTATCACGACTATGCCTCGAGCCATGATGCCCAACCGTCCAACAAGGATGCTTTCTACATTACGGCGCAGTCAGCGAAATTACAATTAGACCTGTTGTCTAACGTGTCTGCTTCCCTTTCAGCCGAGAAAACCAAGAACCCCGAACTGACCGTATCAAACCCCGTTATTGATCAAGCATTGTCCACCTACGAATCAGCCGTCGGCAGTCTCAACGATCTCCTCGCAAACTTGCTGAAGATTTCGCGCGACAGAGATGCCTACTGGCAGTACCGCCTTGACAAAGAATCTGACACACGTAAAATGTGGGAGGAGAGTATGGCGCGGATTGTGCAGGAACATGAAGAGCTTCAGCTCAAAGTTGGCGAGTCGGAAGAAAAGCGCAAAAGGACGAAGAAGGCGCTTAAGGAGGTTCTTGAAAACTCCGCCGGAGCTGATGTGGGACGTGTGCCGTTTGGTGACCACAAAGACCACACAGGGGAGATCGAGACATTCGAAGAAGCAGAAGCAGAAGCTTTGGTTGACAGAACACGACAAACTTCGGCCAGCGAAGTTAAGCAAGTCAGAATTGACGAGACTGCAACAAAGAGTCAGACTATATCAGAATATGCAGACCTTGCCGAGTCAGATTCTGACGATGAAGCGGAGTTTTTCGATGCCATTGACAATGAAGACGTTGAAGTCGGCGCGGTACTTTCTAGCGAGAAATTGGTCGAATCAAAAACTGTTGATAGTGAAGCTGCTGACTTGCGCTCGACCAAGCTTGCTGCTATAGAATCAGCATACAAGGGATACGAAGATCCGATACGGACGAGATTGAAGATGGACAAGGATGACAGGCCGAAAATCTCTCTTTGGGTGAGTCAATCAAAACAATAAGAAACGATCACATGCTGACGTGTTGCCTTATAGGGTATTCTTAAATCTATGATCGGTAAAGACATGACAAAGATGACTCTTCCGGTATCTTTCAACGAGCCTACCTCGCTCCTTCAGCGTGTGGCTGAAGACATGGAATACACTGATCTTCTAGACATTGCTGCAGATCGTACCGATTCACTGGAACGCTTACTTTATGTCGCTGCTTATGCTATTAGCGAGTATGCATCTACCATCGGACGAGTTGCCAAACCGTTCAATCCTCTCTTGGGAGAAACATTTGAATATACTCGACCGGACAAGCAGTATCGATTCTATGTTGAGCAAGTCAGCCACCATCCACCGATTGGTGCCGCCTGGGCTGAATCCCCTCGATGGGACTATTATGTAGGCTTCCCCATTCTAGTACGAGCCAAGGGTGCTGACATTTGATGATAGGGTGAATCGGCTCTGAAATCCAAGTTCTACGGAAAATCATTCGACATCAACTTGTTAGGAACATGGTTCTGTAAATTACGTCCTATCACAGGAGACGAGGAGATATATACCTGGAAAAAGGTGACTTCTTCAGTCATTGGTATCATCACGGGTAACCCTACCGTCGATAACTACGGACCGATGGAGGTCAAGAACTGGAAGACCGGAGAGACTTGCTATCTAGACTTCAAAGCCCGCGGTTGGAAAGCGTCTTCAGCGTATCAAGTCACCGGAAAGGTAGTTGATGCTGCCGGAGTTACAAAATGGAACATTGGTGGAAGATGGAATGACAAGATCTTTGCGCGCCCAGTATCAGGGCAGGAGGGTGCCGTTGCAGAAAACGACGAATCGTCCAAGGCTATCCTGCTCTGGCAAGCCAACGTTCGGCCCAGCGGTATCCCATTCAATCTAACACCCTTCGTATTAACCCTGAACGCGATTCCAGACCGTCTCCGACCATTCTTACCACCAACTGATACCCGACTCCGTCCCGACCAGCGGGCCATGGAGGACGGTGAGTATGACTTTGCAGCATCGGAGAAGCATCGCGTTGAAGAGAAACAGCGAGCCAAACGAAGAGAACGAGAGAAGAATGGCGAAGAGTTTATTCCTCAGTGGTTCCAAAAGGCCAAGTGTCCGGTTACTGGGGAGGAGTATTGGCAGTCTACTGGTGAGTATTGGAAATGCAGAGAGGTTAGCGATTGGTCCAAATCGGAGGATATCTTCTAGTGGTATTCTTTCTGTGGTTTCAGGTAGTTTGTCATTTTCTATTCTTGTGGTCTCTGTACGGTGTACGTGAGTGGTTGCTGCCAGCCTATATCCATTCTTACGACGACTATATATTATTAGTATACATTATGCATCATTATAATACCATTTTGAACAAATGTCAGAGAGATCTTTCATCCAAACCATATCTTGGTTGGTATCTGGCAAAAGTTACATCACGTGATTCATATCTAATAATCATCCGCTTCTCGAGCAACAGCTAACCAGCTACATCCGTCAACGTCCAATCCAATTGGCCTCGAAATGGTGAGCGAATTTACGTGTAGTCGCTGTACGCAGGTCCTCAAATCTCACATTCACCATCGAATGACTTTCTCTACTTTCAGACGCCTCCCTTCGCAGGCCAGCCGAAGATGTAATTTTTCCACGACAACGGGCCCGCGAAGTTTGCCGGTACGGATTAAGAATGGCGCCAACAGCAGTCAATTCAAGGCTTTGAACAAGACCTCTTCGGTGGGAGTAAATGCCGGACGAAGCTCGTTGATATTACCAAGCAAGCAAGTTACACGTAATGTGCAATCTGCCGCTGCAGTCGCGCCTCCTCACACTACCTCACGAGAAACAGCTGCTCTACGACGACCGGATAATCTATTCCATCATTACTCCTCGTCGCCTTCACCCATAATCCGGAAACGAGCTGCATTCATTAAGCAGAATGCGTTCTGTCCGCATCCGAGCCATCAGCAGACTCGCGCACCTACAGGCACTGCCAAAGATGAGGAAGTAGCCACCGGAACCCTCCCACCGGCCCATTCCCACTTCGAATGTCCCGACTGCGGTGTCCCGTTGTATTGCTCGGAGGAACACTGGATGGACGACTTTGAAGCCCATCTCGAGGTCTGCGAGACAATCCGACAAATCAACGAAGATGATCATGACTTGGTCTCTGGTCGCTTCTTCCCGGAATTCACGTACCCCGGACCACAGGATGATAATTTCGTGGTGAACATGACGAATTGGGATACTTTCTTGTATACGAGGGAATTCGAGGCAATTAATAATGAGAGGAGTATGAGGCAGGTGACGCGAATGTTGACGTATCCGACTACGATTGCGAGTGTTATACATGAATTGAGTCCGTATACTGTGCACAAGGGAGGCAGATTGACGGCTGAGGGCTTGAAGAGTCTGAGTGGTGAGTCCTCCTTTTTTTTCTTGTTGCATTTTAACTGATTGAAAAGCCCTCCGCTACACCCTCCATCCACCCAAACAAGGAGAAGGCAAAGATATCCGCGGCCTCCGACTCAAAGCACCACCAGTCCGCATTTTCATTCTCGGAGCCCGCGCCGAATCCTCTCTACCCCGCGAAGTCTGGCTTCAACTGACGCACATGTTCCCCAACGCCCTGATCAATCTCATCTTCATCGGTCCCGAGAGCATGGCCAACCGCGACGACGAGTTCCCACTACCCGAACGCACAGCCTCCAACCCCTTTGGCGCAATCGTCGAAGATCGACTGGGTCCTCAAATGAAAATTACAACGTACGTCGATTACTTTCACACCATGCACGACGCGCAATACTTTTACCCTTACGACCCTTATTTCGACTGCTTCATGCTCTTCCACCCTGGTCTAGGCCACCCAGCAAGCTCGCACGAATGGGCAGACACACTCCCCAAACTCCTCGAGACTAAAGTTCCCATCATATGCACGGGTTACACGCAGGGCGACCTGGAGCGCGACATCAACTGGGTGCGCGACAAGTGTGCGGGTGAGTTTGATGTGCTGCTTGAACCGGGCGAGAATAGGTTCCGGAGTCTGAGGTGGGATTTGAATGATATGGACCCGAGTGATGTTTCGGCTGGCAACTGGGGGATTTGGGCTTTCAGGGGGAAGAGGTATTTTTTCTTTCTTTCTCTTCTCTTTTAACAAACTTCAGGATACTAATATTGAGCAGGTACGAAGCGACGCATAAGGATGGTACGATTACCGTTTGATCTGTAAGTATAGTAAGTCATACATAGTCTATACGAGACTATTACTTTGAAAAAGTACATACCCAACTCTGTCCGTCTAGATTTGCTCTTTGCTTTCTTTTTGTATTATATAAATTCTATTTGATTAAAGAATGTTGCTTCCACTTAGGTACGCAGATAAAGTTCATGTATAAGTATGTATTCCAAAAATGAATAGTCAATCTCTAACGATTGACTGATGTGTCTGGCACATTAGAAGAAGTAATAAACAAAACAGTCGACCGAACAGTTCGACTTTGCGTAGAATAGAAGGGTATAAGAAAGTCCAGAAGCGAAGGGAAAGTGCGTGCTTGCAGAGTCAAATTGATATATACATTTTGGCGAATGTATGTATATCCTCGAAGTGATGCCGAGAATGAACCGAAGTATATGGCTGTCTTTCGTTGATCGTCTTCATTCGTACCGGTCCAGACGATTTACATCATCACCAAACCCGCAACAGCTACCACGCCAGCCATCACAGCGCCCGCCGCGACTTGTTTGTGTGCTGCCACAGCGGCAGAAGAAGTTGTCGATAAAGCTGCTGAAGCTGTCGAGGAGGTCGATGTAGCTGCTTGTCCGGTCCCGGAGGCGGTTGCGACCACGACAGAGGTTATTGGTGCGACGCTTGAGGCGGGTGCGGAGGAGGAGGGKCTGACGACGATTGAGGAGCTGGATTGTCGGATCGGGGCGCTGGAGGATGAGGGTGTGTGGATGACTACCACTGAAGAAGATGACGATGAGGTGGTAGTGGTTGAAGTAGAAGTTGAGGAAGGCGTGGGTGTCGGCGTGGGAGTTGGAGTTGGAGTTGGGGTTGTTGATGTGTGTGCGTTGACAATGGTGATGGTTGTCGTTGATGCGGCAACCGCAGAGGAAGCAGCTGCCGTGAGGAGAACGAGGAGCTTAGCGAAATGCATGTTGTTTGGTTTGTTTATTATTTGAATGTCTGGACAATTCGATAGACGTTGATATGCGTAGATGATCGAGATATCAAAGTTGCAAGAAGAGCGATCGACTAGCGAATGCAAAGAACGGACGACAGAAGAGTGCTGAACGAATGCTGACTCTGCTGGCAATATTGAATGAAGCAACTGAAGAAAGGATAACAACTATCAAAGCTGCGAGACAAGAAGACGAGAGAAGATATAGAAGAGAGGAATGTCAACCATCAACACGGGAGACAAATTAATTACTGACGTACGAAGAAAACGGGCCAGGACCGCGCTAACAAGGCTTAATTTGCGTATATTACGCGGGTAGTATCTGTATTACCGGCTGCAATGACATTTCTACACATTCCTGTGGGTATTTAGTTGTTGCGAGGGAACAATCGGCATGTCATCTTGTCAATAAAGGAATTTTTCATTGGTATACGAAAAGCTTGGAAACACAGATCGACAGCATATCATTGCCATATAAAACCAGCACATGGTGAGATGAATCTCAATACGCTGAAATACTAGATAATGATAGACAGGCCCACATGGTTTGGTGGCTTTGCGAGAGCGGTTTCAGATTGGGCTGATCCCGGTCAATCGGAGATTGATATTTTTCAATTTTGAAGATAACTAGATCACAGAATGAAATTGTCACTTCTCGCAGTTGTATCGTACTACTTTGTAGTATGTTTGTGGTAACTTATGTAGGTAGAGGTAAAAGTCGTGTTGTATAATCTAGCAAGCTTCGTGGCACGTACGTAAGTCCTTGCGCGTCTGTGGTGGCGCCACTGCCGGACAGGTAGATAGATAATTAAGCAATAAGAACAACATTATCATAGCTATAGCGAGTGGGTATAATCCTATGTACAAGTACTAAGCCACAGCCAGGTCAAAGCGAATGACCATATCATCGCAAACAAACAAGCAAGCAAACACGGAAGAAAGACGTTGTAAACCGCCAATATCATTACAAAGCATACATCATACCAGTCACAATCACAACAACAGGCCATGTGCACTTCCAGGGCAAAGTCAATATCGATGCGCCCGAAATTGAAGAGTCCGCCGAGGTAGTACCGTTTGCAAGTGTGCCATTAACGTACGCCGTCTCATGCGTTCCGTTCTGGATAATGGTCACAGCGCTTGAGTTTTTGGGAGGGTCTCCGATGAGCTCGTTCATAAAGGTCGAATTATTGTTGTCGTCACATCCACACTCGCTATATTGCTCGCAATAGCAAATCACGTTCATGGTATAATTGGCCGTGTTGTTCTGGGCGTCGTGGTTGACCGGGGTGTGGTAGTAGTACGGCGCTCCGTAAGGATATCCATAATAGCCATACGGATAATGCCATGCAGCTCCTGCTGCGAAGCCGAGAGCACCTCCCGCCAGGATGTACGGGGCGATGCCGGACGAGGACCGACTACCGGCAGCATAGGGAGTTGTTGCGCCACCGGCATAATAGCTTCCACCTCCATAGGATCTGGAAGTTCCTGATCCTGCCTTTGTTGCGCCTCCGGTGTTACTATTTCGGTCAGCATCATCGTCAAAATCTACGGATGTGAGTGGATGTATTACCTCGATGACGAGGTACTGCCCGAAGAGCCTGCACCAAAAATTTTGTTAGAACTTGAACTTGAACTTGAACTGCCACTGCCTTTTGAGCCAATTGAACCGAAGCCTGAGCTAATTCCAGAAGAGCCTCCTTTTGAGCCTCCTATGGAACCAGTCGACCCGGATGAACCAGAACTGGAGCTTCCACCTTTTGAACCGCTCGAACTTGAGCCACTAGAACTTGAACTCCCACCTTTTGAACCACTTGAGCTGGAACCACTAGATCCAGAGCTGCCAGATGAACTGCCTGAGCTGCCGGAACTAGAGCCACTCGAACTTCCACTCGAACTGCCACTTGAACTACCACTCTTGCCGCCTCCGCCACCACGTCGTTTTTCTAAATCGACAGCATCGAGGATTACTGTCGCTGCGAGTGCCTCTCGCTCTTCGAGAGAGACTAGATCCGTTTGCGGGATCGCGAGCGATGATACAATGGGTGAGAGAAGGAGGAGGGCGCTGGTAATTAAAGATGTCTTCATGTTGATGTGAAAAAAGGTAGTCGCAATCAAAACGAAGCCTTTAAGAATGATGATGAGGATGAAGAAGATGGTGATACAGGTGAGTCAGAGAGGGCATGGGGTGATATACTGGGAGAAAGGAATGAAGAGGCAAAAAACATCCGAAAGAGTTTACATCATTGATGCTACGTAGACAGGCACCAATGGGAGAAGGCGCGCCCGCGGAGTTTAGCTTCGGGGKCCTGAGGCTGAGCGAGTTTACCTAGGGCGCTTGGCGCTGATTGGCGGTAGATTAGATTGATTTGTGCACTGCCTCTTTGCAAGTCGACCACCGCGTATATCAACGAACTATCGATGTGAATTATGTATTATACGCACAAAGAAAAACACTAAGTCGACCGCGGCTTCACCAATGGCCGGTACTCAGGATCCCACATCTGCTCGCGGATCCATTGCTCCAATTCCTTGTCCTCTTCCGGGATACCCTTTTCCTGGGCCAGACCTTCCTCTATAGCAGCTTGAATAACAGCTTTGGCGATATGAACGCTAATTTCACGCACATCTTCAACATCCGGTAACAGTGGCTTKTTWGGGTCCTGGAGAGCGGGGGATTGGGCTGCAAGTGCCTTGACCGCTGCCACCAGCATCTTGTCCGATAACAGACGGCTTTGACTCAGCACCGCGCCTAGACCGATTCCAGGGAAGCAGGTGGAATTATTGCATTCCGCTTACCCGACTATCAGTTTCGAGCCTGTTAGATGAATGGGGCAAACAGACGCACCGATTTCTTTCTTTACGCCATTGTGCTCAACAGGCGGGAACGGACTGCCAGTGGCTATCAATGCCTTTCCATCCGTCCATTCATTGATGTCCTGTGGCTGCGCTTCGTGTAATCGTGTTGGATTACTCAAGGGAAACACAATAGGCCGATCAACGTGTTTAGCCATTTCTCTGATGATGTCTTCCGTGAAGGCCTTTGGTCTGGTCGATGTCCCGATCAACACGTGCGGTTGGACTTTTCTAATCACATTATACAGATCGGCTTGGACGTGGKCTTCCCATTCCGAGTCTTCGCGCGCGTAGGGGATTTGTGCTGGTGTTAGTTTGTCCTCGTGGGATTTAAACAGGAGACCTGGTTTGTCGATGCACCTTTACTGTATTAGAGAAGTTTAAAAGTAGACGGAACGAGGGCTTACCAGATATGCTTAGCAGCCTCCTCCTTTGACTTGCCGCTCTCGGTAGCAATGGCATCTCTAATCTGATCGGCTATGCCGGTACCTGCAGTACCAGACCCAAAAATGACAATCCGGACATCGCCTAGACTGACTTTGCTGACGTGCAAGCCGGCCATGAGGGCTGCAAGGGTAACGCAGCCTGTGCCCTGGACATCATCATTGAAGCAGGCAATTTGCGGGCGGTACTTTTCCAGCAGTCGTCTAGCGTTCTTCAGACCGAAGTCTTCGCTTGTAATCGTTAGCCTAGATGGGGTGCAGGTCTGCTCTACTTACAAGTGGATATAAGCATTAGGGAAAATCTTTCTTGCACTTGTGACGAAGCGGTCCACGAATTGGTCATATTCCTCGCCCCTGACTCTGTTATGGCGCAGGCCGAGATACAGCTCGTCTTTAAGAAGGCTTTCATTCTGCTTCAATTAGCGAGGCCAGTACATAAAAAGGGGCACATACATCCGTCCCACAATCAAGAACTACCGGGAGTTGTCTCGCTGGATGGATACCGGCACATAGAGTCGTCAAGACAAGTTTCGCGACGGATATCAGGACTGATCCTACACCTTGATCGCCAATGCCTAGAATCTGTCGATTGTCAGTTAGCTTTCATGATATGAAAAATTCCTGTCAAACCTCCTCTCCATCCGTCACAACAATATAATCTACATCCTCGTTCGTCCCATTATCCGTAAACTGTTTCAAATCATGCTCAATCCGATCAACATCATGGATATTCAAAAAGCAGCCTTCTGGTTTGCGAAAGATACGGGAATAATTCTGGATAGCATCGCCTTCGGTTGGTGTATAGATCACACTGAACATTTCTTTCAGATGGTCTTGGATGAGCTGCTCAGGTGATCTCCATCAGTCAACGCACTCTAACATGTCGACAAGAGAAGCAGTACCCGATAATACAAAACTTCATTCTGTGCCTTCATACTCGCCATAAAAGTGTTCTTGGCCAGGTCGTCCGGTTGGCTCGAGTACTGTTCATAGGCGCGCTTCACCTGTTCGTCCAGTGTCTGGATGTTGGGCGGTAGTAGACCGTGCAGACCAAAGTCATGGCGCTCTTGCGACGGAAAGGCTGATCCCTTGTTGAAGTAGGAGTCATGAAGGAGGGCGTGGCCCTGTCCCACGTCAACTATTTGCCTTTGATTCTAGGGCAGTTGTATATACTCACTTCAAGCCCGCATTCCAATGGCTTCGAGGCTGAGCGGGGTAGATGTGTGTACTTGGATGTCATGTTGAGAACTACCAAGAGTTCTAGCAAGTGATAATACTGACTGCCAGTACGTGATAAGAGATAAAGCCAAGAGATGCTAGGGGAATCTGTCGACGATAGTTTCAAAAGGATGTGAGAAGAAAGTAAACTGTTCCTGAAAGATAACCAATTGGCCAATGACGTAGGCGTCACATGTTTATCTCTAGGCTACTGAGGCCAGCCAAACTTGCCTTCTCGCGACCAATATGCGGCTATACTTTGCTTCATAGCAGCTCATATAAGATTTCTTACAAGCTGCCGGCATATAGTGAGTGCAGCTATGTATTTCTCAAGTATAGGGTAGCAAAAAGAAGAATGCAATACCAACCCTAACCCTAGAACCAAAAAAAAAACGGGAAAGGGCAGTAAAGCGAATAACACTCACCCTCTCGCATATAAGCTGCATTCTTAGTCAGCGTTCTGAGTCATCTTTCGTAATTTGTCATCACGCTTTGTTTTTGCGCCGCTTTAACCACCTACTCGCAAACGCCGAAAGTAACGTAAGCCTGGGGAACACCGCCAATAGGAGACTACAGAGCTATGCCGAGGCTATCGCTGCTTTATTCTCGTTGATTTGTCAAGTCGTATAAGTACTTAATGACTGAGCATCAGTGGATCTCCAGCTGAATCATCTCCTCTTCTAAACATTCCCTCCATCACGATTCTCATCATGTCGTTGTCCCTCTCTCCAATTGACTTGATATCCTCCTCCTCATATCCAATTCCAGCACAACTTGACCAACGACAGAGAGCCGTCCATGCCAGTACCCTCTATGGTGGTTTGACATTGCTGCCTTACGACGACGATACTACAACGCCCATAACGATGCCGACAGACGAGAAACCCAAATCAAAAAGGAACACAAATAAAAATAGCAATCGCAAGTCTGAAGATGACAATAAAGTATCCAAAAGGAAGCGAGGTCGGCCTCGCGTATTGGACAAGGATGAGAATGCCGCCGAGGTTTGTCCCTCACAGCCCTCTGTTGGTATAAGTATTGATCTTGCTATTGCACAGAGACGAAGAACTCAGATTCGACTTGCTCAACGGGCATACCGCTCCCGTAAAGAAGCCACCATTTCATCTCTGAGCAAGAAACTTGCTGAGCTCGACGCTGCTATTCGAGACATGAATACAACAGTAGGAAGCTTCCGCGATGAGTTAATGGGATCGGGTCTATTGCTACAGCAGACCACTTTGACGTATGGTCTGCAAAGACTTGTGCAGAAATCAGATGCACTCGTGAAGCTTTCTAGAAATGAGGAGTATGATTCTGCGAACACGTCGCCCATAGATGAGACTGCGAGTAATAATTCTTCCTCGGTAGAGGTTGGTGATGCGCTTTTCGTCGATCAGTCGCCGGAGATTACTGATAACCTGGACGAATTCAATTTTACTCTGTACACATCCACCGACAACGCATCGTCTATGAACTTTGATTCTCTCTTTCAAGGTTATGGTCTGGATAGTGTCCAGCAGCAAGCACCTACTACACTAGCAGGAAACGCCAATACCCAGCTCGCATCCTCCTTTGCGGGGTCATTCCCTCAAGGCGTTGCTAACACAGACACAAATACAACCTCATGGCTCCAACACAGCACCATCCCCCCACCATCAACATACAGCTTCAACGAATCCTCATTCGTGCGCCGTCTACGCAGACAATGCGCCGAACACGCCTACCGCATACTCACAGACCCCAACACCGACCCCAAAGATATAATCCGCAAATACCGATTCTCGCTATGTTTCAAGAACAAAGACGCATTAATAGACCGATTCTATAAAGTTATAACATCCTCTTCCTCTTCCTCCACTGCCAGCACAACAACCACCAGCGCATCCACAGCAGCAGCATACACCCTCGGAAACGCAGGCATTCACTATCCGCGCCCCAACCAACAACCCATCCCGGAAATGACCTTCTCCTCACCAACAGAGCTGTACCCAGTTTCAAAATTCATCGGTCCTTGGCCCTTCCATCAAGCAGACGCGCCGCACGAGTTCACCTCTATCGACGAATGCGTCTCGGCGCGAGGGATGGCCGGTGACTGGTTTGATAGTAATGATGTCGAGGGGTATCTGCGCGAACAGGGGATACAGGTTGATACGCAGGCTAGTTTTGTGACGTTGCCGGATGATGTTCCTTCTTCTTCTCCTTCAAGTCGGCAGGTAGAGTATGTTGACGAAAAGAAGAATCCGGCGACGACGGGGGATGATGTGATTGATCCGTCTCTGGGAGCTTTGACGGTGCCCACTGAGATAAAGGACTCGTCAAAGGTAGTGCATACAGACAGCAACACCAAACAACCTACACGCATATTTGATATGGACATGTTCCTGAGTCGTGAGTTGTTCTTTTCCCGATAACAGTTTCTGGAGTGTTTCCTGATTACTGACCATTTCAAGAACTTATATATAAAGCAGTCTGTCTCGGCGAAAAGGCGGGATATCGTAAACAGGATGTCGAGGATTGTTTGAGGGTTGCTTGTTATGCTGTTGCTTGACTTCAAATCTACTAGGGCAGTTTTTGTATATTATAGGCCATGAATTAATTTCATTATAATTAGGTAGCTAATGAACATCTCCTGAGAGTACATCACCTTTTTTATCAGACTCTTTGTTATCCATCTATCATTATCATGTCGTGATTCGTTATTCGTTGCTGTTTCATATAGACAGTCGTTCAGTCGGAAACAAGAGCCAAAAGTACAGTAACATGAAACAAGGGCAGAAAGGGGAATGCAGGAAAAATCCAAACTAATGATGCTTCTCAATCAAATGAACCATCGTGGTCCAACTAGCACAGCACGATTTGGCCATCTCATGCTTACACCACGAACACTTGACGGTAGCCTTGGGTGACGACGACGGACCTGAAGAGGACGATGTCTCGGAGAATATGGACTGCGGCTTTGAGCCTGACGATTTTGCCGAACGTGCCTGGCTAGAGGATCTGGAGGATCGTGAACTGGAGGGCTCTGGCAGTCCAGAAAATAATAGACATTCTGGAATCACCATCTGTGCGTACATGCCGGACGGTACATCGTGCCAGTAATTGCAATGGCAGCAGACGACAAATATCTTGGCCAGATATTTGTCGTGTTTAGGAGACATTGTGTTGCGGGGAATTTCCTTTTTGCTGGTATTGCTTGTAGTGCTGATGGATGTCGTTTCAAAATTGGTGGTAGAGGCATTCGAGCTGATAGGCGTTGCTGGTTCGCCCAATGCTGAGAATGTGGATGATCCATAAGATGATGATGATGACGACGATGGTGTTTTTTCATGGTGTGGACGAGGAGACATTGTCTTCAATGGGCGTAGATTCTTGATTCGTTCATCGCGCTTGTTGACCGACTCGACTGCACTTGGATAAGTTTGCTCAGGCGCATTTGGTGTCTCTGGAAAGGTTACCGCCTCCATGAGAGACGTGATACTGTCGTAATTCGCCTGTTGTGCGGGAACATCTGAAGGACTGTACCGAGGCAAACTGTGATAGGTCGATTTTTCCTGCATGGGTGATGATGCCCTGTCTCGAGTCTGACCCTCCGACTCCGTCTTCGACCGGCCAACTCGTAGAGATGCAGGGATCATATCATCATCTTGGGTAGTATCCATACTACCTTGTCTCTTCTCTACACCCACGGTAGGAGCCGCGTGGTTAAATGACATGGCAGATTTATCAGCAGCTGTATGATAGAATGGACTACCAACTCTTCGAAGTATAGGGGTCGCTGGTGCCGGGGGGAGATCTTTCAGAGCAGGATCATTCTTTGGTTTTTCTGTCTGCGTGTTTGCCGTTGTGGTACTCCGAATTCTATCGAAGCCATATTGCTGGGTTGGCGCAGTCTGTTGGTTCGCATATGGCACAACTCCCTCGTCTCTAGCGTCATTCGACCCACTTCCACGCCGACTTTGAATGTGCGTGGAGATATTCGATAGTAGAGGTACATTGGGCAATGTCGGGGTCTGTGACGATACGCTCGTATCTCTGCGCGATCCATTTCCGGGCTGCTTCTTGACTAGACGGCGCGAACTTCGACGATCTGCAGACGGGGCTCTGCTGTTGGTCCGGTCAACAGACTGAGAGCGTCTGAAGGCGTTTCTCCATGATGACGTCGGACGCTCTTGCTGAGTCTCGGAGTTTAGCGGTAGGGCATCAATTGGGAAGCCGATGGTGGTTACTGGTGGCTGCGATTTGATCTCTTCTGTGACGACTGCACTCTGAGGACGTCGTGAGGTGAAGGAAAACCTTCTTGAGCGCCTGGGTTGGGAGACTTCCGCCATTGCGAGTGGTGTCGGATTTACAAAACAATTGAGTGAGGCGTGAGAAGTAGAAGACGAAGAGAGATTCCTGGATTGGCAAGGATAAATACAGCAGGAGCCCACCCAGCTCTGTCAATCGGGCAACCACGGCTTTAAGTCAATCGTACTCATGTCTATCATCTTATGGAATTTCAATTTACATAGCACAGATGTTTCTTCTCCTCTGTGCATGTCTCAGTCATGCTGGCTAGTCGATTCCCTCGATATATCGACTAGGCTGGTTTGAGTATAATGTGTCCCTCCGATACGATCTGCCGGTTCTAGACAGACACGTTAAGGGCAGATCAAGCAGGACAATCCAGCGATGATATCAGCGGTAGTGGGATGGGCTGTCTCAGTCGCGATGCAGCCTCGAAACCTGGCCAATCACACAAGATGTTGCGATTGGCTGGACGTTTGCTGACATAAACACAGAGCATTCTTGGCGAGCCTGGAAGCCTTCCTGATAAGGCCACCAGTGGCTGGCCAATCAGGGCTCGCATATATCTGTGGTGCTCTCTGATTGGTTGAATGCGCTTGTGTTATGCCATTGTGCATAGGCGGGACTTGGCTGGGTCTTGGCTGGATCTTGGCTGGCTTGGCGGAGTCTGGAGCGGGAAACGTGACGCAGTTGATGCAGCGCATTCGTTGCTAACAAATGAATCATGCTAGGTTTAGGACACATGACCTCTTGCTTCAAGCAGTATAACGCAAACACAGCGCGAAGCTATGTCGCGTACTTGACATGCAGCATTCCACGCAACGGCCAGACAGAGTACCCAACAGGGATTGTCCGTATGCTCGTTACGCAACTGTTATCATGTTATCGCGTGGCTGATTGGCGTGCTCTCGTCAATTCATGAATCATTAAATCATGAATTCAAGAAACGAAACACTGCCCAGACCCGCCAACTCAGCCTAACAGCTTCATCGGGGCGGCCCTAAAATCTCCGGCCAATCGCAGCTCTGCGACGGATCAGATTGGATTAGCCGATTCCCCCATCGGGACTAGCGCTCGCGGTGGTGACCGTAAATACGTGACACGAATCCATCGCTATCGCACCGCCACTGACGCTGCGTCGGAACAACCCATTTAATACGTACTATGTAACAATACGTAAGGTATCGTTAAAGTTGGGAAAGTACGTAGTTTGTAACTATAGTACGTACCTGCCTACATAAGAATGCCCCTTCTTTATCTCGACCTGCCCTTCCTTTCCTGTTCCTGCCCTTGTTTTGTTTTTCCTCGTGTGATATTTTCACTTCGACCAAGCCTCTTTTCTTTTTCCTCAACTATTATCTCACTCTGGATTCCAACACATCCCCGGCTACTGGTGTCGCTACTGCATCGACATCGATGAACGAACCTGACGAACCACCTATAGACCGTCTCGGTATAAGGGATCGAATACACTCTTATGTCACCAACGTCCTCCCTCATGGCACCAACTCGCGTCATGATACTTCCATTCTACCTATAACCAACCAACAATCCAAGAATCAAGATGGCCTACACCCGTCTGCTGGTCCAATTGGACCTGGACCAGCTCAACAACAACACTCCCAGCATGTCACCTACGATACTTCCGCGACTGGAGCGACTCCCGTGGATACCCACGATGGAGAGAAGACATCCGCCCTAGATTCCGATGCGCTCAAGCCTGGTTTCTTTAACAAGGCCTGGACCTCCGTCAAGCTCATCATACTATCAAGCTGGGTCAACTGGTTCCTCCTCTTTGTCCCCGTGGGTATCGCCTTGGGCGCAGTGCAACGTTCGACAGGAGATGATGGACCTATTTCGCCTACCGTGGTGTTCTCACTCAACGCCGTTGCCATTATCCCCTTGGCATGGATGCTCGGATACGCGACCGAATGTGTCGCTGCGGATATGGGGGATACCATCGGTGCTCTGTTGAATGTCACCTTTGGAAACGCCGTCGAACTCATCATCTTTATTATCGCCTTGGTGGCAGATGAAATCGCCATCGTGCAGGCTTCTCTGCTCGGCTCGATTCTGGCTAATCTGCTGCTCATTCTCGGCATGTGTTTCCTTTTTGGAGGTCTACGCTTCCGCGAACAGCTGTACAATTCGGCTGTTACGCAAATGAGCGCATGTCTATTGAGTTTGAGTGTGATCAGTCTACTTTTACCTGTAAGTCATCTCTCGTATATTCATGGTCTTGTCTGACAATTTAGACTGCTTTTCATGCATCTTTTAGCACTATTGCCAATGCAGATGCCGCTGTCCTGAAGGTCAGCCGAGGTACAAGTGTGGTAAGTATCTGATCCTAGTACTATCATACATTCACTAACCACAGCAGGTCCTTCTCTTGGTCTACATCCTGTATCTCCTTTTCCAATTGAAATCTCACTCATACATCTACGAAAGTACTCCTCAGCATGTCATTGACGAAGAGTCGCATCCTGGTGTACTTGCAGATATACTTAATTCGTCTTCAAGCTCCGAGTCATCCAGTGATGATGACAGCGATGCGAGCTCAGGATCACACACGACTGTCAAGAGGATCAGACGAGCTCTCCGCAAAAAGCGTAGACGCAAGTCTAGCTCTGCCTCCAAGGATACCGCCTCGGTTCCATCTTTGCCGTCATTCGTGCGCACTGCATCTTCCGGATCTCAGGTAATTGACGACGTTTCGACGCATTCTCCTAATGCCAAACGCAGTGGTCATGATGCAGTTACTACAGAGCAAGAACGTCCGCAGTTAAGTACAGAATCTTCCGGTGAGGTGACGACACGCGACTTCACCGTCGATCAAAAGAGTCGCCCAACGGAAGACAAAAAGCGAAAGAGCTCACGATACATTCGATCCAAGGATCAAAAGCGTCGGAACTCTGAAGAGGATATCATTGAAGAAGGCACACCTGCTCCTCCTCTGGGAGGTGAAGCAGATGGCGCTGCTCAGAAGCGACCATTCAATATACGCAATATCTCATACAAACCGGCCCTGCCACGTGTGCTGACGCCAAATGTGTTCAGTTCATCACAGGCACAACCTGGTCCTTCAGCAACTTCAGCGCCTGGAGTTGGCGGTAGCAATCGTCTCCGTCGTACTAGTTCTTTGCCAGATCGTCTAAACAAGACTTTACCGGGTCCAGCAGCAGTTGCTGTTGCTACAGCCATCCCTTCCGCTCAGCCTCTCCCGCATCTTGTCTCGAAAAAGAGGGTTGTTGAGGTCAAGGACGACCCTGAAGAGAAGCCAAAGCTGGACCGTCTTACGGCCATTATTCTTCTTCTTGTCACCACTGCTCTTGTTGCAGTCTGTGCTGAATTCCTCGTGGACTCTATTGACTATTTGGTTAGCACCACTGGAGTCAGCCAGGCATTCATTGGTTTGATCATTCTTCCAATTGTCGGTAACGCTGCCGAGCACGTCACTGCGGTTACAGTCGCCAGCAAGAATAAAATGGATCTTGCTATCGGTGTTGCTCTGGGTAGTAGCATTCAAATTGCGCTGTTCGTCACGCCGGTCATTGTCCTCCTCGGCTGGATTCTGGACACCGAGATGTCGCTCTACTTCAGTTTGTTTGAGACGGTCTCTCTGTTTGCGTCTGCTTTCATTGTCAACTATCTCATGCTGGACGGCCGCAGTAACTACCTGGAAGGTGCCTTGCTTATTGCGGCGTATGTTATTATCGCTGTATCAGCATACTTTTATCCTTCGTGCGATAATACTAGCACGTTGAATGGTGGAACAATGACTGGTCAATGTTAAACCATAATACACAGGACTTATTACCCCAGACTTGCGGTGAGACTTGTCTAGGGTTTCTATCAAGGTGATTTAGGAAACACTTTGGAGGATTTGGGGGATTTGGGGTCAACATCAGAATGAGTGCAGATTGTTTTTCGGGCTTCAGTGAATTAGTATATTGTATCGGAAGTTGCCAAGTTTCGGCTATCAAATTGAACTGCAGTAAGCCTTACATCAAGATCTGTTTCTACTATTGAATCCCTCCTTAAAGATAATCATAGTATTTCGTAATTAATTGTATGAGCGTATTTGGGCCAGCACTTGCACAGCCACAACAAGACCTTTGTCTGGATACGCAGGCATCATCTCGAAATCTAGGTTGCGCACCATCAACGCCTGCCTACTTGTACGTCATTCATTGTCTACCCTTTCATGAATCTTATTTCTCTACAATGACACATTACTCTTGAAATCAAAGATTATCAGAATGTATAGACCACCTCCAGGCCCACCACCAGGCTGGACTCCGCAGCAGCAAGAAGAAATGTACAGACCACCCCCAGGTCCACCACCAGGCTGGACGCCTCAACAGCAGGATGAGGCCTGCGATAACCCCCCTCCATATCACAACTGGCAAGAACAAGTGCCTGACACAGCGACGCTACCGCCGCCGCCGGCGATGTCGAGATTCGAGTCCGAGACGGGGAACGCCTCGGGTGATGATGCTGGTTGTTCACCCGCGCCGTGGAAGTTTTAATAATTTAATGATTTGCTGATGAGTGATACAGATCGCGCAAAGGAGTTTTGCAATGAGAGGCCATTATGGAGGCCTGTTAGGGTATGTTCTATGTCTACATGTCTACAGATCTAGGTTAGAAAGCTCACATATGGAAAGCCCTCGGAACCAATCTACACAAGCACTCAAGACGGCGACATTCGTCCCGGCCAACCCATCGAATACCGTGGCACTCTCGACACCCTCGGCCGCGGCCACTGGCGCATCCGCAGCGACAAAAACTGTCGCGACTGTAGCATCATCTCCCTCTTACCATTATATTACGCCATGCGCGACTCGCCCATGGTGACGGAACGGGTCAAAACAATCTACTTCGAAGTCACGATCAACAAATTCCATCGTCGACCTTTTGGCGACGACGCAAGCGGCTTTTCGCTAGGGCTTGTAGCCCAGCCGTACCCTTCATGGCGCTCGCCGGGTTGGGATCGAGCGAGCGTTGGAGTCTTTTCTGATGATGGATGTAGGTTCGTGAATGACAATTTCGGCGGGAAGGAGTTTACGACTGCATTCCGGACGGGTGAGACTGTTGGGATTGGTATGAGGTTCGGTCTACCTGCTGCGCAGCAGCAAAAACCGGATGTGAGAGTGTTCTTCACGAGGGGTGGTGCTGAAGTCGGAGGTTGGGATTTGCATGAGGAATTGGATTCGGAGGCTAACGGTGTGTATGGCCTAGAAGGAGATTTTGATCTTTATGCTGCTATGGGCGTGTTCGGGGGTGTGGATGTCGAAGTCAAGTTTGAGCGGGAGAGGTTTCTGTTTAAACACTTGTAAGAAATTAGAAACTGTACCAGGTAGATTCATGAGTTGTTGCTTCTCAGTCATGCCCCACCTTAGCTAGATACGTAACCACCTCGGCGCAAGGCGGGCTATCCTCTTTATTTACTAGACCAACTATTTATCAACCCTCTTCAGAATACTACTTACTTTGAACTAGACTCATTCTCTCAAACAGAACACGCTACGTAGTACACTTATACCGGCTGAATTACAGAATGACACGCAATGCCTCGTCACAGGAAACATTCCAACGCTTCCTCAACGTCCTCCCTGGACCGGACTCAGGTCAGTAATGCACGTGCTTCGGATTGACGTTCCACCAACTCATAGTCTGAGCAGGAGCTTGAGAGTATGTACGACTACTTGGCAAAAGTGATTCTGATCGGACCCAGTGGGACTGGCAAGTACGTTACTCATTACTGCAATCAACATACTGAGTGTATGCTGACGATAACAGGTCATGTTTACTCCATCGCTTCGTCAAGGATGAATGTACGTGCCCCTCGATTTGCAAATTACACGACCTGTGCTAACGGATAAGGGCGCGTTCTTTCCTCGCAAACAATCGGCGTCGAATTCTCCTCTAAAATCGTCAAAATCGGCACCGGCTCGCGGCGCAAACGCATCAAACTGCAACTCTGGGACACCGCGGGCACAGAACGATTTCGCTCGGTGTCGCGATCTTATTATCGGGGAGCTGCGGGGGCGGTGTTAGTGTACGATGTTTCGTCTTATACTTCCTTCGCGGCGCTGTCGACCTTTTTGATGGATGCGAGGGCGTTGGCGTCGCCGAATTTGACGACTATATTGGCCGGAAACAAGGCAGATTTATTGGTAGATGATGATCAGACTGAGATTCTGGACACGGAAGACGAGGACGTGCCGTCGTCAACGTCAATGGCGAATAGTGTATCGAGCAGCAAGATTTCGTCCTCGTACATGTTTGATGGTGTTGGCGGAAAGGGAGGAGCAGGCTCCTTACGCTCCGTGACAAGCACGAATTTCGCAGCTGGAACGAGGCTAACGGCAACAACAAACTCGCATGGTCGCCAGGTCAGTGACCTCGAGGCTATCGAATGGGCGACTCGGTCCAACATCCCCGTCGCCGTTGAAGTTTCCGCATTCTCGGGCCAGAATGTCGATGAGCTGTTTACGCGTCTTGCGAGGATCATACTTACCAAGATTGAGCTCGGTGAGATTGATCCGGATGATCCGCAGAGTGGGATTCAGTATGGTGATTCCGGTGCGTGGGGGATGACGATGAGTGATGCAGCAAGCGTAAGGAGTGGGTTGACTGTTGACGATAGCAATAGTCAACTTCACGGTAGGAGGAAGAGGGGCGGGAAGCGAAATAATAATTCTTGGGGAGAATGGGGAGACGTGTTCCGGATACAGGGTTCTACTCGAGGGGGGTGTTGTTGATCGTTCACTCAGTTGGCTGGGCTGCCTGTTTTTCAGCGTTTACACACGTTCGTTCATTTTATTTTGTCATATACCCCTTCACAGTTGGTTTACTTTGTCGTCTGCTTTTGGAGATTCTATTACTATTCTACCGCTAATCAACACCTTGAACAAATATATACGTATAATCTCTAAGTAGGCTAGTCAAGTCCCGCAATAATGGTCTTGATACCCTTGCCCGCCTTGACATCGTGATACGCCTGCTCAGCGTCTTCAAACTTGAACTCGCCCGTGATCAACTCCTTGACACTAATCTTGCCGGTAGCCACCAGCTCAACAGCAAGCTTGTAGTCTCCGCTTCCATATCGGAAACTGCCCTTGAAGTTCAACTCTTTGCCACAGACCGCCATGATGGGAAAGTTCATCTCTGACTTGCCCATACCAGCCTGCACGAATGTGCCGCCGGTCCTGAGGACGTGGACACCGGTGTGAATAGCGGGCTCGGCACCAGATGCTTCCAGTACAACGTCTGCGCCGGCAAGGATGTCGTGCTCTTCCTTGAGGCGGTTTGCGTTCTCCTCTGCGGATACTCTGGCAGGTTGGAAGGTGCCATCCGCAATGTACTTCTTTGCGAAATCCAATCTGGTCTGTTGAATATCGCTAACAATGACCTTGCTTGCGCCGAACGCCTTTGCGACTGCACAGCACAACAGACCAACTGGACCAGCACCGAATACAACGACTGAGTTTCCAGGTGCGATATTGCCCTGCTTCGCAACATGGACCGCAACACCCAACGGTTCAATCAACGCACCTTCCTTGAGCGGGATCGATTCGGGCAACTTGTAGCAAAAGTCCTCCGGCAGTCTATAGTATCTAGCCAGCGTGCCATCATAAGGCGGCGTAGCGGCAAAGGCCATGTTGATGCACAAATGATATTTGCCGGATTTGCACGGTTCGCATCGTCGACACGGGACACCAGGTTCCATGGCAACCTGGTCGCCGACTTTGAGGGTGGTCACTTTTGAGCCGACTTTGCTTACGATGCCAGAGGATTCGTGGCCGAGGACCATGGGTGCGCGCACGACGAAGGAGCCGATTGCGCCGTGTTCCCAGTAGTGCACCTTCACACTTAGTTAGCGGTGTTCACTGCTCTACCGAGGCGCTGATGACTTACGTCACTGCCACAGATTCCAGTGTATTTGACGTTGATGAGGACATCGTAGGGGTCACTGATTTCGGGGATTGGGCGTTCCTCGAATTTGACCTTTTTGATGCCTTCGAGGACGAAGGAGAGGTTCTGTGAATGTTAGTATATACCCCAGTTGACGAGCAAGGGACTTGCCTTGGTATCTGTGAGAGACATTGCGTGTGCTTGTTAGAGAAAGTAGTTGCGAAGAGATCACAGAGTAGAGGAGAGAAGAGATTAAAAAAAAATATCAATTGATGCTAGTAGTAAATTTTCAGGTCATGCGTATGTTCACTGAGTTGTCTCGCCTGAATAACTGGATCAATTGGATCCCCTCATAGGCATGCGGGGAAGGCGAACAGCTCAACTTTTGCTCTCAACCACCTGGCAAAGCACTAAGTGGATAGATAGCGTCTCACGGATCCAGACTTTGCGCTTCTAGACACAGAGATAGAACCTTCACCGAACTGGACGCTGTGTCTATTTAACCGTGCTGCTGCCAGCTGGGTTGGGCATATTATCCGCGGCGTTACGCAGCAATTACGGAGACGGGGATTTAGCCGGTGCTATACTTTGCAGACGAGTGTAGTATATCCAGGAGTCCGGCTGACCTTCCGTGTATGGTTGTTCATGGCCGTGTGTTTTGACACTTCCTGCTAGTCTGATAGAACTGACTGTACAGTATGGTGTTCCCATTGATGTGTATATCTCGTATATTATAGAGCTAGTTTAGAGAGTATTATTAGAGAAAGATGGTGAGAATGACGCACTCGGCTAAGCCCAATGCAGCCGCCAAGCCGATCACGAATATCTTCTCGACCGAGAACTTCTCTGATATTGACTTCTACAACCTCCTCGCCGAGATATCTTTAATCTCATCATCATCATTATTATCACCATGAGGCGAGCGGTCCTTCGAGCACACCCAGTGGCACGATGCCTCCGCCAGCCGCTGCTGGCCGAGCATGCAGCATCATCAACATTGCCGTTTCGCCGTCAACTGTCAGCCACGCGACAACTCCAGGAAGAACCCAGGCCGTCGTTCAAAGGCCAATTGTATGAGAGCACACAACAACGTTTGAAACGAGAGCGCGCAGAGCAGGAGCGCTTTTCGCAGTATCAGACTCAAACTCCGGGCTCCAGATATGCAGCGTTAATGTTTGGTGCATATCTCCGTTCATCAAACTATACGAAACCATACTGACTAATTGCCGCAAAAGTACTCGTATTCTTCACTACTGGCGGATACTGTCTCGGATCACTCAAACCCTCCACCCCCCCTACATCCTCGACGATCCCCCTCTCCGAAACGCAACCTGTCAAACACAACACCACCCCCGCAAACCTACAAGCTGCCTGGGCCGACTTTGTCAATATACTCGGCAAGGAAAATGTATCTACCGACGACTTCGACCTAGAGTCTCACTCGGGCTCCGAGTTTTCTACCTATTCACAAAAGCCCAGCGAGAAACCATTCATTGTCGTCTATCCCGAAACAACAGAGGAGGTCTCGCGGATTATGAAAGTATGTCATGAGCGAGTGATCCCCGTGACACCGTATTCAGGCGGCACAAGTCTTGAAGGCCATTATGCTCCGACTAGAGGCGGCGTGTGCGTTGACTTCCGACGCATGAACCAAATTCTGTCTTTCCACAAGGAGGATCTCGATGTTGTAGTACAGCCAGCCGTGGGCTGGGAAGAGTTAAACGAAGAGATCGCCAAAGAAGGGCTTTTCTTCCCTCCCGATCCCGGTCCAGGAGCTATGATTGGAGGTATGGTTGGCACAGGCTGTTCGGGCACGAATGCATACCGTTACGGAACCATGCGGGAATGGGTCGTTTCTCTCACAGTCGTCCTTGCAGATGGAACAGTGATCAAGACAAGACAACGACCCAAGAAGTCCAGTGCCGGATACGATCTCACCAAACTCTTTATCGGAAGTGAAGGTACCCTCGGCCTCGTGACGGAAGCAACTTTGAAATTGACCGTGAAGCCCAAGAGCGAAAGTGTGGCCGTGGCCAGTTTCCCATCCGTCCAACACGCCGCCGATTGCGCGCGAAGGGTTGTCGAAGAGGGCATTCAAGTTGCCGGTCTCGAGATCTTGGACGATGTGCAGATGCAATGTATCAATGCCAGCAAGACGACCAGGCGTGAATGGACCGAGGCACCGACCTTATTCTTTAGATTTTCTGGTACTCCGTCCGGTGTGAAAGAACAGATTGGTATAGTCCAAAAGCTATCCAAGTCTACCGGCGGCAAGACTTTCGAGTTCGCCCGCGACGACGCAGAAATGAAGGAGCTCTGGAGTGCGCGCAAAGCCGCTCTTTGGAGCGTCATAGCTATGAAGAGAGATCCAAGCGACCAAGTGTGGACCACGGATGTCGCAGTACCAATCAGCAGGTTACCGGATATCGTTGAAAGGACGAAAAAGGACTTGACAGAGAGTGGGTTACTAGCTGGTATTTGCGGTCATGTGGGTGATGGCAACTTTCATGGTGAGCCTATTCCCTTCGTTCTATCTCACGAATGCTAATCTGTCGAAGCAATCATTCTCTTTAACGATCAACAGAAAGCTCTTGCCGAAGAAGTCGTGCATCGCATGGTCGTAAACGCAGTCGAGATGGAGGGCACTGTTACTGGCGAACATGGCGTCGGACTTATCAAGAGGGACTATCTGCCTCATGAGCTTGGCGAGACGACAGTTGATGTCATGCGCAAGGTTAGTAACTTCACATTTCTCCCTTTTTGGCGTCAAGCACTAACGTGATTAAAGTTGAAATTTGCGCTGGATCCGTTATGTCTACTCAACTGTGATAAAACAGTCAGAGTTGAACCGCCGGCTGCAGGAGAGATTAAGCCGTGGTAGTTGCACATAGCTAGAAGATGAATATACATTGATATCTACCAAATGAATACCCACGTCTTGTACAAGAGTGAGTCTACAAGCACAGAATTGAAAGACTGAGAATGCAATTGCTCGGCTCGCGGGACTATATACATCAAATCCCCAGAATGCATGCTAAAACGCTATCATCATCGCTTATATACAAACAATTCTTCTCATGTACGTACGTGCTGTTTCACCGTCCAGCATGCACAGTTCGACCCTTGCGTTATCTGTACTCCAGGTACGTAGGCGAATTCACCTAAAAGTCGATACAGGCACGGATACCTTTCTCTTTGCTTTGTAGTAGCGAGTTTTCCCCCATGTAAGGAATTTGTTCCAGTTGTGTTTTGTTGCTTCGGGCAGTTTCGGCGGGCCCAGGGCAGATGCTGGTGTTGTCGTTGGTCTGCCTGCGAGGGATGGAATGGACGTAACTCGATCCGGGGCCATGTCTTCTTCCAGGTCTATGTAGGACTCTCGTGGGTGTTGGTGTCCGTTGCGGTTGGTTTGGATATATGCCTCGCTGATTGTGCGCCGATGTCGCTCTTCGTCACCGGCAGTAGAAATCGGTCTTGTTTTCACCATGTGGCTGACTGATCGTTGGTGTCGACGTTCATCACGTACCTGCGTCTTCTTCTTCTGCTGTTCCTCGAGCTTCCGCGCCTTGGAAGCTTCTTTCTCTGCAAAGGCGATCCGGGCAGCTCGCACAGCGGCTGCATGAGATGTCAACTCAGCTGACGATAGAAATTCGGATTCCTTCCATGAGGAGGCTCTGCTAAGCGCTGTGTCGGTTTGCGCTCTTTGGAGTATTATTGGTGTAGAACGTCTTAGTTCCAGAGATGTTGTGGTTGGTGTGTCTGCTTCATCGAAAGAATTGCTATCATTATCTTCGTGCTCGTCGTCTGGGATGGAAAGCGTTGGACTTGTGATTCCCGTCAGACTCCGGTTCACGGTCGAAAAGTATCCTCCATCCACAGAGTGACGCTGAGGCATCCCAAGCGGGCTACTTGGTGTGGGTAATTGCCGTCGTGGATGCACATAAGATTGACCCAGTCTGCTTATGCTTGGCGAAGGTGAGATTTCACTGATTGATCGGTGAAGGTTCGACACACTATGCCGATTCTGTTGAAACCTCATGTCTCGTTCTAGATTTGTGTAGATTCCCAGCCCCTCGAGCTCAATGGAGGATCGTGACAGATCGATGGACGTCGAGGACCGTTCATCACGCGACGCCTTTCGTATATGCGCCGGTTTCGCGCTGGTCTTTGCTGCATGCTGGTGACTGCGGCGTTTCGGCAGGACAAGGAGAGGGACCTCTGCCGGGGTCGCGGGCTCTGTACTCGGCGTATCGAGCGCAACTTGGGAACTCAGACTGGACGAATACCTGTAGGAGTCAGGAGATGACTTTCCAGAATGGTGATCCCGCCATGACTTGTGAGCTGTGTTTGCGGACATTACAAGCAGTGGTTATCAGTAGTAATAGGAGCAATAAAATTCCTTCTCATGTATCAATACTGAAGTCGGCGCTTCCCAGAACGGTGCATCATCACTTGGTTGCTGTGTGCATGCCTGGTCTATTGTCTCTGAAGCGTCGAGGAGAGACCATCGTACGGTGGTAGCAGAAACTGAGGTAATCAGGGAAGGGATGCCGTCGTACTCCGTCCCTCCTATCGATAGGCCCGGCCGAAGCGCGCAGCCAACGCCACTAGTCGCGAAGGGGTAATCAACTTCGCGCTTTAGTCGTGCTTACTGTCTGTACGTACGTAGTATTTGAAAATAACTTACAGTGCTAAGTGTTCGATCTTGTGGACTAGATAGTAGAGATAAAAAAGTTCAGACGGGTTGATGCAACGCTTGCAAACGGCGTCTGGTGGTGCTTACGGAGTATAGAGGTAGGAATGAGGAAACAAATAAACGGCCGGTCTGGGCCGGATGGGGCACGTGACGCCCCTGGCAACTGGCGCCAAGACAGAAGGGAAAGTTGCATCTTTGGTCGCTGTCCCTCGTTCCTTCCTCCTCCGCAAACACTACGGAGCGCCATACTTGCTACATTTACCCTACTTGCTACGTATTACGATATTTACTGTCAAGCTATTACCATGCTGAATTTTCCTGCAGACAGTGCTCGAGATATGTGATACGCGAGACGTACTTGATGCTGTCTCGGCAATTTCCTTCTCCAATTCGTTTCTCGCAGCAATTGGCTGCTACAAGACAAGATGGTATACGAATGGGAAGGGAAGCGAGAGCTATGCTATCAAATGTACATTGTCGACAAGAAGGGCTTGGACGAGATTATGGAGTACATGAAGAATACATATCAATTCGCTCCGAGGTGAGAACAAGCCGGAAGCGTTCAATTGAATCTCATGGGAATGGAAGATCTAAAGCTAATCCTTATGTCTAAGTAAACGCGCCTTTCAAACACAATTCAAACGATGGGGGTTCCCTTCGAAACAGAACCCCGCTCATAAAAACACACAACTCGTCGCTCGGGTCAAGGAACTATGGGAGCGGAATGTGTGTCAACGGGATATGTTGACGATTTTGAACGATGAGGGTTACGACATCAAAGAAAGAGAGCTCATGCGTGTTCGCGCCAAAAATCGATGGCTTCTCCGAGTCCCCAACGGTATGAAATCGCAGACAACAATCCAGTCGCCAATCGAGACGTCCGTAGAAGAAGGGGTGCTTGCATTACAGCATGAGATGTACAACGGTCATGACGATTTTCCTGGCGACGACAATCAACCACTACCTGAGCAACCATCTGTGTTATCATCTTTCTCACCAAGCTTGTCACCGGAGGTACTTGCTAAAAGAAAGGAACGCCTCGAGCGATTACAAGCTGAGAGTGCTGAGCGATGGGCAACGAAAAAGCGGCGTCGTCGAACTCGCGGCTGGGCAGGCTTGCCAGCTGATCCGCCAGGACCACCGCGTTTTCCCTCGGAGACCACTCTCGATGAGAGCAAACAGTATCTCAAACTGGACGCTGCAATGTATCGTCAAATACGCGACGAGTTTCAAAGAATATGTCATGAGGCTGGTTTTCTAAAGAAAACGATTGCCGGCCCGGAACGATGGCAGGATGCCAAAAATAGGTTAATACGTGAATCACCGCACCTGAGAAGCGTATTTTATGTAGATCCCAGCATGCCGGACGATACTCAACTAGAGGCAAAGAATCTTGCGTTAGACGTGGTCTGTACTGATGTCACCAAACGCATGCGAACTTTGGAGAGTCGAATGACCATTGCAGAGGCCAAGAACGCATTAGGAATAAACCCAGAAGAGAGTCGGCAGATTCGACATGCATTTTATAGTACTTTGAAAGCCGACCATTTTACTAGCAAGCTGGAAGCAGGAGATGAACATTGGAATGAACTCAAGCAGCAATGGATTCAGGGGTCAGAGTTATTGCAACGGATTCTAGCGCCCGGTCTCTCAGATCCTAATCACAACACCAAGGTCAAGGCCATTGAGGTACTGTGTCGCGATGTCATGAAACGCCTTCGAGATGACCAAGCCAAGCGAGATCCATTAAAGAAACGAATTTCTAGCTCCAAACAAGCCAAAGCACGAAATCACAACAATACAGAAAACGTGGCCTCCAATGCATATACTCATGGAATCAGCAATCTGGCGTCCGAAGCGCTTGCGAGTGCATCCATGGCATCAAACGATCTTGGTGAAATGCAAATAGACCCATCCTTACTCCAAGCGGCAAACGACACATCACTTGCTCGAGCGCTCCAACAAAATAGCGACCCAGCCTTCACCTATGTCGACACCTTACTCCAGAACCCATCGATACCCGTTTATTTCCGCATCAGTCCGCAAAGTCAAACCCACACCGCATCTAGGACGTGGATTGGCAAAATAAGCTCGACGTCTCTTTTGGAGCTGCAAAATCTAGTCCAAGCAAAATATCCCGATTCCATTGTGACGAGGGTCGAGGGCGTTGAAAAGGACGAAAGAGGCGGCGAAGTGTTGCTTTTGATCGAAGAGGATGACGAGCTGGATGCATACTTGAGCCACATGCATGGCAAAAAGGCATCTTTCTTGATTTGTTTGAGTCCAAAAGTATGATGAAAATATAGTAGACCAAATAATCAATCCATTCTAAAGAACCATTGCATATATTACATTCGAGTTCGTTAATTCGTAACAGCGCGCGTCTTGACTTAGGCCTGAGTCTTGGCCTTCTCTCGTTCGGATGAGTTGTATCTATTGAAGTAAATTAGCATGTCGTCTCGCTGTTGGTAGCGTAGATTGCATTTACCGCAAAAGTTTCTCAATCAAATCCACGTGTGTCATGACCATTCTTCGGCAGCAGTAGCGCTTGCAACCAAGTTGATCCATAGCATCACTATAAACAGTCAGCAAACGATCGCAAAGCGCATACTTAAGCGACCGCATCTTACCCATCGGGAACACCGTCGTCGAGAAGTTGCAGGTATCGCTCCCAAAGATCGCCGACAACCTAGAACTTGTCAGATTTTTGCTAGTGATGAGACGGAGGGCAAAAGTCGTACCTTGCCGCAAGAAAAACAACGGACAGGGATAATCATTTTGTATGCCGATTCTTGTCTTGACGGGCGACAGCTATGGTATGTGAGGGTAAGTCTTGTCTTGGAAGTGCAAACTGCAAAGAAGAGGAAGTGAAGAAAAGTAGCTGGGCGGCATTTTCATTGGCTCCATTCGCGCCAAGACGCTAGTCCAGGACTTCTGAGATCCCCACTTTTATTTTTTATCGAAAAAAGATTCAAAGATCGGACTTGAGTAGCTGGCGGCACCTTGACAGCATTATTTCAGATTGCGTTCTTTGCGCTCGGTCAACTGCAAAGATGTCGCCAACAGAAAAAACAGTCAAGCGACAGCGGCCTGCAGATACCGGTCAAGATGCAAAGGCTGGCCGAAGCAAACGTCTCAAGACCGATGCACTTAAAGGCGATGCTGTTGTCGCTGTGTCGGAAAAGAAGAACAAGAAATCGACAGAATGGTCTCTTGACTTGATGTTCAGAGGAAATATATTTAATATCGATCCAGTTTTCTCAGTTGATGAGAAGTACGTTTTGCCTTGAGTTTCTCGTGAGAGAAGAAAAGAGAGAGAATCGATAACTAACTATATCATCTAGATATCTCTTCTTGAGTCGCGGAGATGCTGTTCAGGTATACTCAATGGCGACGCAGCGACCCGTCAAGAGTTTCACGATGAAAGACTCGTCCCACGTCACCGGACTTCAGCTCGTGCCATCGGACCCTCAGCACCTATACATATCGACTCTTTCCGGTAAACTCGTACAATGGGATTGGGAGGCAGGTCGAGAAATCACCGCCCGAGGAAACTTTGTCAAAGTGTCACTCTTCGAGATCATTCCGCTCAAAGTTCAAGAGGAGGAACAACAGCGCATGGCATACTTTGCAATCAAGACTAAGGGCGCTCGCTCCCATATTGCTGTGAATACGGATTGGACTCAAAGAAAAGACTCTGCTGGCGAAACTGTGGTGTTCGACACTGCGCATGCTATCACTCATTTCAAGGTCGTTCAGGGTGGTCAGTTTATTATTGCTTGTGCTCGCCAGCATCTCATGATAGGAACGTTAAGTCCGATGTCTAAGGAGAAGGGCGTGTATAACGAATATGAGTGGAGAGAGTACAGGCTTCCAGTCAAGCACATTACTTGCTTGGATGTTCGAGAACCGCAGGCTGCTGGTCTCGGAAAGAATACGACTATGTCAATTGACATAGCTGTTGGCGATGCTTCTGGTGTCATTCTGGTTTACAATGATGTTTTGAGTTCGATTGGCCGTGAGGGTACATCTGGTCTACCTCTACTTCAACGGTTGCATTGGCACCGTGAGGCCGTCGCTTCTCTTCGATGGTCACGTGATGGTATGTGCATCCTTCTTCACGATGTTCGAGGTAGTTAGAGGCGGTTGAGAGACGGCTAACAAACTATCAGGCAATTACATCATTTCAGGAGGAAAAGAGTCTGTTTTGGTCTTTTGGCAACTAGATTCCGGACGCCGCAATTTCTTGCCTCATTTACCATCTCCTATCCGCAGCATCATACTCTCCTCGATTGGAGCTTTATATGCAGTTCAACTAGCAGACAGGTCTATTACAGTGATTTCTGCAACTGAGTTAAATTCGTTGGCTACAATAGACGGGCTACAGCTTCCATCATCACTCGACGCATTTAACGATGCCGACGACAGAGGCGTTGAGCGCAGTCTTGGTGCAGGGTTGCCTGCTATACTTCATCCTCATCAACCCGAGCAATTGCTCCTAGCAAGTCCCAGCGGTGACTCGTCAAGCCTTACGTTCCTCCAAACGTTCAACATTCAGACTGGATTACAGGTCTCCCGACAAGCTCTTGCACGAACAAATGTGACGAATTTGCACAAAGGACCTGAAGGAACACCAATCCTACCACCCAATGTGGAGTTCATGGAAATAAGTGGAAACGGCCAGTGGCTCGCTACCATAGATTCCTGGAGTCCGCCCCAGAAAGACGTCGAGGCATCTCTAGGTCCACTTCTCGACGACGCGCAGTTACAGAAGCGTAAGGAAGTGTTTCTAAAGTTTTGGCATTGGAGTGAAGCGCAAGGAATTTGGGAACTTACAACACGTGTCGAGACCCCTCACTTGGCAGCATCCGGCGAAGCAGTCCAGATTCTCTCTCTCAAGACTCGATCGGATCGATCTGAATTTGTCACACTTGGCTCGGACCTTACCATCAAAGTATGGCAACCCACTGCTCGTTACACTGTTGCCAAATCACAGCCTCGATCGAATACAATGGAACATACCTGGAAGAATTCTACCTCAATAGACCTGTCATATACTAGTCATGATGCTACCACCGGCTCAATAACCTTTTCCGAGGATGGGTCTATTCTTGCTGTGGGTTTGAAGAATGCAGTTCATCTCGTTGATACTCGACAATGGTCTGTGTATTCTAGCCGTCAAGTTTTCTCTGTTGATAGCATTCGAAGTGTCGAGTTCCAGGGTCGGTATTTGGTTATTCTGTCTGAACAGTCTCTTGCCGTCTGGAACGTGGTCGATAATGTGGTACAAACACCTGCCGAGTCTGCCTCGTCAAGCTCGGGCTCTTCCAAGAATATTGCATTGGCTGCCGATTCATCTACAGATACGTTCGCCGTTGTGACCAAGACACTGGCAGCGAATCCTGCTGGTCAACCCAGCCGCGGAACAACCTACAGCATAGCCGTTTACAGCACCTCGACCATGACTCTGTTAACCGAATCTGGATTGGAAAAGACCCCAATTAAGTTTCTTGCCGATCCGAACAATGGAGGCTATATTGCCATTGATAGCGCGGCAAACCTCTGGCGATTCAGTCATCCCAAACAAAACATCCAAGCGCTGGCTGCGTCGACAGAGGCATCGGAACAGCAATCTTCAGCCGCGGGCGCTGGCCTTGACAATATCTTTGGTCGTGGCGGCCGAAAACTGTTGGAGCAGACACGTAGCAATCAACAACCAACGACGTCCACACCCAGACTGGAAGATCTTGGGGACATATTCGACCGTGCACCGCCTTTTGCATTACCGCCTGCAACGGCGCTATTCAAGGATGTTATCAATGCTCTTATATCCAGTTCTTGAAGAGCCCCGAGTCATGAAGAAAAGTTTGTTGTTGGTTTGACGCATTAGCATACAGCAGGCGTTGGTCTAGTCCTTTTTCTTTGTCAGGTACGCAAGATATATTAGTAGCACGTAAATAGAATACAAGATTTCAAACACAACCATTAAGCAGTCTATTGGGTTTGACGGTACCGGACTATTGGGACGACGGACGATCTCTGTTTCTCGTGTATAGCGTCTCTCGAGAGAGTATCCAGTATGTACATACGTAGTAGAGGGTCGAGTATGTCGCCAATAGGAAAAGGCGCGATTTTAGTGGCGCTTAAGGTGCAGTCGCGGTGCAGCGATGCCAATCAGCGCAGAGCGTTAGCCACCAGACTCTGACCGAGCAGGTTAGCAGCACTTAATGCGTGTACTAAAAAGACCGCCAAAGACGGGCTAACCAGCGCCCTGGGAACACACAGCCAATGCGCGTGGATGGCGCTGCAATAGTGGTGAGCCGTCACGCAGCACTAAGTATGAGTATAGTAGTCTTCTAGTACCCCGACCCGTTCTTGCTTTGTCTGGCCCCTCTCTGAGTCTCCTTCCTGGCAGCCGACTACTGACTTGTACCACCACCACCTCCAACAATTCATTCTTCAACTCTCTCTCCCCCATTCTCTCTCTCTCTGTGTGTGTGTCTGCCTGTCTGTGTGTCTGCATCCGCGCCGTCAGCTTCAGCTCGTCCAGAAGGATTGGTCCAGAATGTCTGTTTCTGTCTAGCACTCGTGACTTCGAACTTCAGCCAGATAAGGCAGACAGCTCTTCCCCACTCGTCTATACCTCGTTCTACCTTTCGTCCTTTTTATTTCTTTCTGTCATTGTATCATTTTATCGCTTATTTCATGCGCATACTCAGACAATGCTATATACGCCTCGAGCAAGCTTAATACCAGAAAACGTCATGAGCTAGCTGGCCGTTGACATACATATATATACCCTGATCCCATACAGCGACTGTTGTTGCGCATCACGCTCAGCTCTCCAAAAGCAACTTTTGTGCAACCATTGGCCAATTGTTTCAATTCTGCGTGACATCCCGTTTAAATCATCCTACGTCGCAGCTTAGCTCCGGTATACTACTTTTATTATTTAATCGCAGGTGTGAAGGTGATGGTAAGTCACAGCGATCCCCATTGACATGAAACTCAAAGGTTGATGATTGGTTCTGCCAGCCATCACTCGTGCAATGATTTCCCTGAAGTCCCCGTTGATCCCCGCGTCGTTGAGTAAGCTGGGGCCCTCGCGGACGAATCGCCGAAACTCCAGTCAACCGGCCTCTACGGTGTCGGATATGTAAAGACACACAATTACCAGTTATATATGGCTGTCCGCTAATTGTTAGGACTAGGTTTAGCGTTGCATCCGGGAACCAAGCGCCATCTTCTGTCGCTACGATGGATCAAAATACTTCAATAGACAATGGTGTCGCGTCCGACGACGATCACGGATCCAACACAATCGACGTGGAGGAGCCCGCGGCGGAAGAACCAAAGGCGACAACACCTCCAAGTATGAATCATGGGAAGCGAATATTGACCTCCATGCAACCGGAACTTACGGTATGCCACACCACATCGCGATTGATTTACCTGCTAGAGTATATACTGATGCTTCTGCGCAGATAAAAACCCCAAATGCCCAGTTCTTTGGCTCGATGCCCCGATCCGATGAGGATGCCCCTCAATCTGTCATTCATGCTCCGGCAGGCTTTGGCGAATTTATTGGGGTATGTTGACTACTTTGATGCACGGCGTATAGAAAGGCCCTAACGTTTGCTACAGAAAAGCGGCCCAAATCAGATCCATCGCCAGAATGACGGACAACACACCTCGGTCATCGGCGATGCGGATATCAAAGAGACGATAGTCAGCAACGATAGAGTAGCGGACAAGGTTAGTATCCCATGTACATATGGTATCGTGACCGTGACTTATACGCATTTTCTACTTAGAAGTCCGTCAATAGCCCTGCATCCCCACCTCCACTTACGACAACCATCCCTCCAGCAAATGACTGGTCAGATAGAGCAACACCTCGCGCGCAGACGCGGCAGGAAATCGAAGATCTTGATCGGCGCCATTCTACCAGTCTCGAGGGTAAGTATAATCATTCCAACACTTGGGAAGACCGAGCTGACTTTAGACAGATATACCTGAGGGCAACGATACCGACATATCAGTAACCTCGGCTACATCCAACTCACCAATAGCAATGATAACGGTCAATGCAGACCCAACACCTAGAAAGATATTCTCATTTTCAAGTCCAGGCATTCAGACTCGGAGAGACGAGACTGCCGCTTTGTGGACAGCGCTTGACGAGTGCTGGACTTTTTGTAATACGTTAGCTAATTTGAGCTCTAATCATCGCGAACGTCTATTCAATTCGACGAGCAAAGGAGATATGCAGGAGCTAGCATGGAAATCCTGCTGGAAACTATGTCGAAAATTATACGAGGGTCGAGAGGATGACTATGCGTCGCAAGTCGACCCTACATTGGACTTGTGCCGGGACTTTTGTCAGGCCTTGTTCGAAGTCCGCGCTCGAGAGAACGAAGACGCAGACTCTGTATTGCGAGTCAGCTTTGAGCTTAACAATCACCTTTACAATGCTAGCGATCACAATTTACCTCCGATGTTCCGGGAGCGCACCCTTGATTTCTACATAACGCTGTGCCATCGGCTCATGAAACAGCGGATGCACCTTGAGGAAGAGACGGATTCGCTACTGCATGCTTGCTGGTCATTGGCTGAGATGCTCTTTAGTATTCGGCAAAGCAAGCGGGAGGGCAAGAACCCTGACGAGGAACTTTTGGGGTCGGCCATTCAAGCTTGCTGGGAGCTTTGCGATCTCTTCCGTGAAGGATGGACGCAGATTCGGCCAGATCGAGGAACCCCTAGGCCGAGTCAAATCAGCTTTTCCGAGGCGATGCAGAAAGCCAGAGAAACGCCGGTGATGATGGTGGATGAGGACTCGGCCTCTCAATTGAACCCCGAGACACCGACTACAATCTTTGAGGACACTGCAACGATCTCGCCAGATGATGCACCGATTCCTAACATTCTCGTGCTTGGACATGCCCAGGCGGTCCAAGCCAGTCAAAACAAGTGGTCTTCCAGCTCATCGACGTTGTCAGGCCGGTCACGTACATCCGAGCATACTTCATCGACCAACACAGTGGTGACGTCGGCCGAGGATCCGAATATCATCCGGTTGAAGCTTCTCATAACCAAAGCAGCCATGGACACGGGATATCAACGAGGTAGTAATCAGACGCTATCTTCATTCAGCAAATCCCTTTCGTCAGATTCCTTCGGCTCGCTGCCATGGCAAGTGTCACTGCTCGAACAATATAAAAAGCTAGTCACCACCGACGCTGCCTTTAGGGTCATCGGAGCACCAGGTCTTGCAGGGGCCGTGGACGTCGCACGAGCGGTGCAATCGATGGTACAAAACGGGCAATATACGTGGTTACGAGATCTGTACAGACTTGTATTTGGATTCCACGTTGAGGAGGCTGTTGGACGACGAAATGTGACTATACAGACATGATGATATATGTGTCGACATTTCCTTGTTTAGATTCGTAGTGGGAACAAGTATTTCTTGTTCCTTCTTCCTTCTTGTTACAATACCTTTCCTTGTATATAGGTGTGATGAATTTATACATTTATTTTCAAATGAAAAACTTACCCAGACATTTCAACCTGTTATCTACGAAACTTCTCTCTTCTGTTCTCGCTGTTTGTAGTCAGTGTATTTTTAAGACCGGCAGAAAAGGGTGATGAAGTGACGTGTGCTAGGGATAGAGGTTTCAAGAGCCTTTGGCGATGGTCAATGGAAGTGGCCTTTAGAAATCCAGCAGGATGTTCAGCGCAGATTCTTTGGTCCAGCTCCCTTGACACCAAAGCACGACGTTCGGACACCCCCATATTTGACTGGCGAACCAGTCGTGACAAGCACCAAGATCGATCCCACAAAGCTTTCAACCTTGATCAAGGCGACGGACGGCTTGTAGAATACGCTAGAGAGTCAGCAAGGAGTCGACTTGGTAGAGAAATGGTCACGATCGCAAGAAATTGAGAGCATGAATAAGAACGAAGCAGATCTGGCATAAGGTTCGTTTGGCTTTGGTCATTTTTGGAGGGGAGTGCATTGGAGAGTTGTGCAGAAGAGAACAACGATCCAGGATAGCAGCGTTGCTGTGCATCTGGTGCGTAATGCTCTCGGCGGAAACCATGATGAGTTGATAGCAGGTCGTCTTGCCTTTAACTCGCCGTTTACTCGGCGTATGGGAGACGATACTATCATGCAGGTGGCTTTCTTCGATGTCCCTAGTCTAGAAAAGTGGCAAATATAGCGTTCCGACAACCAGAAAATGATCACCGGAAGTCGATTTATGGCCAAATAAGTAAGCAAGCATTTATTCTATCGTCATGCAGGTGTCTTCTGTATGCTTGGAGAAAAAGATCCACTTGGAAAAATCAGTCCAAAGGAGCCGAGAGTCCTTTTCACTCTTACTCAAAGTAAATACCACAGCTAACAAGTGAAAGAGCATGAGTACACACCACTGATACCATTGACTCCTGACAAGAAGCTTTAGCAATGAGGATGAAGAATATCACGCACATCGGGCAGCGTGAGAAGATGCCAAATATTACAGCAAGCCATAGGCTGTCTGGCGGGACCGAGAAGCCTCGATGCACTCGTTATATGTTCATACCGTCATCATTTGCGGTGTGACTATCGGATCAATACGTATCAGACCCGAGCACAAAACTCGATCCATTATCACGGACTATAATGCTACAGTAGCATATGTCTTGATCTGACACTTCCCGGGTAAAGGCGGCTCGACTATTGGAAAGCGAGGAATGAACCTGACTTTGCATTTCTGATAGCGTCCCACAGGAGATGTATGCAGAGTGTTGAGTAAGAGCAGACCCACCGTGACCGACTAACAGGCGAGGTTTGAATACCGTGCCGGTGGTTCTATTGGTGGCGCGCAGTCGATGAATAATTTCAAAATCAAATTAAAATGAGGAGTAAGTTAATACCAAGAGTGAATTGGGAAAGATGGCTCGGGTTGACTGGGTGACTGATATCTTAGATATACGTGTTGCCATCTATGTAGCCTGTGAAGAACTATATGCCTGTCGCTATGTATCCGGCGCAGTTTATATAGAGGTCTCGGGCAATAAACGCAGATTTTCCGTGTGTGAAAACCTACGAATTCTGCATGAAAAGACAATTCTCGAGTCAGTACACGGCCCGAAAAAAGTTATTTCGAATATTATGTGCTGGCATGAGTTTCCGACATATTGATCGTCCACTCGCCATTGCTCACGACACCGCCCGGAAAATTAAAATCAAATCTCTTGACACAATGTAAATGCCTTAGGGTGACCACCATGTGAGTTTCGTTGTGGAGAGGCCGGCCTTCAACGGTTATGTGACTGGCTGTGATGTCTCCGTGGTGAGTTTTGTTTGGGTCGTGGATGGAGACTGGTAATTTCTGAACAGTACGTACTAAGGGAGGCTAACGCTCAGTCTTGCAGAGACGCTGCATTGGGAGCGGCTCGTAAAGCGTACCGAGACGGAAAGTAGAAGGAGAGTTGACGATCTCATCCCGGTTGAGCTTTGACATGCTGCTCAGATGCCGATACTTGGATCTCCAGGGCTCGTCTCCAGACATAAGCACATGGAGAAAGGCCTGACAGATTGACCTGGAGTAGAACTTGGGAGCGGGGAAGAGGGGCTCGATTAGATAGATGTTGATGGCTCTTCCAATGCAGTGCAGCTTTCTACAATCAGTGGCAGTAAGGACCTTGTCAGTCGGACCAAGCCGACAACGTCCGAGTAAGTTGATAGCCGAGTGTTTACCGATGTTTCGGCACACTGTGAGTACTCCGTACACAGCGTACAGAGAGCCTGAGAGAGGAAGTACATAATATAAGTGTACTACTATGTATGTGGGTCGCGCTCCCCCACATCTCATTTCCTCTGACAACTTCCAGCCCAATCAGATCGAATGGAACTGCTTGGCGGAAGAAGATTCAAGATGACGTCCTAGCAAAGTTAAACAGAGCAGAACTGGCTATGTTTATTTTTTTTGGTTGCTTTCTGTGTGCGGCAAGCCGAGCGACTCTGGTAGCCGACAGCATCTGCTCCAACAGTAGTTCTCTGTTGTAGATATCGGGTGCCTGTCAGTTCGTGATCTTTGACATGTGGGTTTCACATGTCCAGTTTTCACGTGATGTGGGGTTCTCAACGGCACTCCATACTGAGAGCATAAATGGCACATACGATGTAGTAGTACTGTGGATGAATGAAGAGTACTTGAAAGCCTGTGATTCATGGAAAGCAGGTGGTGCTCCGTTTGTCGGGATGAATCCGGTAACTGAGGCTGGAGAGAACCTTGGGCAGCCCCCGCTGAAGGGGCAGCCTGCATGGCGTCCAGCCAATTGGAGATGATCACAACGCCGGCTTATCCTGAAACAGAAATCTCTCCACTGGTTTCTCCACTCAAACGCAGATCAGCATGCGCCTATTGGACGCGGGCTGCCTCCTCCGTCATGCATCCTCCAGTCAGCGGCCTCGGTCTGCCAGAGAAACCAGGGTCTGCCCACACAGGCACATGTTACATTGCTCCATCGTCCATGTATACGTACTACGTACATACATACTACATGGCAGTACGTAGTAGTAGTAGTAGTAGTATGCATGCACGCTCCGTAGGTTGTCGGACTCGAGGAAAGCGCGATTTCTTCTCTTGGCGTGCCCGACCTGACCTGTGGATTTCTCTTCCGGAGAAGGAAAGAGCTGGGGATGCGGATGGCAATGGGGGGAAGGTGCAGATGGGCGGGCTTACTTAAGATCGTCTCTCCCTCCGCATTTATTTTTCGTGCCCTTGCATTCTCCTCATTGTCCTTTCTCTTTCTGCTCTTCTCGTGTGCTTTTGTCCTTTCCTCTTCCCAGGCTGGTTCTTGGAGGTCACAAAAGAAAGGTCGGCTTGAGGCTTATAACCCTAAGTATCTACAGCAGCAGTATATATACATAGATATACTTGACGGGGCAAGCTGGCGCTTTCCTCCTCGCAATGACCGTTCCTCAGTTCGCCGGCATGTCCGGCAAGAAGTTGTCATGGTCCATCTCGACCATTGCAACTTTGGGCTTTCTTCTCTTTGGTTATGACCGTAAGTCGCCCGCCCGCGTTGCATATTGACACAGGAAAGGCTAACTTCGTCACAGAGGGTGTCATGAGCGGTATCATTAGCGCAAAGCCTTTCAACTCCGTCTTCACTGCCACAGATGGCAACTCTACCATGCAAGGTACCGTGACTGCCTTGTATGAAATTGGTATGTGACTGCTCTACATCCCGTCCAGAGATAGACACTGACAGCAACCATAGGCTGTCTCTTTGGCGCCATGTTCATTCTCTGGTTTGGCGATTGGCTGGGCCGTCGCAAATCCGTCATGTTGGGCGCCACCATCATGATTCTGGGTGTCGTGATCCAGGTTACCTCATACCCCGGCCATGTTCCCCTTGCGCAGTTCATCGTCGGACGTATCGTCACTGGTGTCGGTAATGGAATCAACACCTCGACCATCCCCACGTACCAGGCTGAGTGCTCCCGCACCACCAACCGTGGTCTGTTGATCTGTATCGAGGGTGGTGTGATCGCCTTCGGTACTCTGATCGCGTACTGGATCGATTTCGGTGCCTCATATGGCCCGGATGACTTGACATGGCGTTTCCCCATTGCCTTCCAAATTGTCTTCGGTCTTGGAATCATTGCCGGAATGGCCTTCCTCCCCGAATCTCCGCGTTGGCTCTTCATGCGAGAGCGCTACCAGGAGGGCGAGGCGGTTATTGCAGCTTTGATGGATGAAGAGACCAATTCCCATGGCGTGCAGTTGCAAAAGACCTTGGTCTTGGACTCAATTCGCGCATCCGGGCAAATGGGTAAATCGACTCCCCTGTCTGCTGTCTTCACCGGAGGCAAGACCCAACATTTCCGTCGTATGATGCTTGGTGCCTCCTCGCAGCTCATGCAGCAGATTGGTGGGTGCAATGCTGTCATCTACTACTTCCCCATTCTCTTTGAGAAATCCATTGGTCAAACACATACCTTGTCTTTGCTCTTGGGTGGTGTTAACATGATTGTTTATTCCATCTTTGCCACCATGTCCTGGTTCCTGATTGAGCGTGTCGGACGACGGAAGCTTTTCCTCTACGGAACTGTTGGTCAGTGCTTGTCTATGGTCCTCACTTTTGCTTGTTTGATTCCTGGTACTCCCAGCGCTGCCAAGGGTGCTGCCGTCGGTCTGTTCACGTACATTGCCAGCTTTGGTGCTACGTGGCTCCCCTTACCCTGGCTGTACCCTGCTGAGATCTCGCCCATCAAGACCCGTGCCAAGGCCAACGCACTCTCAACTTGCACCAACTGGTTGTTCAACTTTTTGATTGTCATGGTTACCCCGGTTATGATTTCGAACATTGGCTGGGGCACTTATCTCTTTTTCGCGATCGTGAACGCCTGCTTCTTGCCAATTATCTACTTCTGGTACCCCGAAACTGCACGACGATCTCTTGAAGAGATTGATCTCATCTTTGCCAAGGGTTACACCGAGAAGATCGGCTATGTCCGGGCCGCTCGAGAGCTACCATACCTTACTGACGAGGAGATTGAGCGTATGGCTATTCAGTATGGCTTCGGTCCTGCTGAAACCACGGAGTCTCAGGAGAAAGTTTCGGCGCATAGCGATGAATTTGTCGCGGCTGCCGCTACCCCGCCAGCAGGTGAAGAGCATGTTTCAAAGATTGCTTAAAAGTGATCTTATCTCACGTGTGAGATGAGTCCTAATATATCATCGTTCATGAGTACACATCCCTATTAAATGATTGATTGTTTGGATAGATGCACATAAGGATAGATAAACTCTCCCCCTATTACTTTATAGAGCTTGCGTCAAGCTCGGTTTTCTAGTCGAGCCTCTTCGCGGTCGTCATTTTCAATTTTGTCTTGGTTATGGATACTGGGGAGGGAGGCACTCTTGCTTTTCATGATGTTTTGAATGATTTTCCTTGGATACCACTAGAAGATGTTAGGATATACCTTGTGATCTGTTTCAAGTATTACTCATAGTTGTCTTGATGATTGTACTAGTACGCTCTCAATCTGATACCTATGTATGCTTGCATCATCTACTAGACCGGCAGGCTGGTAAAAGAGTAGCAGATAGTATGTACAACAGAGTTTTGCGCTATACCAGTGTGTGTTTGGGGCTTCACTTGATCAAATTATGTAATCAGGTCATCAGATCTTGCTAGTTGATGCAGTATATCGAGCAAGCCCAGTTGTATTTTTTTCGATTAGGATGATGCAGCAATAGCAATAGGTAGGATTGTGTTCTTGTTCACTCTTCTTTATTTCGATGGTTCAACTCTAATACAATCCGTCGAATTTGCTCAATAACTCCTTCTCCAAATTCAATCTTTCCTTCTCCACCACGCACAGCTCTTAAGGAGGGCTGGTTCAAATGGTTATGTTGAATCATAGCATTCCCCTCTGAATCGCTCTTTCCTTACCCAAGACAGTACCTCGCGGTAACACAGAGTGACAGTATGCGGCAAAGCCAGCTTTTGCAACGCATACGAGACGATCAATCCCAACTTCTCAGTCGTTTGCCGAAAAAGTCTTCGGCCTTGAATCTCTACGTCAATCTTTTCAGGATCTGAGCCAGCGCTCTGCTCGGCAACGATGAACAAAGACTCGGAGGCCATGACATTGTCTATCAAGTCCAGCTCGTCGGAGAAATCAGAGGCATAGAATCCCGGACCTATGGTATTCAATCTCAGCTCTTTCAGGAGATGCCTGACAGCTAGTTGGAGGAGATTCCAGTCGTTGAAAAGGTAGCAGACCTCTAATGACTTGGTTTCTGAATGGGTACCTGCAGGCAGACCAAGGAACCATTCGCTCGGAAGAGCGTGTTGCCAACACCTCAGACGTTCAAGGAGCGATGACAGTTCTGTTTGCAATTCTGCATACCCACTGACATCCGCGCACATCATCTTATCCTTCAAAGACAGTATTGAAAGACAACACGCATCCAACTCAGTGGCAAGAGTATAACAGTCGCACAATTGACGAGCCTGGTCATCACTATCAACAGCCCACATCGCCCAATTTTCACGGATAGGTCTAACCCCAGCGAATGCCATACTGACAGCATTATGGCGAACGGCATTGAAAAGCGCAATTGATGTGCTGTCTTGAAAGTTCAACCTGTCTCGCTTCCTGATTAAAGCCTCTGCACCGTCCTGGTGGACTAGTAAATTCGGTTTCAGGTCACTCTGCTTTTTCGTGTACTGTAGATGCTCTCCATGAGCAAGAAGGACAACGGCAGTCAATGTTTCTTTCGTAATGCTATCCCTGGGATTTTCGATTGCCTCTGAAACGCTTCGGATTGCACGACTCAAGAGCCGATTCAATTCTCTACGGTAAAGGCGCCCGCTCTTGTCGCACAATCCCAGAATCAGGACAGCAAACCATGTCGTGGCGAGCGCCAGGGCTGAGTCTGATGTAACTCTGTCATAGAGGTTTTGAAGGAAGTCAAGGTGCCCATGACTTGATCTTCTATCTTTCTTGTATACAATAGTACTTGACTTGAACAAAAAGGTCAATGCACGAATCTCCACGCTTTGCGAGAGACCCTTGGGCATAGTACTGCGTATCTGCTGATCAGACGACTGATTCTGAAGTCTTCGTGCATCTTTCCGTCGATTGCGACATAGAACGGATGCCGTCTGATTCCTAAGGATCACATCGAGCTCGTGGCCATAGCCCGGACAGCTGAATTTCAGTTTTGCGCATTGTCTGCAGACGGGGCGCTTTAGGTCACACTACCATATTGATTTATTTTAGGGTCCTGATTAGTAGCTGACTGCAAGGAATCGCTTACCTTAACGTGGCGGTCTTTACACCTCTGACAACCCCGTGCAGGCCCGCGATAAACCATCGAATAACCGAATGTTGCCTTGCGATATCTTCCACCCAAAGCAGGTTTTTATGGAACCCAGTAGAAATTCTCCTGCTAAAACCAATATCGACGCAGTGGTGTGTAAGAAGGGAAATTGATATCAATCAAATCGGATGATTGATGCCGAACCCAAACTCTGTCGCAAGAATTACCGTTTGTGGTTTAGTATCATTGCCTCAACGGCAACCCAAGGAAGTAATTCAAGGAGTAGATGATTCAGTAATAAGCAGCTTAAATATTGATTCAATCAATCGATAGCTGACTTTGCGCTCAAATTAATCTTCTCGCTCTTTAATGATTATAAAGCACAATTGCATCAATCGCGTTTCTCTCAAGAATTACCGAAATAGGAAACAAGTCCTACATGTTGAGAAATCATCTTGGAAGCATGGTTGCTGTCAATAGCGATTCTTTTGTCTATAAAAAGTCCCTCTATGTCTCTCTTCTTGACTTCGATTGTCAAAGTATTTCAACTACAAAATGCAAGCCTTCAAATACCTTGGTAAATTGCAAGATAAGCGTGTCCTCGTCTTCGGAGGGACCTCTGGGATAGGCTACGCTGTCGTTGAGGCGCTACTAGAGCATGGAGCACAAGTTACCATATCTGGATCCAAGTCTGAAAAGCTGGGCAATACCATCAAGCGTCTCCGCTCATCTTATCCAGACCTAAAAGATGGTCAAATCAGCACCTCTGTATGTGACTTGACCGGCTCTGAAGGCTTAGAAGCCAGAATCCGAGAGACGCTCCATGTTGCCTCGAAAGGTGCAGAGCAAAAGATTGATCACATTGTCTTCACCGCTGGGGACAGAGTTGACGTTGCCGGGGGAATCACAGGCACTGATATCCACGTCATCAACTCCTTGATGGGCGTACGAGTCTTTGCCCCGGCCTTGATAGCCAAGGTCATCGCCACAACTGACTACGTGAATAAATCAGCAACGACATCATTCACTTTCACCTCGGGGACTGCCCATATTCGGCCTCGCCCTACTTGGCCCATGGTGGCCATGCTTTCCGGTGCATTACAAGGTCTCGCTCGAGGACTAGCTATTGAACTCGCCCCTATTCGCGTGAACGTGGTGAATCCCGGATTCGTTGAGACGGAACTTGCAAGTGGGCGGCCAGCTGAGTTTCTGCAAGAGGTCAAGGAATCCACTTTGACGAAAAAATTGGGGAAACCAGAGGATATTGCCGAGGCTTATTTGTACTTTATGAAGGATGCTTCAGTAGATGGCACTGCCATTGTTTCTGATGGTGGTAAGACTTTGTCAGGTTGATGATGTTGCGATAGCTGGACCATTGGAAGTTCTTTATTAGGCCTGTAGTCATGCTTTCATCTCATGGTTAGATAGTCAACAGTCACAATGCTAAAATAATTTGGTGCTCTGCGACAGAATCTCTCCCGAGTCTTGCATAAAGAAATAATGATAATGTAATTCTATGAAGAGCACTGTGACATAGTACGCATATAAATCATGTCCACCATGTAACCGTCAGATAAGTACTACTACAGCAACCGACTAGGATGTTACAAGCTGATCCAGAGATCACAGACTCTCTGAATCCACGTAAGATGTATCACCAAACTCGGACCAATAACCTAGCCCGAAGCAATGCAGATCTATGAGTTCCTTGACAAGTCACTGGTGTCCGGCCAAGCATCTGCTATTAAGACAATAGGACTTCCTGATTCAATGACTCTATTGAGCTGTCTACCCAACAGGTCACTAGTTTGACCTAGATAAGAAAAATTAACTCTACGCCTCGCCCTCTTATACCGTACGTATCATTCGATGATATATAAAAGCGAGGGCAAGGAGAGTTTATAGAATATGGGGAAATGTAGAAAAGGTTTCTTCTGTAGAGAAAAATGAGATATCTTCTCATTGGCAGTCATAGAAGTTCACATTAGGTGGACCGATGAAGCCTCGAAAGAAGACGAAATAAGATATTCATATACTACGAGCCGATGTGACTGACGGGTATGTATGTAAAATTAGTGAAAAAGACTAGTTTTCAAGTAAGATAAAATACTGCTTGCCAATATAGCTCAAAGATATCCGACGAATCACAACAAGGGCTTGTGGTTTAGTGGTATAATACTCCCTTAGCATGGGAGTGGTCCGGGGTTCGATTCCCCGCGAGTCCAAAATTTTTTCCTATTCTGCTCCATCTATTATTATTATAAGCCTGTTCCTACACAACTTTATTATTATTCTTATGAAAAAATAAACTTTAGCTATCCATCGAGTTACCCTAATAACTGCATATAGGAATTAGAAATCGTTAATAGCTTCAATTATGTCACGGACCTGGATTCACCTTAGTTAAACAGCGTTGTGTCGAGGTACGCTAGGCTTTATTAAACCATATAAAGGTTTAATAGTTATTGTTAATAAGGTAGACTAAGTAAATAGAATAATAATAATTAATATAGAACACTAAAGTCTTAATATAACTAAGATAAAAAAGATCTTTTATATAGCTTAATATCTATATAAATATAAATATTTTACTAATTTTTATTATTATATTTAAATAACTTATATTAAAAAGCTATAAAGAATAACTAAATATATARTAAATAAATATATTTATATAGATTTTTTCTTAATATATACTTTAGTATATATATTCTTAAAATATATACTCTATATATATTTTACTTATATATTCCTACGTATACTTTAGTATATACTTTTATATTATATACCTTCTCTTAGTTATTCTCAAGCCCGTACCTTTAGCTAACCGCCCGTGTATTAAGTCGTGGAATTGACTGGTTGTAGTGTTAGCTGCTATGACTAGGCGCCTTCCTTTAATAGTACTACTAGATTCTGCCTAGTATCATGCAAGTTGGTTTCGTAACAGTTTGCTGGCACTCGAGATAAAGCACCACCTGGGTTATAGCACATTTTTTGGCTATCTGAATTAGGTGCTTATATCCAGGGTTSACGAACATCTCCGTCCACATGAATCGAATTTTTGAAATTGCGCGCCTAGATCTAGCTAGAAATAGTTATAATTTTTATAGTTTATTTACTAAATCTAGTACTATTAATTAATCCTAATTTTACTAGATTAATTATTAGTAATAAAAAAAATATTATAATAATATTATTAATAAATAGAAATCTTATTCTATAAAATATTTCTTATAATATAATAATATTATAATAATAATAATAACCTAATCCTAATATATCTAGCTAGGGATGTCTAGGTCTATTTATTAAATCTTATAAAAAGAAAACTATAAGCTAATATACTTAATCTTTAAATAAAAATTCTTTTTTTTTAATATTAGGCTTTAATATCTATTTTTATATAGAATTTAGAGTTAAATAATCCTAAACTTAATAATATAAAAATATATATTATAATAAAATTTATATTATATTAT